>NC_042615.1:458202843-458519850 GCF_901001135.1 Rhinatrema bivittatum | reverse complement strand
ATTAAATTGACCTGATTCACATGCAAATACTCTGAAATGCATGCTAATCAGGTCATTAATATTGAAACAATGTAAATCAAAAAACACGACTTGCCTTAAAATGTGCAAGCCACATTAGTTGATCAAAAATTAGTTACACCTGAAGAGATGGGTAATTTTAAAAGGAACGCATGTGTGCCCATACACACGCATATCAACACGCAAGCTGAGAAATGCTGCAATTTTAAATTGTGCTTGCAAGTACACGCATATCATTTAAGGTACTCGTCCGCACATATTTCAGCTAGGGCTTTAGCGGCTTTTCTGCATGTATGCAGGCAGATTTTAAAACATGCTCATGTGAGGGAAAAACTAGTTTTTCCAAGTAGTCCACCAATTTGCCCAGTTCATATCGAGGTCTTCAAGACCCCTCTGGTTCTTTATCCACTTGACCCCAAATCCTCATGCCTTGCTAAACTCCCTAACATTTGAGATCTCCAGATTTGCTCTTCATCAGGATCAGAAGTAAAGTTACGTGGATAACAAGCTGATGCATGCCACGGTCACTGGAATGCCTATGCCCTGCCCCTTTTCAGCCCCCTTCTTCTTGACACATGCACGGATATGTACATGCATATTTCACGGCTTCTTAAAATGCGTGTTGGTGGCATGAGGCCCGCCCCGCATACGCACATATCTAGCCGTTCTTGCATGAGCAATGCATGGGCTGCTGCATTTTGTTTCAAAAGCAAAATGAAATGAAATAGGAAATGTTGACATTTCCTATTTCATTTCAAGCAAAAGCACATACCTACTGCTAACCACTATAGTTGTGGCCTGTGTTAGGAGATCCTATTTTGCAGTAGACATGGGGATGGCAGATCTAGGTGGGGAGGATGTGACAGTTGACTGCTCCTCTGCTTCTGGCCCTCCTATTCTTGCACCCTAGCCACCTGCATCTCCTTCCAGTGAATTAGACTATTGGATCAAAGGGTGATATTTCTTTTCACCCATGGGTTGCACAGTGTGGCAAGCATGAAAGTATCCATCTGGGTGAAGGATCTGATCTATCTTGCACCTGCTGCTGTAAGGAGTCCATGAACAGCAATACCTCTGGTGCTGTTCCCTGTTCCTGCAAGAAACCCTCTAACTTCATCTCCACATATTGGTGATGATCTCACCCAGGGTGTCTTTTGTGGAACTGAGATCTTCCTTGTCATCCTATAAAAGGGTTTCAGGACTCATACAATCTGTGCCAAGTGATTTTATTTATTTAAATATTTCAAGGCCACTCTATCTCTTGTTCTATGTGGCTTACCAACAATGGCTGAATTGCACATGCAGGGTAAAATAACAAAAAACAATATAGAAACTAGTAGAGATGTGAATCGGAACTGGAATCTGATCGGTTCCGGTTCCGATTCAAATCTTAAAATTTTTATCGTCCGGCTCGATTTTTTTTTTTTTTGTTATCGGCTGCGCCCGATCCGATAACAAAAAAACCCTCCCCCACCCTCCTGAACCCCCAAAAAACATTTTAAAATTACCTGGTGGTCCAGTGGGGGCACGGAGAGCGATCTCCCGCTCTTGGGCCATCGGCTGCGTTAATAAAAATGGCGCGATGGCCCTTTGCCCTTACCATGTGACAGGGAATCCGTGCCATTGGCCGGCCCCTGTCACATGGTAGGAGCACTGGATGGCCGGCGCTTGCCTGACTATGCTGACCGCCACCTGGAACAGACCTCTGCTCTGAGATTGGGACTGGTGGCCCACTGCCACCAGCAACTAGGAGCTGGATCCTGAAGCCTGTGCAGAGAGGTGAGAGGGCCACACAGCGGGCCTGCTGTGGACGGCAAGCGTAACATTGTCATCTTTCTCTCCTCAGAGTGAATTCCATTTACCAATACCCTCTCTTGTCTATAATTCAACCAGTTTCTAATCCCTACTAAATCTTGGAACTCATCCCAGGCTGCTCAATTTATTAATGAGCCTCCTATGTGGAAGAGTATGATAAGCTTTGCCAAAATCCAAATAAACCACATTCAATGCATGTCCTTGATCTAATTCTCTAGTCACCCAAAGAAATCAATGAGCTTCATTTGACATGATCTGCCTGTGGTTAATCCATCTTGCAATCCACTTGATTGTAAATAGTCCTCTATCCTTTCCTTCTGAAGCATTTCATAAATTTTCCCACCATCAAGGTAAAGCTAAGCAGCCTGTAGTTTCCAATCTCATCTCTGTTATTGCTTTTATCTTCCCTTCTCTAGTCCTGTGGGACTATGCCTGACACCAACGATCTATTGACCAAGCTCCCTCAGTGGACTCACAAGGACATCTCTGAGCTCTCTTTGTATCACTCATCTCTCAATATTGCAATACCATCTTTGACCTTCCTTCTTTCACAGACATACCTGAAGAAAGTTTTGTCACTTTGCTTTACTACTTTTGCTATCTTTACTTCCATTCATACTTTGGCCATCTGGACTTCTTTTTCTGCTTCTTTGTTCTTAACTAGATATTCTTTCCCGTGTTCTTTTTTATGTGATCATTTGTAGTTTTTGAATGCTAATCTTTTGGCCCTTACCTTTACGGCCATTGCTTTGGAAAACCATACCCCTTTCTTGCCCACCTTTGGTTCATTTTCAGCCAAATCTTTGTCCGGTACCTTCCCCTGAATTGGAATTTGGACTAATATTTCAAATGAGGAACAGGAGGTGGTGCTCTTTCAAGGAAGGGAAGTATTCCATCCTGTATTAAGCAGCAAGTCATTCCCTATATAAAGGAACTACTCAGTTCCTTAAAATGAGAGCTTGGTGATCAAATGAGTGATAAAGAATCTGTGCTTTTACCTGTAAGGTAGGACATTTAAGCTCATAATACATTATGTATTCCTTATCTGGATAAAATAGATGAAACACTAAAACCTGAATTATGTATTGGTACCTAACCTTCCATCTATACAATTTAATAATTCAACACCATGCAATTCCAATGCTGATTTCTTATTTCAGTAGGGGGAGGGAAAGGGTCAGGAGCTCATGCTAGAAGTGTAGAAATATTCAAGAAAAAGGATGGAGGGGATATATAGCCAACCAGGGAAAAAGAAGAGACAGCATATAGTATAAGGTTGAAAACAGAAGAGTACAAATAAAGTTCGAAGAAGAAAACAAAGGGAGAAATTCAACAAATGAGACCATTTTCATTTCAATTGTGCCCCCCCCCCCAAAAAAAAAATGAATGGAGGATACTCATGAATTGAATATAAACTTAAGTTTTCATTTCATTTGCTTATATTTCCCATTCAAGTCTACAGTCCATGCAAAAATGCTGCAGTGAAATTGGGAGTTTTTCCTGATGCTAATTATAGCAACCTGAACTGAGCCCAGAGTGGAGATGCAGGCTAGTAGAAATGACAGGGGGCCAATCCAGGTGAAGCATTTTTATTAACTAGCCTATAGCTGGCAGCTAGAACAAGTGCAAAGAAACATTATTGGATTTCTCAGGGAAAGGTTGTCTTTTTGGAAATTCTGTTAGAGTGAAAAAAATGTTTAAAAAAGAAAGAAAGAAGAATTTTGGCATTAACAAAGGGCCTTTGTTATCTTCACTGCTACAGTCACAGTCCTCTCCCTGTGAGAGAGAGACCGAGGTGCTGCATTCTATCTGTTCACTGAGGCAGGGCACTGGAGACAGAGATGAAGTGAACAGCAATGTCTATGTCTGACTCTGCATTTCTAGTAGTGCAGACTGCAGATAGAGAATAGATCAGCCCTGCAAGTTTCTTCTTTGTCTGATAGTTTTTTTTGAGGGTGTGCATATACATACACTGTGTATGTATCTGTATGTGCCTGTGTGTAAAAGAGAGAGAGAGAGAGATTTTTGCCTATTTTGAAAAAGTCCCCCAGGCTGATATTTTACTATAGTCCGCCCCTGCACACATCCTTGCAGATTCAATTGAATTTCCCCAGTTGCAAAAAGCATAGATCCTATGATAAAAATTAGGTTAGGGGTACAAACAGTTGCAGCTTGTTTCTTTCCTTGAAAAACTAAGTTACATGTTAAACTGGTCAGACTAGTTTAAAATCACTTTCAAATTGTGCAATACTTTCCCCAAGACAGGCATCCTATCCTTGTTTTTAAGATCTATATAGTTTGTAACCCCACTCCCACCCCTGCCCACACACATTCTCTCACACTTCCTAAAAATAAAATCTAGTCTCATAAGACCAGGTGTGCTAAGTGATTTTTCCATTGTGAATCTATGGGAAAAGATTTAGTATGTTTGATGCGGACTGTATTTATGAGATGAACTATTAAAGGAAGGCTTATCAATTCACATTGTCTACTGAGCTAGATTCATAAATCCTGGTAGTTGCACAAAATGCACTACAGAATAAAAAGTTGTCCAAATATAGTTTTGTCCTGCTTCCTAAGGTCACGATCCTATAATGAATGTCAGGAATCTATAGGGATCCAATGAATGGACATGTGCCACCTTTGTGACTGTTCTCAGATTCGACTGTCGAAAGTTCACAAACCCTGCCTACTTACTTGCTAAGCAGAAGATTAATACAGAGATAGTAATTTAGTAACAAAAAAGATAAGTCAGGCACTGGAGTTCAGATGCTGAGAGCGTGTCACCAGTGCCCAAATCCAGATTCCTGACCCCTCACTGTCACAAACATCCACATGAATTCTCCGGTTAGTCACATCTATAGAGCAACAAGTCACAGGCAAAAATGCTTTCATTAGAGGTACCTTAAAACAGTCTAAAACAGGGAAAGACATAAGCACCTTGATGACAGTATTATGCATTCACTGGCACTTTCATAACATGTATGTGCAAGTGTATATGAAATCTATTTGTAAGTCTGTAAGGCCCTTTAGAAGCTATTACTTATCCACTGTGAAAGATCAGCACCCCCTACAATATTCTATAAAGTAACAGCTTTCTTTAGTCTGGTTGTTCATATCCCATCCCTTATCACACCTTCTTTCACATCCACTTACAAAACAGTATAATTTGTGTCTCCAAAGTTTTACAACCTTCAAGATGCATTTGGAATCAGATATCTGTCCAGGAAGCAGGCCTGGCTCAAACACCTGAAATGGGAGGGGATTGCTAATGAAAACATTCCCTTTTTATAATTACTGTAAATAAGACTGGAACAAAAGACCACAGAAAATGTAACTAGTGAACCATGAATGCTTTGCAAACACACCAAACCAGAGAATGAATAATGCTTTATTTCATAGGTAGGACCTTGGAAGACTTTTTTTCACTAGTTTGTTTTCCAATGGCTTGGATGTTTTGGTTTTGTGCCTTGTAGGCAACTGTGAATTATTGTGCAATATGTCATTAAGTTAATAAACTATGTATGCATTATTTATATAACAAGTACAATAATGAAGTAGGACAGATTAGCTCACAAAAGCTTCTTTTTCATTATTATGAAATACAGAACATTCAAACCAAGCTTTTCAGATGAATTTGGCCAGGGTAAGAAAAAACAACCCTTGTATTTGGAAAGAAATTGGCAACAGAATTGATAAAAAAAAGAAAAAAGTTTATTTGAGAGGTATCCTCCATATTAAATATTATAGTCTGCTGTTACAAGAAATAGATCTACATTTTGGAATCTGCCTGGTACTTGAGCCCAGACTAGCCACTGATGGAGACAGTGGCTATTCTGGGCTCAATAGACCTTGATTTGTCCCTGCATGGAATATCTGATGTTCTTATGTTTTTTATTTACCTGTAGGTTTGAAAAATTAAAAATTGCTGTAGTGTTTATTGGTTGTTAACCTACATAGAAGGATAACATGAGCGCTGCTTAGAGCCACTCTGCTTTCTAGGCCTCAGAGACTTTAGGCATTCCCCATTTCTGGTCTGTCATAGAATAGCATGAATTTAAGAAAGACTTTAACTATCTCTAATGCAAGTATAAGTGAGGAGTCTGAATCACAGAATTCTCTACACAAGTAGGAGATTTTAAGGATGACTACTTCTCTATTTAGGATGAAATAGATTGTTACACATAAGTTCAGCTAGAGGACAATTCCTCATTCTTCTCCTATACACAGGTTTCATACAGTCTAGTGTACATTCTTGTGAGAAGATACCTCCTGAAGAGAGTAAATAATTGAAAGATGATATTATATGAATGCCTGACTACACAGCACCATTTGCTGGTTATGGCCTACAAGACAGTGTGAGTAAAGAATAATAAAACATATTTGGAGTCTCAAGGACTCCAAATATGAATACTAGAATACTAGAAGTGGATGAAGGTACCCTGGGTGCCTGCAATGGAGAAAAACATGAAAGATGATGGAACAAAGATCTGCAGAAGGCAACAGACACCAAGGAAATCAAGTTTCACTGATGATGGAAAAGGAAAAAGAAGGAAGATGTGGAAGAGTTATGTGATAGTAAAGAGACAGGCAAAAAGAGTGGTAACAAAAACCAAGGTGATGACATATGTAAATTCATTCCATAAGTTATAAATCAGGAAAGGAGAATAGATGGAATATAAAAAAGCAAGGATCGGAGAAAAGAAGAAGAAAGACTTTGACCAAGTGAAACTCATTAAGAGCAATGAAGATCAAGTAATATGGATGAAAAGTGAAAAAAAGTGGCCGGAATACTCTGGAGAAGCTGTCGAATGTGAAGAAACCACAGAAAGAACTACAAGAACATCCAGAATACAGTATGTTGTTAAAGGAATAAGCAAGTAAGAAATTTCAGAAGCAATGAAGAAGATAAACCCCCCCCCCCCCAAAAAAAACCCAAACAAACAAACAGAAAATCCACAGGCCCAGCTAAAGTATCAATCAAGGTATTCAAGCAGATAAAAGAAATGGGATTGAAAGTACTAATAAGACTATACATGGCAATCTGGAAATAAAGAAAAATGCAAAATGAATGAAGGGAGAGCCAAAGAGATGTACAGGATTGCATCAGTTACAGAGGAATAGAACTGTAGAGCTATGCGATAAAGCTGTGGGAGGGAATTATAGAAAAAACAAACTCGGTAAATTTATGCATTGAAGATCCTGCTGGAGAAGTATATATAAAAAAAAGGACCTCCATATAGGGGCAGATTTTAAAACCTGCGCGCAGGCACAGATTTGTTCTTGCAACCCGGTGCGAACAAATCTACGCCCGATTTTCTAACATGCGCGTTCAGCCGAGCGCAGCCGAGCGCACGCAGCCGAGCCGCGCGGCCTGCCTCCGTTCCCTCCGAGGCCGCTCCAAAATCAGAGCGGCCTCGGAGGGAGCTTTCCTTCCACATCCCGCACCTTCCCCTCCCTTCCTCTACCTAACCCGCTCCCCAGCCCTACCTAGAACCCCTCCACTTACCTTTGTTGAAGAAGTTACGCGTGCCGGCCGACGGACGGCCCGCGATCCCAGGAACAGCGACAAATGGCCGCTGTGCCTTTAGGCTCAGACCACACCCTGCCTCCCGGATTGCCCCGGACCGCCCACGCCTCATCCTTTTTTGCAAGCCCAGGGACATCCGTGCGTCCCGGGGCTTGCGTGCGCTGCCGAGCCTATGCAAGATAGGCTCGGTGCATGCAGGGGCAGCTTTTCAAGGGTTATGCGAGTATCTTACGTGCGTAACCCTTTGAAAATCTGCCCCAAAGTGTTCATCGTGCTTGAAAAAATATATGACCAGGTACTCACAGAACTGATTTGGTAGTGCACAAGAAAGAGGGGTATACCAGAGATTTACATATAGCTGGTAAAGGATATTATTGGGATAGCAAGATCCAGATGAAAAGTGCTTGCGAAACAGAAAGCTTTCCAGGATTAAGACAAGGACCAGCCTTGAATCCTTTCCTCTTCATATTTGTACTGGATACACTAACAAAGATATTTTTAAGCTCCACTCCATTTCCTTCCCCCCAGTATTAACCAATGATATCGTGTATAGAGTCCATCAAGCTAGGGTGAGAGAACATTGTAGAAATCTCTTCTTTGTGAGACTTTTCTCACTCCAAATGACATGAAACCTTTACTGATGTGTACTGTACTGTTCGTATGTCTCACTCTGCATGTCAAACTGGCCCCAAAACCCAAAATTGCCACTAAAACCTCACCTCGAATTATTAGCTGGCACTCCTAAAGTGGTATAAATAGTTGACTACTATAAACTTCTCATAAAGAGGCTTATTCTCTCTCTCTCTCTCTCTCTCTCTCTCTCTCTCTCTCTCTCTCTCTCCAGAAACTTTAACATCCCCCCCCCCCCCCCAATATTACCTAAGCTAAACAGATGGTGTAGTAATTGTCAAATTATCATAGACAAACCCTTTTTTCTTATTGTGGGCATTATCCACGCAAAATTATAGCATTTCGATGAATCTAGGGGTAAGTTGTAAGCCCACAGGGGATAGGGATATACCTCCAGTTTGAAGTACTGAAAAGCAAAATATAAAAATAAAATACATAAGAGATATTTCAGTAAAAACAAAAAAAATATTCATCAAGGCCTAAAAAAAAGAATATATTTGGAACTCAGAGGAGGAGAAGCCACCCCTAGAATCTTCATTAATGCCCTTCAATCTAGGCACAGACATGCATGCAAAGAAGCTGTCACCTGAACACATAATTGCATATGCCTCTTCTTTGCCTTTCAGATTTCTCAGACCTGAATATACGTATGAGGCTGGCATGAACTGGACTCAAGCTCTGCCACTGCCATGTACTGTAACACCTATTACTTCCACTGGAAGAAAATCTGCCACATTTAAAAGTACAGTTCTAGTAGCCATAGTAATCCTGGATTAGAATAGATGTTTGGCATGTTGCGATACCTTTTTAAGTATCAAAAAGATGCTGAGGTACTTGACCTTGCAAGACAAAACATGAAGAAGGAATATTATGTGCTCTTAAATGCCCACGCAATGTCTTTTTTTGTTGGTCCTTTCAAAGGTATCACAACCTAGTAAAACTACTGAGCCCTGATTTAGATGGCAGGGGTCAAACACCAGGTTTCTATAGCATTTTAAAGTCTTGGTAAATTTCAGAAATTCAATACTGTGAGCTTTAGGCTCACTGGCAGGAAATGCTCTTTACTCTGCTGTTGGCAATAGCTTATAAACTGCACTCTCACACACAGACCGATACAGAACGGTGCACTTGGCCGAGCGCACCGTTTAGCCCCCATTTGGCCGCGCGTTTTTGACGCCCTATTATTACCCCTTATAATGTAAGGGGTTAGAGCGCATGGAAAACGCGCAACCAAACCCCCCCCCCAAAAAAAACAAAAAAACAAAAACTAATAGCTCTCATCAAATGCAAATGCATGTTGATGAGCCTATTAGTCACCCAAAATACAGAAAGTAAAATGTGCGGCCAAGCCGCACATTTTACTTTCAGAAATTAATGCCTGCCAAAGGCAATATTAAGTCGGAGGCCCCAAAAATTGAAAAAAACAAAAACTTCTTGAAAAAAAAACAATCTGCCCGCAGCCCGTGGGTTGGAAAACGGATGCTCAATTTTGCCGGCGTCCGTTTTCCGAATCCGTGGCTGTCAGCAGGTTCGACAACCGACGACAGTAAAATTAAATGTCGGTTGTCAGACCTGCTGACAGCCGCAGCTTCCACTAATAAGGAGGCGCTAGGGATGCACTAGTGTCCCTAGCGCCTCCTTATTAGCGCAGGCCCTAATTTAAATAAAGAATTGCGTGCCCAGGAGAGATGCCTGGGCACGCGTCGGAAGAGCGGAATTGGTTGTTTCCAAGGGCTTTGTTTTAA
Organism: Rhinatrema bivittatum; assembly: GCF_901001135.1. NCBI lineage: Eukaryota > Metazoa > Chordata > Amphibia > Gymnophiona > Rhinatrematidae > Rhinatrema > Rhinatrema bivittatum. The sequence goes on along the minus strand of NC_042615.1, from coordinate 458,510,112 downwards.
GTTGAGATGGCAATAGCAGTAAGCAAGTACAGTAAAGAGTTCCTGGACATTCTAGTACAATTCAAATAAGTGTGAAAAATGTTTCTAAAGAAGGGCAATTGAATAATGTTGCTCTGCTCCTTCTTTTCTGAGTACAGGTAATTCATACTGCTCTTTTCACACCATCACATATGCGTGCAAGTGATAAACAGCAGGTAATCAATACAAAGGTTCTTCTTCAGTAAACCTCTTCTGGTGCCAACACTCCAGTGCACTGAAGGTTAAATAACCCATAAGTTTCAAGGATGTTGTAATTGTATTCTGCTATTGTCCTGTGATAAGGGGGAAGACTATTCACACTGATGCTCTTTCAATATTGAACAGCTGGCAATTAATTACAAAGTTGCTTTATCTTCAAACTTCTTCACAAATGCTCAGCCAGCTCTGCAGTACACTGTAAGTTATGCTAACAAACATTTTTCCTTCCCAAGTTAAAGGGTGACAATGAGATTTGATCCACTCATTCACTTTCAGCAGACTACTATATTCTACTCACCAATGGAATTCTTTCCAATATGGGCATAGCTCTGAAATAATGTATTAAATTTGGCCCCAAATACAATCTGTTTATAATACTAGAACATCTGGCTGATTCAAAATGTTGATGATTTTAATTCACATGGTATCATCCAAGGATATTTATGCAGTTGCCATAACTGATGTCGACCCACCCATTCTCCCACACTCTGAGAAGCAGTCCTTCTCCCTTACTTATCTGTAATATATTAGCTAGATCCCCTAATAGGATCTTTCAATAGCTTCATCAACAGGATCTCTGCCAGAACCTGCTCGAAGACTCCAAACAGAATCTCTTCTATCACGTTCCAGTCAATTACAGGGAATATCTGCTTCTTCTTTCCAAAACAGGAATTCAGGAATACTTCAATCAATGCTCTCCCTCCAAAATTTCTCAAAGCCATCTACTGGCCAATCACAATCCTCAACAGAGCTGAGGTAGACTGAAGACCTGACTCGTTAGTTGTGTCCCAAGGACTGGGCTGAGAACCCTTGATCTATGGACTAAAAATAGGTGAAATATTAAATTACATATTTAAAATTTTACTTTATGGAAAAATAGGAAAACTATCTGGAATTAATTCTTCTGCTTCTTTTCATCAATTCAGAACATAAACATTTAACAATCTTGCAATATTTTTATACATTGTTTAACATTTTCTAAGCAAACGTTGCTTTTAAAGGTCAAGTCAAACCAACAAAGAGGCAAATCTACCACATGTAGTGGTATCAAAAGATAAAAGGAGCTGAAGGGAAAAAAAAGAATAAATATGGACAAATAGGATGAATATACAATATTCAGGTTATAAAAAATTAAATAAATAATCAATAACCATTAACAATAGAATAACAATTATGAAAACAGATTAGGGGGAGGGGAGGAGTCATGGCAAGGAGGGGCGGAGTCGGTGGTGTCTTCGCTGCCGGCGATAATGTTACTAACATTATTGTCGGCAGTAGTGCACCAAATAGCACCACCTTTGAAGGTGGTGCTATTCGGCGCGAAAGCTGGCAGCCGGTGCACCGCCATGGTGTGAAGGCTGCAGGCTTTCGCAGGCCCGCCCACCCACCTCCCGTTTTCGCAGGATTCATCATTCTGCGAGAAGTGATGAATCCTGGCCTAAGACAGTGATGGCAAACTTCAGTCCTCGAGAGCCATAAGCAGGCCAGGTTTTCAGGATATCCACAATGAATATGCATGAGATCGATCTGCATACAATGGAAGCAGTACTTGCAAATCTTTCTCATCCATATTCATTGTGGATAACCTGAAAACCTGGTCTGTTTGTGGCACTCAAGGACTGGAGTTCACCACCCCTGATCTAAGGGCCCCATTTTTGCCATAGACTCAAAATGGGAGAAAAGCCTACATTTGTACCTGAGGCAATGGTGGATAAAGTGACTTGTCCAGCATTGTAAGGACCAGCAGTGGGGTTTGAATTGTGGTTTCCCTGGCTTATAGAACACTCCTTTAACCCCTAGACTACTCCTCCACATGTAATACCATAAGTTGTTAACTTTCAAACAGGCACAGAGGCACACATATACATGTGTATATGGGTGTGTGACCAGATATGCAGTAAGACCCAAATTTTAAAAGGCCTACATGCGCCGGGCCTATTTTAGAAAGAACTGACCACGCGCGTAAAGCCCCGGGTCGCGCTTATGTTCCAGGGTTCGAAAAAGATGCATGGAGGGGGTGGGGCGGTCTGGGGAAGGGCGGGGTCAAAGGCTCCCGGCACAGTGGCTATTTGCCGCTGTTGCTGGGGATCGTGTGCAGGCAGGCTTCCAGCGCACGCAGCCTGCACCTGCCCGGAGACAGGTGCAGAAGGTAAAACAAAGGTCAGGGGGGTTAGGATAGAGCTGGGGGGGATAGGTTAGGGGAAGGGGTAGGAAGGTTAGATTAGGGGGTTGAGAAGTTCTCTTCCAGGCCGCTCCGAAATCGGAGCGGCCTGGGAGGGAACGGGGGAATGCCGCAGGCATCAGCACGTGCAAGTTGCACAATTGTGCACCCCCTTGCGCGCGCCAACCCCCAATTTTATAAAATGCGCGCACCTGCGTGCTCATCTTATAAAATCATGCATCCATGTGTGTGCGCTGGGTAGTGCACACATGGACACACGCGTAGGTATTAAAATCCACCCCTAATTGTGTATTGTGCACATATACACGTTATAAAATAGCCCTGGTGTGAGTATGTATGCATCTAATTTTACAAGAATGTACGCATGGCCACATAATGTCGGCTTTGAGCCATGCAAGTTTTATTTATTTATTTATTTATTTATTTTAAACTTTTCTATACCGTCGTATAGTAGAGCACCATCACAATGGTTTACAGTTAGGCACAAATATGAGGGAATTTTATAACAGGTGCGACTCCACACCATGACCAGTTTCACCAGTTTCTCCAGTCTACAGCTAGGTCCTCCGAGCCCCCTGGTTCTTTAGCCCACACTCCCCCCAGTTACCCAGACCCCTCAATCACCTCAGAGATGTCTGGAAATAGTTTTATTGAGACTTAACGTCTCCTCCATAGTAAAAGTAACTTTATGCTCAACTATACCTTGACAGGTGCCCTGGCATATTGGTACTTGTGCGCACATCTCTTAACCCCATTCTGGAACTTCCACACCATGCCTACATTCTGCCCCTTTTTTCTCCCTGATGCAAGATATTTGCTCAATGGGACTTCTGTGTGCAAGTAGGTGGCTTATAAAATCAGGTGGACACGCGTATATGCTACATGCACACAGATCACCAGATTTTGGTATGCACCAGGCTCTTAAAATTCACTTTTTAACTTTTCAAAATAAATTCAAAACATCGGGGTGTATAATACGAATCATATACAGATGACAAAGAATTCACATACAAAGTTGATTGACAAGATTGTGCTGTTGCCTATACAATCAGAAGAGACTAAACATGGCCTTGTTATGGCATTTGCACCTGCCTTAGGGCTATAAAAACTGCCTGAATTCATTAAGGTCTATAGAATAATAAACACAGTGGGTAACAAAGCCTATATAAAAAAAGGAAGTATATGTATGAATGACAAATCATATACTGAAATCATAATACAGGCAGCCAGAAAATATGGTTTCTCCCAGCACCCTCTCCCTTTACAAAAAATCCCAATCCCAATCCCACCTGTAACAAATTGAGACCACCACAAATTTTGGAATCGAAAGGCCGCAGCTTTATTAGGCAACATTATATCCACTAATAACCACCCAAGCATAACCATTACAACATAGCAAACAGCCCCAGTGGGCATCCATCACTCCCCAGCAAGATGCACCACCCTCAGGATACACAGCATGTAGGCACCCAGCAGCATCAGCCACTTCCCTATCGGGCCCCAGCCAAATCCAGCAAGGAGCCCCACACCGGATGCAACTATAACCAGTCATACCAGCTCCCACAAGCTTTCCTGGAGTCAACCATCTGGCCCTCCTGGTCAACTGGTTGACACTGCCCAACCCAAAAACCCACTTGCATATTCCACACACTCCCCCAGCTGTGAAAAGCCGAACACCGTACCATGATAAACACATAGAGGGCAGGTGGGAGGGAAATAGCTCATCCATACAAGATACAAAAGGCAGGAGACACAAACCTCTCCCTTCTTTTATATTTCCCCAAAAGGCACCATCCTCCTTCCCTTGCTCCCTTAGGAAATAACCAGTCACAAAGCAGAAATAGCTTATGTATATTTCAAATACCCCAGCAGAGCAAGGGAGCTGTCCACCCCCCACAAGTCTAACCTAACTGCGCCAACCAGGAAATCCCATAGGTACAGGATGAGGCCAAGCACCTATATTATCATGGGCAGCCAGTTATCTGGCCTCCATCTGCCCTGAAGAGAAAACAACAAAAGAGGAATCAATCATAACAGAAGTTTAAAGGAAAATTCTCCAATTAGTTAATTTTTAAGACCGAGAAGATTGTGTACAACTAGAACAGATTATTATATACAAACAAAAGATATGACAAATGCTAGAGGATTTCCAGAGTATTATGTAAATTAGATTACTTTAAATGAAGTTACTTTAGCATAAGTTATTCACATAGATACTCCTTAAAGGCTCGTGTAAAAAAAGATGTTGGTAAGGTTGTTTGCCTGTTACGTTTCTCTTATTTGGCAACTAATATTAAAAAAAAAGAAAATCCTTGGAAGACATTGGCACATTATCCAAAGTTAGATTGTTTTAAAGAAAGTCGATTTACAATAGACTTTTCTAGGGGCTGATACACAAGTATATTTAGCCTTAGAAATGGAGAATTGTTTTCAGATGAATAGTAAGATTCAAGGACATTTTGCATGTGGGGGATGTTCCCTCTGCCCATAAGTAATTAGGACGAGTACTTTTGAACATTCTGCTATAAGCAAAAAATGTTTTGAAAAATTTTTCAAATTATAACTCTACCAATGTAGTATTCAGTGTCCTTGCAAACTACTAAATGTTAGCAAAATAAAAAGAAAATTGAAGATAAGACTCCAGGAACCCAAGAACTGCATAAAAAGAAAAATAACAGAAGCTTCAATAGTGAAACATTGTATCAAAAAGCAACATCATTTTCAGGATTTAATATTCTGCATTTTGAAAATTGTTATACCAAAATGGCAAGGTGGAGACAAAGAAACTTTCCTTTTAAGAGAAGAACAATGATTTATTTTTTAAATGAAAGCAGTCCAACCATGTGGATTAAATCAGAAATTAGATTTGTCAGTAGTTTTATGGCACCAATTTTTTCCCCTTTGGTTTAAACAGTTTTCTTTAGTTTAACTAGTTATGCATTTGATGGTCTAATTTGGCTCACCTAAGGTGATCCCCAAAATACATTTTTTCCAAACAACTTTGCCATATTTCTAATGCAAGTTTACTCTATTTTTTATTTTTATTATATTTTTAATATGTTATTACATCTTTATTTTATTTCTTACATTTTTATTTGTATCATTTCATATTCTGATTTATTTCTTGATTATTATGTTTTTATTATTATTTTTATTATTTTTCTTTATTATTATGTTTTTATATCCTTTATACTATCATTATATTACCTGTTTTATATGCTTGTTAATACCATAATATATTTCTTTGGTTGATTTCTTTTTCCCACATTTACATCAAATATAAAAATGTTTTAACCATATTTATTAACACTATTCATTATCAATCTTTTAATTTCATTTTTTATTATTCATCTATTATTTTTAATGTATTGTTTTCTAATCTTACTCTCTTTATGTCCCTTGATAAATTATATAATGTACATTAACTCTTTGGGCTGGTACCTTCTGCTACCTTCCCCTTTGCCTCCTCTTTAACCTTTGCCCTCTTTTCCTTCCCTTCCCTTCCCCCTCTTTCCCCCTTTTTCCCTCCCTTTCTTCCTCCCCTGTCCTCTTTCTTCCCCTTCTCACTCTTCCCCTACCCATCCCCTCTCCATCTCTCCTCCTCTCCTCCACTTCCTTTCTTTTCCCTTTTCCCCTCCCTTTTCCTTTTCCCTTTCCCTCCTTCTTCTTTTTCCTCTTCCCTTCTGCTCTCCCTCAATGATTTCTCCTTATTCCTCCCTTCCCCTTTGCTTTCACCTTCTCCCTCCTTTCCTTTTCCTTTTTCCCTCCTCCTTCCATTTCCTCTCGCTTCTACCCTTCCTCTACTCTTCCCCTTATCTCCATCCCCTCCTTTTTTAGTTTCCCTTTCCCCTTCTGCTTCCCTCATCCCTTCTCCCACTGCCTTTCCCCTTCCCTCCCCTTTTTTCTCCAGCTCTTCTTTTTGTCTTCCATATCCATTCTCTCCATCCTTTCCTCCCCATTTTACTTTCTTTCCTTTCTTTTCCTTCCCTCCCTTTTTCTCTCATCCCCTTCCATTTTCTTTCTCCTTTTCTTGTCTCCTCTCCCTTTTCCTTCCCGTTCCCCCTTTTTCCCCTACTGCCCTACTTCCTCATCTCTTCCTTTGCATTTTCCTCTCCTTTCTTCTCCTTTTTTCATCTTTTTCCCTCCTCCCATTTCCCCCTCATCTTCCCCATCTCTCATATCTTGTTACTCCTTTTCAGTCCCTTGTTGATTTGGTTTATATTTTTTAACACATAGTAGATATAGTTTATGGGCCGGATTTTAAGAGGTACGTGCGGGCGTAGATTTGTGCGCACAACCCGGTGCACACAAATCTACGTCTGATTTTATAACATGTGCGCGCAGCCGTACACGCATGTTATAAAATCCGGGGTTAGCGCATGCAAGGGGGTGCACAGTTGTGCACTTTGCACGTTCCAAGCCCTAGGGGAGCCCCGATGGCTTTCCCCATTCCCTCCGAGGCTGCTCCAAAATCGGAGCGACCTCGGAGGGAACTTTCCTTCCGCCCCCCACCTTCCCCTCCCTTCCCCTACCTAACCCACCCCCCAGCCCTACCTAAATCCCCCTGACCTTTGTTAAATAAGATGTGCCTGCCTCCGGGAAGGTGTAGGTTGCGCACGCCGGCCGAATGCTGATACACGATCCCCCGGCACGGCCGCTGTGCCGAAGGCCTTTGTCCCACCCCGCCCCGCCCCTGGACTGCCCCGCCCACTCCCTGACCCTTTTTTCAACCCCAGGACATACGCGCATCCCGGGGCTTGCGCGTGTCCTTGGACCTATGCAAAATAGGCTTGGCGCACACAGGAGCGGGTTTTTGCAAAGTTTTGGCAAAGTAATATACGCGCATAACCCTTTTAAAGTCAGCCCCTATGTTTTTAACTAACTAACAAGATACAAATATCTCCAATATCCCACCCCTTATACAAATTACACTATCCATCTTGGCTTCAGTGTGGTATGAAAGAAGTGCTAAAATCCATTTCTAATTGTCATTACATGCACTGTGGTTATTTACCTTGGTGTCTATATGTGGCTGCTCCCTGTTTCATAAACAAGAAAAGGTTTGTGCAATACTGGATTTTTTGTTATGAACTGATTTTATATCTACAGGTCTGAGGGGTCAAAATAAGATATAGAGTTATTTTTTTATATATATTATTTTTCCTTTAACTATCCACTCTACAGTTTGTATTACTGTATGCAGTGATGTTGCCTCTGTTTAACAACACACTGCACCGGGGAGGTATAGGATTTTTCAGATCCTCCTTACTGGGAGGGTCCTAAAAGTTGCAGAAATTTCTGGGCTCACTCTAGTGTCGGAGCCTGGGACTCAAGGTTGAAGTCCCAGCATTTACTTCTGAGAGGAGTAAGTGCTTGGATCAGCCTTAAGGGACACTAAGCAGGAAACTTATCCTGGGTATTATTTTGCTCTTGTGGGAGCTATCCAGATCTTTGTTGTATGGATATACTTTTAGGAGTAGCATAGTTTCCAAAGAGATTGTGCCTGCAGTTGAGGTTCTGGAACCAGGAGTATGACAGTAGAGATTTGTATCAAAGTAAATTGTCAGAAGAAACCTAATTGGAAGGTTACTTGTGCAGGAGATCTATCTTATATTTTCAGGGGATTTTAGTAAAGAAGAAGGAAATCAACAGGCTGATTCAGGTACCAGAAAGGGGGTGTCAAGGTATAAGAATCCCAAGAATCCCAGGGAGTCAGAGGAAGCCACAGGTTGGCGGTTGCTGATGAACTATGTATGTAAGTGTTTCGATATTTGTTTATCAATTTAGCTCCCAAGAAATGTGTTTTCTGTAAACATGATTACCATTTCACCATGGACCTTAAGAAAACTTTTATTTTTAGAACAACAAAATTCTGGTGAGAACAGTAGATTGTTTTTTCCCTGTGTAGTAAATGTGTTCTGACCCCAAAGGCTCTAAAACTATTGCTTCTCACCACTATTGCTTCTCACCACTGGAACAAACCTGCAGGTTGCAGCAAGCTGACCAGCATCCTGCAGCAGCCAAGTGTACCTCTATATTGCAAAAGAAGAGGACAAGGAGGTTACATAAAATAATTTTATTATTATCAAGAATTATTCAAAACTCTTAATGCCTCTTGAAACATTGAACACCATTTCTTTCTCTTCGATGATTGGTCACCTTTAGTTGCAAGCAATTACTGTACTGAGGTTGTTCAATTGCACACTCCCTTCTGCCAGGTGATGGCACCACACCTGCTGCAGCATGATGGATGGAGGGAAGATGCAACTGCTAAGCAGAAACCTACCTTGAGAGACAAGGGTGGTCTGGAGCTGCTTTGGTCTTCTACCTAAGACAGCCTCTATTCTCCACAGATTGAGCTCTTGGGTTTAGGTGGCCACCAGAACATCCACGTTGAAGACCAGCACTGGAGCAGGAAGCAGAACCATAGCTGAAGGCCAAGTGTGGAGCAGGATGCAGGAATACAGAAACACAGCCAGGCAACAGTATAACACAGAACAAACTCAGTATTGAGTGTTGTACCAGCAAAGGTGTAGCATGCTAGAACTCTTTATATATAGCTATTTGGGCCACAGCTAATTCTGGTCCAATAGAGAGCCTCCAAAGACAGATTGACCTAACTTGGCTTCACTTGATATTTGCTCGATGATTCTCACTAATTCAGAGTCTCTGTGATTCCACTGCAAGATTCCCCTTGTCTTGAACACCTGGGGCTGTAGGTTTGATTGACACTGCCAGCACCACAGGGTCTGTATCTCACTAGTGTCCCTGTGATTCTTTTACAATCTTTATTATTGGAGGATTTTAAGAGCATGATACACAGATGAGTGTAATTCCACCTCTGGGAGTTGGCTGTTGCCTGATGGGTAGTAAAAGATTTTAAGTCTCTTAGGGGCTGGGATCACTCCTGGCTATAGCTTAAACACAGACCCTCTTTTCCACATTGTCGGGATCCTTTGTTGATGGGGGGGAAAGATGAACTTTCAGGGCCCAGAGTAACAGGTGTGACCTCTCTACACATTTTTCCACTAGCTGTATTCCCTGTTTGCGCTGGATGTGCCAAAGAAATACTCTGGAGCCACTGGTTTAGTGACCAAATGAAATATGGCACAATTCAACTAAATCCACAACACCACAGTATTTCTTTGTTACAATCTCTTTCCTTAATCTGTGCAGGAATTTCTAAACAAGGGCAAGAGAGACATCCACTCTCCAGGACTTTGCTCCCAGGTCAGCAGGGTATCCTTTAACTAGACAGAAAACTCCCTTCCAAAACTGGTAAAAATGGAAAAATAATGTCGTTGCACAGAGTCCCCAAACCTCTCTCTCCCCAGGTGAAGACTCTGTTTGGGTGTCCTCAATGGTTTTTACTTGTTCTTACTCATAGTTAGCAATTCTTTTTCTCTTTCTTGATCTTTTCCTTTCTCTCTTAATCTTTGTCCTTTGTGGATCCCAGATAGGTGAGATCCTCCTGGAAATAGCAGCTCCAGGTGTTCCTCACCCCAGGCAAGAAGGAGGCCAAAATCTTCTTCCTGGCCTTCCAGAAAAAAATCAAACTCTTCTTCTCCCACCAAAATAGCATTAACACCGGAGTTTTTCCTTGCATCAGCCTCTAAGGGGCAGATCTTCTCTATTCCTGGGCACCCCAAACATAGAGCTCCCCATGCCTTCCATCCAGGCAAGCCCCGGGTGTCTCACAAGGCTAATACCACAAAAAACTTTCAAAGTCCCAAAATGTAACCATTCTGCAAGAAATGGGTTACAGAAATGGAGTCCCCAACCCAGCCCAAAAGGTTCAAGACAGGATGGAGCCCAGGTCTCCAAGCAGGCCAAAATTCTAATTCAGAGAAAATCTCCAACCTTCCCCCAAAATGGCAAACTACACTGTTCCTCTGAACTCTCTGTAGAAAGCTGCTTATAAATCTCACAGAAGGAGATGGCCACTCCAGCATTCTCAAAGGGAGGGACTGCACTGAATGGATCCTCCCCTACTTATACCTCACTAATTGCACTAAGCTAAAATATGGTTTCACCTAGGGCTTACTGGTAATGGTACCATAGGAACCTTTACATGAGTTTGAGATGAAATAGGTAAAGTAGATCCCACTTTGATGCAGAAGTATGGACTTGATGATTGCATGAATTTTCTTTCAACTTTAAGATTCTTTATAAGGTGAAAATGCTGAGTGATATATGAGTTCCTTGAGAGATTTATCTAATTGCAAATGTTCCCCCTTTCTATTCCTCCTCCACCAAGCAGCCCATTTTGGAATAGGCTGCCAGAAAATCATGGGCAATAGAAAGATTATCTTTAGTTTAGGAAACATGTCAAGGAATGTTTTTTACTAGATCTATTTGTTAAATTACTTTTGTTTTGTTGTGAAGATGCAGCCACTGTCAACATTACAAAATGCTTCCTGCTCTTCAAACCTGCTTAAAAAAAGGTCACCTCAGGTCCCCAGGACCATCCAAACTCCCTTACCCCTCTAACCTAATCCTCACTCCATCACAGATGTGATCCCAATTGCGCCTGTCCCACAACTCTGGATTTTCAAAATGGAGGTCAATAAAGGGATATGTTTTGTGCTGAGAATTAAAAAAAAAGTGCATTTTGATAAATCCAGGCCTAAATGTCAAAATTTGTATACAGAGTAGATATGTTTGTTATAGCTTGCTTTATTTCTTTGAATTTAAATATATTTTTCATTTGATTTTTAGTATTGTGTCCATCTCGATGCAGCTGTTTCAGTGAAACATATACGTGCCTGAGGACTGAGCTGCATCCACATTGTCATTCAAAATTTACTCTTTAATAAATATCATATTGTGGGGTATTGAATAACAAAACTTTGTCTCCTCCTTTGGATACTTGATGGTCCTGACAGAGACCTCATACCACCCTACTAACTTGTTTCTTTGATATATCCTGTGCTGGAGTTCTCCAGATGCTTGACTGGTAATGATTTTATAACATTGTGTATTTGTTTAGAGAAGATGGATGCATCTTAGGGAGAATGTTTTATAGGGGGAAGATACATTTTTGTTTGTTTTATATTAATATAAGTTAATTTATTTTTTGTATGTAAAGATTGTGTTTATTTATTTGATTAATATTTTGCCTTTCAGGCACTACAAAATGATATTTTCATTTTTTTTAAAGATTTATAAGTTATATATAGAAAGTGTGACTAAAAAAATGTATATAAACGAATAAATTTGATGGGTTTCTGAAAGATGTCAGGACTCTTTGGCAGACCATCGAATTTATGTGACCAGCAGCATAAGAGATATCTTTTGAAAAGATGTTCCCTTCTTCGAAAATTAACCATAGCAAGTTAAATACATAGAAATGCTTACTACTACTACAATAACCTATTTATGATTATTTCTATAGTGCTACTAAGCACATAGCATAAGTTCATGACAGAGACAGAGAGAGAGAGAGACGATGAAAAGATTTGGAAATCTTCCTGGTTTTATGCAAACAATTGAGAAGTAGGAAATCAGAGACTTGACATGTTTAGTATACTTGCATCATAGTATATAGTTGTTTTCTTTTTTTTTTTGTTTCTTGTTTTATGCTGTCAACAAGATCTGTATGTACCCTCGGTATCTGTAAATGTATTGCCAAGAAACACACCATCAAAAAAGAAAGCAAACTTCCTTGTCTATTTTCGGCTCATGGCATTCAAGTTTAACGTCTGTTTCCAGAGCTCATCTGGTCTAACAACTTTTCAGAAGGGTGATTTCACGTCACCGTAAATATGCTACTTTTCATCCCTTCACTGGCTGGGTGCTTTTAAAGTGTGACTAGAATAGAAAGTGTTTAATCATTATAACACTCTTACCATGCAGAGCACGCTCAAAAAAGGTCCTTTTCCAATAGATTCTTTTTATTTTACTTAAAAAAAATCTTTACTAATTTTTTATATTTTTTTCATTATGTATTATTTAATCAGTGATTTTCACTTTTTAAATTTTCTATGGCATTTATGTCATTTTAATTTTTGTAAATCATCAGGTTTTGATAGGGTCAAAAAAGTGTTACGTTGATTTCCCAAAGTATATGATCACTAGAGAGGGATATCTCAGCGTATCATCCTGGTTTTCTGCTGAAAGTAAATAGGCACAGAAAAACAGAAGGGAATTCTGCATTGTAGAGGCATTAACAAAGATAGTAATGTGGAATTTTCACTAACAAGCAATACATTGTACAAGCTACTCTTCTTCCAGAAAACAGAGTTGCTTATCTGTAACAGGTGTTCTCCAAGGAGAGTAGGATGTTAGTCTTCAACGTAGGTGACACCATCTGATGGAGCCTGGCATGGAACTTAGATCTCAAAGATACTAGAGTTTTCAACATACTCTACTGAGCATGTGCAGTTATAGCCACCTCCTTGTCTCTCAGGCAGGGTCCCCTCAGTCCATGATTATAGCAGATAGAAAACACAACTCCCAGAGGAGGTGGGAGGGTATTATGAGGACTGACATTTTGCTGTCCTTAGAGAACACCTTCTACAGGTAAACAGCATTGCTTCCTCTGAGGACAAGCAGCATGGCAGTCCTCACACATGGATGAATCCCAAGCTAGAGGCTACTAAAAGCAGGAAAAATGGGGAAAACCTTTAGTGTGGAAGCACCATCATGTTCGCCCACCCTTTTTCAGTGAGGTAGCCAACATATAAGGGCTCTAGGAACGGAAAAGAGCTGGGTTTTTCATCTCAAAGGGACTGGTATGACAGATAGAGAGACAGAAAGCCCGTTATGCAGCAAGGCAGGGGTGTAATGTGAGCACAGGGCGAGAAGCCCACTGAGCCACACACAAACCAATACAGAGTGTCCAAACAGTGAACTCTGACTAGCACCAGCAGGCCTAGGATCCACTGGATACTGTTATGGTTTTGGTAAAGTTGTGAACTCTGGGCCGAGGTGAGAGATGTCTCCGCCCATAGGGCGTGAGCCTCACCGTCAGTAGGTGTGGTCTCAGCGACGTAGGACACAGCTGCGAGAGAGACTTTATTAAAGGAGAAAGACAGTACATAATCCAAGGAGCGGGAAATGTGGTAAACACAGTCTTTGAGCAAATACAGTAGACAAGATGATAAAGTAGATAATGAAGATCCAGTAGTGGCCTGCAGCATGGGGTATACCAGGAGATCCCTGTAGGCTGATGGAGGGACCTCTGGGTGCAGATCTGGTAGTGTCCCGCAGCGCGGTGTATGCTGAGGAAACTGTATTTTAGATGCCAGAGAGGTAGAGGTCTGTGATACAGGAACCAGGCCATAGACCTTGTATAAGTGGAGTGATATCCTGAGGCTCAGGATGAGTAGCATAGAAAGGCTGAAGGAACGGTAGTGGCCCAAGGAATGGGGTACACCGTGCAATCTTCAGTGAGGTAGATAAAGTTGAAGAATGTACTCACACAAGAAAGTCCCAGCAGAGATACCCGAGGAGTGGGTCAGGAAGTCCTAGGCAGGAAGGCCCTCCGAGGAGCAGATAGCCAAGACGCGGAAGAACTCCCGAGGAGCGGGTATTCAGAGTGTCTGAATGCCAGGAGGATAGTCTGGAACAGAAGATCCAAGTTAGAGCAAATTTAACAAGCGAGAGAACTCCTTGCTAACTCGTCTTAGCAATGGGCCAGTCAGTATAAGTACACTAGCGGTGCTGACGTCATCGGGAGCGATCGCCCCCCGAGGTTCCTGCCATGACATATTTATAAGGAGGCCCTGTGTGTGCGCCTAGGTGATGCCGAAAGTAAGATGGCGGTTGGTAGCACCCACACTGTCCGGGGACGCCGAGGAAGTCGGCGTTGGTTGGCGGCGGCTGATATTCTCCCGATGATTGACGGTACAGGGAAAAAAGAGGTGAGCATGAGAGGTCGCACCCATCTGCGATTGACGGGCACAACAGTACCCCACTTCTTAGGGCCCCTCTCTGGGGGTTTCGGCTTCCTGGGGTGAGCCAGATGAAATTGCCTGATTAGTTCTTTGTCCAGAATATTACCTGTGGGTTCCCAGCTGTTTTCCTTTGGTCCGAATCCTTCCCAGGAAATAAGATATTCCCATCGTTTCCCATGTTTCCGCACATCTAGGATGTCATCTACCTGGTAGGTTATGTCTTCTTCCGCAGAGAGGGGCTGCGGCTCAGGTGTCTTCTTCGAAACTTGGACAAGATGAGCAATTTCAACAGGGAAATGTGGAAGGCATTGTGGATTTTTAGTGATGATGGTAACTGCAAGCTGTATATGACTGGACCCAGGCGATGTAGTATAGGAAATGGTCCTATATACTGAGGTGCAAATCGGACTGAAGGCAATTTGAGATGAAGGAAATGGGTACTTAACCATACCTTATCTCCGGGCTGAAGTTGTGGAGCTGCTCTGTGATGGGCATCATAAAACATTTTTGCTTGTTGCCCAGCTTTTTGAAGCAGACCTCTAGGGTGTTCCCATAGCTGGTGTAGCTCCTGTGCTGAAGCTTGGGTGGCCGGAGAGGTCACCGACAAGGGTATCAGTAATGGAGGTAAGGGCTGGTGGCCATAGACTAGCTGAAAGGGCGAAGAGCCTGTGGAAGCTGAAGGATGTGAATTCAACGTGAACTCTGCCCAAGGGAGCAGTTCGGCCCAATCATTCTGTCTTCAGTTGACGTAGGACTGGAGAAATTGCTTTAAAGTGCAGTTCATCCTTTCAGTTTGTCCATTGGCTTGTGGGTGATAGTCAGAAGTCAGATCCAGAGAAATATCAAATTTCTTACAGAGAGATCTCCAGAACTTGGCTGTGAATTGTACTCCTCGGTCAGAGAGTGTGTGCTTTGGAATGCCATGTAAACGGAATATATGGTGGATGAAAAGTTTTGCAAGTTCAGGAGCAGAAGGTAGTCTGGGTAGAGCCACAAAATGTGCCATTTTGGAAAACAGATCAATGGTGACCCATATGGTGTTGTTACCACTAGACACAGGAAGATCAACTCTAAAGTCCATGGATATGTGGGTCCACGGTTCGCTAGGAGCGGGCAAAGGTTGGCGAAGGCCCCAGGGCTGACCAGTAGGTGGTTTCTGTCTGGCATACATAGCACAGGATTCTTCATAGGTCTGGACGTCCTCTTTCATAGGAGGCCACCAATAGTATCTCTCCAGAGTGGATAGAGTTCTGGATTGCCCAGGATGACTGGCAAGACATAAGTCATGAGCCCATTTGAGAATCTTTTTCCTGAGTGCCTGGGGTACCACAGTTTTTCCGACCAGCACTGTGTGTGAGAAGAGCACCTGTGTAGGGTCGATGATATGTATGAGGGTGTCCGGGATATCTTCTGGTGTAAACAAGCAGGAGAGGGCATCTGCGCATGTGTTCTTGTCTGCTGGGTGATATCTCAGAAGGAAATTGAATCTGTTAAAAAACAATGACCAGCGAGCTTGTCTGTGGTTCAAGCATTGTGCATGATGCAAATATTCGAGGATTTTATGATCTGTAAAAACCATTTTCTGGTGTTGAGCACCTTTGAGCCAAGGGTGCCACTCCTCGAATGCCAGCTTGATTATGAGCAGCTCTTTATCCCCTATTCCGTAGTTTCGCTCAGCAGGGAAGAAACGCCAAGAGAAAAAAGAGCATGGGTGGAGCGTATGAGTATCACTGTGCTGGCTGAGGACGGTTCCAACTCCGACGTCTGAGGAGTCTACCTCGACTACAAAAGGTCGTCGAGGATCAGGGTGGCGAAGACATGGCTCCTGGAGGAAGGCTTTTTTGAGTTCCTGGAAGGCTGTTATGGCTTCAGGGGATCACTGAGAGGGATTGGCTTCCTTGTGTGTCATGGCAGTGAGAGGTGCGGTCAGAGTGGAGTAATGATGAATGAATGACCTATAGTAGTTAGTAAATCCTAGAAAGCAGCGTAGGGCCTTTAAACCCGTAGGTTGAGGCCAGTCTCGAATGCTCTTAGTTTTCTGCAGATCCATCTGGAAGCCCTGGCTAGACACGACGTATCCTAAGAATGGAACTGACTCCTGGTGGAAGGCACACTTTTCTAGTTTGGCTTATAGATGATTATTTCTGAGTCTCTGAAGAACTTTGGAAATGTCAGAATGGTGAGTCTGGAGATCCCGAGAGAAGACTAGTATATCGTCCAAATATACTACTACACAATCATACAACATGTCTCTGAAGATCTCATTCATCATGTTTTGGAATACTGCAGAGGTGTTACAGAGGCCAAAGGACATGACCATGTATTCAAAATGGCCGTCACGGGTATTGAAAGCTGTTTTCCATTCATCACCTCAGCGTATACAAACGAGATTCTATGCTCCTCTAAGATGCAGCTTTGTAAATATTCTGGCTCTTTGGAGCCGATCAAAACGTTCGGAGATCAACGGCAATGGGTAGCGGTCCTTCAGGGTGATCTCGTTCAATCCACGGTAGTCTATACATGGGCGAAAAGATCCGTCCTTCTTACCCACAAAAAAGAATCCGGCACCGGCTGGAGACTTTGAAGGCCGTAGATGTAGATGTAGATAGACATAGCCTTTGTCTCGAATAACGAAAGTGGGTATACCCTTCCTTTAGGAGGTTCGGAGCCCGGTACTGAGTTGATGGCACAGTCAAAGGATCGGTAAGGTGGCAAGGTATCCGCCGCTTGTTTAGAAAACACATTCTGTGTTACGTCCGTCAGTCTCAGACGGCTTCGATTTCTGTGCCTCACCTTTCTTCCTTCTCTCTCCTCAAGCCTTGGGAAGCTGGCTGCCACCGCGTCCTCATGCCTCTCTCTCTCCAGCATCCTCAGATCAGACGGCATTCGCCATGTTTCTCCTAAGGGCCTCCTAGGGTGCACGTGCGCATGCCACCCACGTCTTTTTCCACGTCATGGCAGGAACCTTGGGGGCATCCCCTCCGAGTGATGTCAGCACATCCTGGTATTTGGCCTGCCCTTCATTTGCTAACAAACCGAGTTAGCAAGGATTGGAATGCTCTGGTCTAAGCTGCTCTGCCACTTCCCAGCTGCAGCTGGAAGCTCTCTCTCTGCGCTTCGGGGTAATTCAACGCTAACCTGGGTACCCGCTCCTCAGGGGCCCTTCTTTTCTCTTTCATCAATACAGCCAACTGCTCAGTGAGTACTAACACTCTCAGTCTATCTCACCTTCAGCTTCAGCACTTGGAGTCTAAATCTGGGTTCTGCCTCTACTAACCTGCACTGTCCTTCAGCTACCTAAGTGTGGGACTGGTCTCCTCTGCCGAGGACCCCTGGACTGCTTCTACTGAGTTGCCTTCACTACTGTCCAACCCGCGCAGTACCATCAAGCTATATAATAAATACAAATTCTCTGTGTCTGCGTGTATAGAGTCTAGCCTAGCACTGCAGTTCCTCACAGGGCTCCTCCCCATGGGAGTGGCCATCACCGCAGTGCCCAAGAATCCACTTCAACACCTCAAAATGACAATAGATTGCTAACGCCATGGATTTGGCTCAGCTCACCGCTTTGCAGGCCATTCCGGGCCTGGCTCAGCAAATCTCCGAACATCAGAATTTGTTAGACACTTGACTGTTGCCTTTAGTCGGTTACACGCACAGATGAATGCATCGTCTGCCGCAGTTAAAGAAGTTACACCGCCAGAAGTGACGGTCAAGTCTACAGTGCCTCTATCTGCTCCAACACGCTTCACGGGTGAAGCTTGGAAATGTAGAGGATTTATTAATCAATGTTGCATGCACTTCTCTCTGCAACCTAACCATTTCCCCACAGCGTATGCCAAGACCACCTATATTCTCTAGTATCTAGATGGAAGAGCGCTGGCTTGGGCCTCACCGCTGTGGGAGCGCAATGACCCTATCCTGAATGATCTTGCCGGAAATGATGTTGTTGCAATGGTATATTTGTTTTTATTAATATTGTGCATTTATTAGTTTAATCATTGCTTTATTGTTTTTATATTTTTATTGTATTTTTATCTTGTTGTAATCCACCTAGAATGGAGATCTGTTATATGTGCCATCTAGAATGGAGATCTGTTATATGTGCCAGGAAAAATAGTGGAAAGTGTTCTAAACATCAAAATCACAGAACATATAGAAAGACATTGTTTAATGGAACAAAGTCAGCATGGCTTTACCCAAGGCAAGTCTTGCCTCACAAATCTGCTTCACTTTTTTGAAAGAGTTAATAAACATGTGGATAAAGGTGAACCGGTAGATGTAGTATACTTGGATTTTCAGAAGGCGTTTGACAAAGTTTCTCATGAGAGGCTTCTAGGAAAAGTAAAAAGTCATGGGATAGGTGGTGATGTCCTTTCGTGGATTGCAAACTGGCTAAAAGACAGGAAACAGAGAGTAGGATTAAATGGACAATTTTCTCAGTGGAAGGGAGTGGACAGTGGAGTGCCTCAGGGATCTGTATTCAATATATTTATAAATGATCTGGAAAGAAATACGAGTGAGATAATCAAATTTGCAGATGACACAAAATTGTTCAGAGTAGTTAAATCACAAGCAGATTGTGATAATTGCAGGAAGACCTTGTGAGACTGGAAAATTGGGCATCCAAATGGCAGATGAAATTTAATGTGGATAAGTGCAAAGTGATGCATATAGGGAAAAATAACCCATGCTATAATTACACAATGTTGGGTTCCATATTAGGTGCTACAACCCAAGAAAGAGATCTAGGCATCATAGTGGATAACACATTGAAATCGTCAGTTCAGTGTGCTGCGGCAGTCAAAAAAGCAAACAGCATGTTGGGAATTATTAGAAAGGGAATGGTGAATAAAACGGAAAATGTCATAATGCCTCTGTATCGCTCCATGGTGAGACCGCACCTTGAATATTGTGTACAATTCTGGTCGCCGCATCTCAAAAAAGATATAATTGCGATGGAAAAGGTACAGAGAAGGGCTACCAAAATGATAAGGGGAATGGAACAGCTCACCTATGAGGAGAGACTAAAGAGATTAGGACTTTTCAGCTTGGAGAAGAGACTGCTGAGGAGGGATATGATAGAGGTGTTTAAAATCATGAGAGGCTAGAATGGGTAAATGTGAATCGGTTATTTACCCTTTCAGATAATAGAAGGACTAGGGGGCACTCCATGAAGTTAGCATGGGGCACATTTAAAACTAATTGGAGAAAGTTCTTTTTTACTCAACGCACAATTAAACTCTGGAATTTGTTGCCAGAGGATGTGGTTAGTGCAGTTAGTATAGCTGTGTTTAAAAAAGGATTGGATAAGTTCTTGGAGGAGAAGTCCATTACCTGCTATTAAGTTCATTTAGAGAATAGCCACTGCCATTAGCAATGGTAACATGGAATAGACTTAGTTTTTGGGTACTTGCCAGGTTCTTATGGCCTGGATTGGCCACTGTTGAAAACAGGATACTGGGCTTGATGGACCCTTGGTCTGACCCAGTATGGCATTTTCTTATGTTCTTATGTTAGAAGTTGTTTTAAATAAGTAAATAAATAAATAGGTATCAAACCTATGGCTCAAGATAACCCATTGTTCCACCTGACAATGTTATGGCACACAAGCAAAAACATTCACACAGATAGGGACTGCCATGTTTGCCAATGAATGCATCTACTTACAGGGTTCAGCTCTGAAAGAGGAGAAAAGAATCCTTAAGTGACTATAATATGGGTGTGGAGTTGCTTTTGTACGATCCTCTACCCCCGACCCTGGTTGCCCTAGATATGGCGAGCTATCAGAAGGCAAACATGCCAGTCAAGAAATAGACAGATGAGAAAACTCCCCTCAGAGATAGAGTGCCACCCATGTCAACACCGAAGAGTAGGAAAAGCACAAAGTGAAACTATGCATGTTGCTCTCAGCACATATCCGAAGAGGCCCTGCACCTACATGAGAGGATACCTCATCTGCTACTGGGGAGCAGATTTTTAGGAAAGGCAATTCCTGACTCTATGAGGAGTTCCAATCTGGGTAGCTCATTGCCCACCACAAAGCACTGCCACTGTGCAATAGTGCAAGTGGGAAGTGAGAGCGCCTGATAGGAGGCCTTTGGATCTTGTCCAAATACAAAAGGTGGCTGCACTCAGAGACTATACCAACCCGGAGTATGGGATGTGAAGAACAACCCCTTCTCTGAGCAGAAAACAAGGCACTGAGAGGGAACCTACTGAGGAGACCTCTCAAAAGCTAATAGTCAGAAATATCTGTGCACTCTCCCCCTCCTGTGGTGGGGGGAGAGTGCACTTTTAAATCCAATCAGTTCATTCTAGAACTCCTTCCACTCCCCAGCCAAGAGTGAGGCACAATCGCTGTTCATGTCACCAATGTTCTCTTGGTGACATGAACAGTCATTCCTGGCTGCCTAGTCAGACACTAGGGCCAATATTGCAACCAGGTGCAGGAAAAACCAGCAAAAGTGACCTAGCTGGACCACATTGCTGCACTGGTTCATGAAAATCAAGGGCTGTATCATTGCCATGGTCAGAGCCGCGCACCAGAGAGGGAATGCATCCTGGAGATTCCCCCTAAACGGGATCCAGAGTGTAAGGCAATAAGGGATGAGGCTCCTAAGGACCCCATTGTTTCCTAAAAGGAGGAGGTACCTTGGTATCCACCCAAAAAATGGAATGAATATGATTGTTTTCAGGACCTTTCGTGGTTTACAAACTGGCTAAAAGACAGGAAACAGAGTAGGATTAAATGGACAATTTTGACTTAGAAAATAGCCACTGCTATTACTAGCAACAGTAACATGGCATAGTTTTAGATTTCGGGTACTTTCCAGGTTCTTATGACCTGGATTGGCCACTGTTGGAAACAGGATGCTGGGCTTGATGGACCCTTGGTCTGACCCAGTATGGCATGTTCTTATGTTCTTATAACCAAGACATCTTAACACACAAGTTACTGCAGTGCACTGCACACATATGGGATGTCTGCTGGCACCAGAAGAACACACACACACACATGCCAACAGGCATCTAGTAATGGTGGTGCCCCTTCACCAAATCTACATCCTGAAACAGCAGTGCTATGCATCCATGCTGCATTACTCCATCAAACTGACAGTGACACACATACATAGAAAGATGCAGCACCTATGGGCCAAGCAGTCCATGCCATGGCCAGGACAGTCACAAAACCTGAGGTGGTGGATCGTGTTTAAGGTGTCACCATTGGTGTCTGATAGCACACTGATACCAGACACATGAAGGCACTATAAATTGCCCCTGGTGCCACTTGCCAATGGCTCCTGATAGAAATTGAGAGCCACTGCCATGATGCACCTGGCACAGGCAGTCCAGTATGGAAGTATATCTTATTACTCATGGTGACAGTTCACAATTCTGGGGATGCTCTGTATGGTGCCTTTCACATGTGATTGAAGGATTGGTACCTAGGGAGTCTACAACAGCCAATTGCCATCCACAACAGGAATATCAGTGATGATACCCATGTTGACGTGGTAATGTTGCCCCTCACGGTACCCAAGCATTCCATGGTGCCAACAATGATGGTAGCACCCCAGAGGTATGTCTGGCAAATGGAGGTATAGACAACCCTCACAATTGGCAACCCCACCTTCTGCACTCCATTGACTCGATGATGCACTTTGGCGGCAGCAGGACTTACCACACTCAAGCAAGGGCAATGGCACTGACTATATCACCCTACATCACTTAGAGGTGCCCTTCAATGGCATTCTGCAATGCCTACAAGGCTGACAGCAAGAACACTCATGGCACTCAATGATGTGGAAGGTACCCCTGGCAGCTATCATGCACCTGGCATTTGATGGTGACCATGGCTCTCGATGGTATCCATGGTGTGTAATGGTGACCATGGTGCATGTCAGCAACCAAAGTGCTCGATGGTGCCTGGATGCTTGATATGATCATGGTGTTCTATGTGCACGATAGTCGGACGATGGTGCCAATGGCAGCCACAGTGGCCAATGGCATCCAAGATGCCCATGGTGCTTGATAGCATCTATGGCACCTGATGGTGTCAAAAGCACACAATGTTGAGGTGCCTAATGGTGATCCATACACACGATGGTACCCCCCTGGTGCTCAATGGCAGCAAGGGCAACCTCGGCACCCAAGGGTGTCGAGAACATCCGTGGTGTTCACTGGCATCCATGGGGCTTGATGGCACATAGCGCTCAATAGCATCCATGTTGCCTCATGGAGTCAAAGATGATAATGACACCTCCAGCACTCGATGGCAGTGGTGACACCAAGTCCTTCAAAGGAGATACAGTGCCAGATCAATCTGACAAACAGGAGGAGAGGCCACATTAACCAGGTACCACTCAAAAAGGCTAGTTCTCTAGAATGTGTGGAGGATAAACTCTCTTCTCCATGGGAACATCTGGTCCTAATTCCTCCATGGTCTGAGCCTCTGTCGATGCCCAGTGATTGGACAGTATTTCCTGGAACTCCTTCCTGAGTTCCTACCTATGCAAGTCTCCAGGTCAGAGGCCTTCTTAGACCACACACAGACTGCACACTGATAGTCCAAATAGGCACCTGACAAAGACAAAAAATAAACAAGTTAAGGAGACAGGAATATTATTTATTAAGGGGAAAGCCTCTGTCAGCTGCACAGTGCACTAGGCCTGCTATGCAGCCAACAGAGAGGTGCTAGAAAGAGAAAGAAAACACCATACAGATGGTCTGTCAACCTACTGCCACTCATTTAAAATGGAACTACGAGAACGCTGTGGGAGAGATTGCAGATAATAGTCCCAGATATTCAAAAACTGTTTCTTATGACGTGGAGACTGTCGCATCATCGCCGCATCCAGGAGCATCATACGATGGAGACAGTTGCGCCAACTCCAGTAGGATGGAGGTGTGTCATCTTTCCAATGCAACAAAATGACCTTCTTGGCCACCAAACAGGCTTTACGAATAAGCAACCGAGATCCCAAACCTCGTATCCGCAAAGGAGAAATGCAACCAAAAAGTAGCCACATGGGTGAGAGTGGGATGTGTACCCTCAGTAAGGTCTCAAGGTAACGAACCACCTTAGTCCAAAGACTGTGAATAGAAGGATATTCCCAAAAAGCATGGGATAGCGTGCCAAGGGGGTGTCCACATCTCGCACATGCTGGGGATGATGAAATCTTTAGATGATAGGCCCCTTGAGCTGAGATGTAACCCCGACGAAGAAATTTATATTGCATTTCTCTGTAATAAAAGTTCACTGAGAGTTGGGATACTCGTTTGAAGCATGCTTTAAGAATAAACCACTACCTACTTCGGTATCTAATCTCTTGCTGCAGGACACTTGAGACTTTCTCACTTATACGTTATAATTTTTATGCTCAATAAGACCTGTCAACTTAACTGTTTAAGTCTTTTTCTTTTCTTTCCTTTATCTTTTGGTCATCAATGTTACAACGTTATTGTTAAATTTTGAACTTATGTACTCTGTTCCAAGTTTCATAACCTTGTTCTATGTAATGCCTTTTGGCAATTTTCATGTTCTGTTTCAATGTAAACCGATGTGATCTTTATTTCATATAGGAACACCGGTATATAAAAATCTAAAAATAAATAAATAAATAAATAAACGCCATAATCGTGAAAACCCCATCCCTGTTCCATCTGTCAACAAGAACTGTACAGGTATCAAGGACAGTTAACTGTTTAAGGAGTTGATAATACTACGATAGTGAAGGTGTCTTGACTTGTTCAAAGGAAAAAATAACATCGAAGGATTGAAAATGGGAGGCCTGTCGAGTAGGGGTGGGCAAGGATCCAATGTACTGCTGGAGCTGCAAATAGGGAAATACTTCCTTAGCAGAAAGTGCATAAATCTCCCTAAGCTCTGAAAAGGGTAATAGCCGACCCTCTGGCATCAGCATATGACCCAACAAGGTAATCCCCTTGGCACTCCAGCTACGGAAGGCAGTCGTCTGTGAACCAGGAGTAAAATCTGGGTTCCCCTGAATAGGCAAAAAATAGGCTCAGATACGATCTATCTTGAGCAATCGTGTAAGTCAAAGCCAAGAGAAACGGATGGGCCGAGTAAGAACATTCTGTAACAGGAACATAGGAAGAGTGTGGGCTTGGGACTGCAGAACAAATTTAAGGGAAAAGGGAGTGGCAACGCCCCGTCTGCAGAAACACTAATAAAAGTGGACGTATCTAGCAGCCAATCTCTCATCACCCGAAGGTTACTAGCCAGATTGCATAGTGCTAGATCTGGGCTGCCTAGCCCCCCCCCCCCCCGCCCCATCGTTCCCTTAGCCAGACCAAGGGGACCCCAGCCCCCCCCCCCCCCCCCCCCATAGATTTGCGGCAACTGGGCCTTGTCCAGTTGCCGCAAATCTATGGTACGCAGCTGCAGAGGTAAGTTCTGAAAGAGGTACAACCACTTGGGCAAAATATTCATCCTAAAAAGATTAACTCTGCCCCCCAAGGATAGTGGTAAGCAGGTCCAAGTTAGCAACTTGTTCTGGGTAGTCCGTAGTAAGGGAAAAACATTTAACTTATACAAATGCAAGAGCGTACGAGGGATAACAATGCCAAGATAAGTGAACGAGGTATCCGCCCATTGAAGTGGGAAATCATCCCCCCACGTTCATTGCAAGGTATCCGGATAGGCCAAAGCTGTGGATTTATGCATATTCAACCGGAAACCCGAGAATACCCCAAAGGCCCAAATAATTTGAAGGAGGGGGTGAAGGGACCTACGTGGGTCGGTAAGAAAGACTAAAATGTCATCTGCAAACGCAGTATATTTAAAGGTAACCGACTGAAACCATATGCTCTTAACTGCCTTTGCCAATTGAATTGCTTTTAGTAAGGATTCAAGCTGGAGAGCAAACAATAGCGGGGATAGTGGGCAGCCCTGATGCATGCCCTGGGTAACAGAGAAGGCCTCCAATTTTGAACCATTTGCTATGACAGTGACATCTGGCACAATACAGAGAAGAGATACTCCCATTCCACCCTATCAAGAGCTTTTTCTGCATCAAAGCTGATAGCGAGAAAGGGGGCATCCATTTGTTGACACATCGTCATGGCAACTAGCACTTTACGAATATTGGTGAGAGCATACCTTTTTCTGATGAAACCCACTTGATCCAATCCAATGAAGGATGGGAGTATCTCTGACAAATGGTCTGCCAGTATTTTTGCAAAAATCTTTTGAACAAAGTTTAATAAGGATATAGGTCGGTAAGACTCAGGTAATAACGGGTCCTTCCACAGCTTATAAATGAGAGTAATATTAGCTGTGTTGGAATGAGCGGGAAAGGATCCAGTCGCCAGTAACTCTGAGAAGACACCAACCAAGGGAGGTCCCACTAAATGTGATATACACTTGTAAAACTCCGCATCATACCCGTCCGCAACTGAATCTTCCACAGCTCACACTGGAACAAAAATCATTCTTAAATATGCCTCTCATGTTAGATGAGGTTACCTCGGTTATCAAGAAGGCTCCTTTTCCAGCCACGATTCAAGCAGCGCAGGGAGGTTATGGTCCTCCAGCGTTCCAGGCAAGCCAAGGAATCTCAAGTTGGACCTTCGGGCCCTATTTTTCCAGGTCCTCAATTTTGGCTGCTTTTTTCTCCACCGCATCCCACAATGCTGTAATATTGAGCTGCGCTGTCTGGCGGCCATCTTGTGCCTCAGACACGCGATTTTCCAGTTCGGCAAATCGGGTCTCAAACTTATTTAAATTGGCTGAAATCTTGGCGACAGTAGCGGATATAGTTTTTAAATCTGGCCCTAGTCCTTCCAGGACAGCGGTTTTTATGTCTGCGAGCACCGGTGGACAATCTTTCCCTTTTTCTTTGGCCGGTTTAGCAGGGCGAGTGGGCATTCTAGGCAAAAAATGGACACAAGGGTGTGGGCTACAGCTTGGTATAGGTCAAACCAGACTTATCTTAACTCATCGGTGCAGATGGGGTTCAATGTTGAAGACCAGATGCCGAGAGAGAGAGAATTACATCCTCCTCCCTCAGTGTATCACGTGATCTCCCTCATGAGATGGATTTAGGTCTGGTCCTAAAACACCATGGGATTTCCAGGTCAGATGAACTTACAGGAAGGATAAGCCCCCTCAGAAAAGTTCCAGGGAAGTTGTCAGAACATTCCTCACCGATGCAATGAAAGGGATTATTTCCAGGAAATGTTCATGGGGTTTGTGAGAAGCTAGAGAAAGAAAAAAAGAGAAAGTGAGAAAAAGGGTTTTTTTGTTTTTGTTTTGCAGTTTGTATGTGTGCCCTGTGGGGTCCTAAGGAACCACATTTCCAGGTGAACATAGTAGACCAAGAGATTGTTAGTCAGTCAGGTTATTGCTTTCTGTGCATCCAGGGACGGTAACTTTCAAATGGGTGCATGGGCGCACATACACATTCTAGATTGTTGTGCGCCCAGGAACATGGCTATTTTATAAGATGCTTGCACATACACACGCACAGTCTAAAATAGCCTGGGCATGTACACATGTACGCCGGATTTTAAGCTTAGCCAAATATGTCAGTATTCAGCCGCATAAGTGAGGGAATTTTGTAACCACCATGCATCCTTGTCATAACCAGTTTCACCAATTTATCCACCAGTTTGCCCAGTCTAAAGCTAGGTCCTCCAAACCCCCCTGGTTTTCAGGACCTAGCCCTTACACCCTCTAGCTATCCAGACCCCTCAAACCCTTCAGCAATGCCTGAAAATACTTTTATTAACACTTACACCTCCTCAATAGCAGAAGTAAAGTTACACAGACGGCACTGAAACTGGGCATGCCTGAGGCATGTAAGTATTTGCAAGCATATCTCTTGGCCCTGGCCAGAACATTATGCCCCTTTTTTCCCCAATGTGAGACAGTCACACATCGGGATTTGTGTGCACATGTGGGCAGCTTTTAAAATGTGGTGGGCATGCGTAAGCCCTACTTGTGCGTGCATTCCCTAATTGATGCACGTGCCGGGCTTTTAAAATTCATCTCTTAGTTTTTTCCTGTGTTCTGATTGGCTCAACAGTAGCCATCCTAGATTGGCCAAGCAGGTATCAACCCTTATTGGTCAGGGGATTTCTCTCCCACTTTGGGCTTTGATCCCTGCTGGTTCATTGATTGATGGTGATTGCTTATTCCATGGTTACTCTGCTCTGCTGCCTGACTTCTACATTTCTAAAGCCCTATACCAAACCTGGTTTGCCATGTAATCCTGTACCTTGTTTATTGAACCTTATGATTTTTCTTGGACTCTGTGATTCTTGACATTGCCTGCCTTGTTTTGCCTTGGACTGTTCACCATAAAGGTATAGCGAAGAATAAACTCACCTTGTTAAGTTCCCTATTTTGCTCCTAGTCTGTTTGAGGTAAGCTTATGCAGAAGCAACACTCAGGGATCTCTTTCCTTGGTAGCTTCTCGTGTTTTATTGTGTCCAGCATCAAGAGAGGGGACTCCCAGTCTTTTGCATCGAATGTCACATATATGATTTTTTTGCCCATCGGTGAGAAATTGTACGTGTGCATCCGATGCAAAGAGCTCCTATCTCTCAGAGCTGAGGCAGACAGAGGGGTATATAGATGAGACCTTCAGGGACATAGTAGCCAAGTCCCAACTCCAGCCTGGCAGCCCTGGTGCTGCCTTGGAGAAGGAAGGTCTCATGATCAGAAAGCATCAACCTAGTACAGCAGGAAATGATCCTGTAGCAAGGACCTGCTCTCCAGGTGATGCACTGTCCTTTCGCACTGAGGATATCTCCCCAAGGCCTACTGCCCAGGAGGGAAGGGTTAGGTCGGCCGTCATAGTTGGTGATTCAATTATTAGGAATGTAGATAGCTGGGTGGCGGGTGGGCATGAGGATCGCCTGGTAACATGCCTGCCTGGTGTGAATGTGGCGGACCTCATGCGTCACCCAGATAGGATTTTAGACAGTGCTGGGGAGGAGCCAGCTGTCGTGGTACATGTGGGCACCAACAACATAGGAAAATGTGGGAGGGAGGTTCTGGAAGCCAAATTTAGGCTCTTAGGTAGAAAGCTGAAATCCAGAACCTCCAGGGTAGCATTCTCTGAAATGCTCCATGTTCCACATGCAGGTCCCCAGAGGAAGGCAGAGCTCCAAAGTCTCATTGCGTGGATGAGACAATGTTGCAAGGAAGAGGGATTCAGTTTTTGTAAGGAACTGGGGAAACTTTTGGGGACGGGGGAGTTTTTTCTGAAGGGATGGGCTCCACCTTAACCAAGGAAGAACCTCGCTTCTGATGCTAGCCTTCAAAAATGAGATAGAGCATCTTTTAAATTAGAACAAAGAGAAAAGCCAACAGTCACTCAGTAGCACATGGTTCGGAGGGAGGAATCTTCATAGGATACTAATAAAGCATTAGAGTTAAGGCATCCCAACAGAGTGGTTCCAATAATAAGAAAAGTAGTCCAAGTGCCTATAATTAAAAACTCACCTGAGCTAAAATATTTCAATGTATGCCTGTCAACTAAAAAGCAGAATGTAAATACAAACAAAAAACACACTTTGAAATGTTTGTATGCTAATGCCAGAAATCTAAGAAGTAAGATGGGAGAATTAGTGTGTATAGCAGTGAATGATGATATAGACTTAATTGGCATCTCAGAGACATGGTGGAAAGAAGATGAGCAATGGGATAGTGCTTTACTGGGGTACAATTTATATCACAATTACATAGAGAAGCATCTTGGTGGCAGGGTGGCACTTTATGTCCAGGATGGCATAGAGTCCAACAGCATAAACATCCTGCATGAGACTAAATGCATGATCAAATCTTTATGGGTAGAAATCTCTTGTGTGTTGGAGAAGAAAATAGTGATAGGAGTATACTACTGTCCATCTGGCCAAAATGGTGAGACGGACAGTGAAATGCTAAGAGAAATTAGGGAAGCTAACCAAACTGATAGTGCAGTAATAATGGGTAAGTGAAACAGGGCAATAAAAGACAGCTTTATGGAGCAATTGGTTCAGGAACCAATGATAGAGGGAGCATTTGGTACAGGAACCAACGACAGAGGGAGCAATTTTAGATCTAATTCTTAGTGGAACACAAGATTTGGTGAGAGAGGTAATGGTAGTGGGGCCACTTGGCAATAGTGATCATAACATGATCAAATTTGAATTAATGACTGGAAGGGGGACAGTAATTAAATCCATGGCTCTGGTGCTAAACTTTCAAAAGGGAAACTTTGATAAAATGAGAAAAACAGAAACAAACTGAAAGGTGGAGCTATAAAGGTAAACAATGTGGAATAGGCTTGGACATTGTTAAAAAATACCATCCTGGAAGCACAGACCAGATGTATTCCACGCATTAAGAAAGGTGGAAGGAAGGTAAAACGATTACCAGCATAGTTAAGAGGTGAGGTGAAAGAGGCTATTTTATGCAAATAGGATAATGCATAATAGAGATGTGAATCGGAACCGGAATCGGTTTGGATTCCGGTTCCGATTCACATGTGAGTTTTTTTCCATCGGGCCTGATTGCGGTTTTGTTTATCGGCTGCGCCCGAGCCAATAAACAAAAAACCCACCCTGACCCTTTAAAACTAATCCCTTTGCTTCCCCCACCCTCCCGACCCCACCCAAAAAACATTTTACAGGTACCTGGTGGTCCAGTGGCGGTCCCGGGAGCGATCTCCCGCTCTCGGGCCGTCGGCTGCCACTAATAAAAATGGCGCCGATGGCCTTTGCCCTTACCATGTGACAGGGTATCCATGCCATTGGCCGGCCCCTGTCACATGGAGGGAGCACTGGATGGTCAGCGCCATCTTTAAAAATGGCGCTGGCCATCCAGTGCTCCTACCATGTGACAGGGGCCGTTCAATGGCACGGATACCCTGTCACATGGTAAGGGCAAAAGGCCATCGGCACCATTTTGATTAGTGGCAGCCGACGGCCCGGGAGCGGGAGATCGCTCCCGGGACCCCCACTGGACCACCAGGTACCTGTAAAATGTGATTAGGAAGGTAGCTGGATGGAGGGGGGAAGGAATTGTGCAGAAAGGTGGGTGAGGTAGGTGGGGACAGCAGTAACGGCAGCCCACATGCTTAAGAGCAGGATCGAGGCAAATTAACCCCCTTTATGAGCGCAGTATCCGAGTAGGCAGTTCCCTAATCCTTACCCTTCCCACCCATGGATAAGGACAGTTAGGAGGGGATCTTTAGATAGTCACAGGGATGCCTGCTTGATGGCCAGCTGACAGAAAGGGGCAAATGAAAGAGCCCCCCAATGGTGTTTGTAGCCCAATAGCAGTTGTGGCGCTGTGATTTTAAGTGCAATGGTAGGAAACACAAGGAATCTGGGGCCCTGTACCTTTACAGAAAAATAAAGAAACAAGTTATATTAAATTAGACTGTTAAACTTAGCCAAAACAGGAACCAGGTAAACTGTGCAGCCTTCAGCAAGATCACAAGTGCTAGAAACTTGTGTTTGGTTCAATACCCCTTGCTGTGCAACTGATTACACTGCACCGGGAATGTCTGCTAGGTAGAGTCCTGTCTTCCTTTCTTTAAACACACAGGGATTTTAGAATAATAACTAGCAATATAATACCACCACAACCCCCAAGACAGAGTAAGAACCTGCAGAAATAGAACACTATCTATTGGAGAAAATATTCAATATTATTCAGCCACCTACAAGAGAGAAACAGAACAGGAGAAATAATCAGTCTACTGGAGAGCAATACTCCTGTCACCCACAAGAACAGATTCAGAACAGCAGAGATAAAGCAAATATATTGGAAAAGTAAAGACTAAAGATGTTAAATTAGAGTGTTAAACTCAGCCAAAACAGGAACCAGGTAAGCTATACAGCTTTCAGCAAGCTCACATGTGCTAGAGATTGTGCTTGGTTCAATACCCCTTGCTGTGCACCTGATTACACGAAGCCCAAAGTATAACTCTTTAATAAGGCCAGCTGGGGCAATTTTTCTCTCTATTACTTGGCAATCCCTTGTGTGTTAGTCGTTAAATGCTCCCTAGTAATGATAAGAGCTAGGGATGAGTTTCTATTACTACTTTCCCTCCCTGCCCCTCACCCACTCAGTTTTTCTCTTATTTGGGCCCAATGTAATAAGGTGTGCTCAGCAGAATTCAGCGTTTAACCTACAGTTGTGTGCACATTTTTTGTGTGCAAAATTTACTTTCATTGCAGCAAGAAGTTTTGCACATTAAAAATATATGTGTAGAATTATATGCATTGCTTAGAACCCTTGCATGGAGTCCCGTGCTAATGAAGGCGTTAACTATTACTGCCCAGTGCAGAGAGGTACTCTGGCTTAACTCAGGTTTACTTAGTGCTGGAAATGTTACTCCTGGTACAAGGTAAAGTTAAATTCCCAGCACTAGTATAAGTCTATGGGCAGAAGCAGTGCCGGGATTTGAGGTCAGTATTTTATGCACAGACAACATGCTTTGTGCACATAAACCATGTTTTCTGCCCATAAAATATGATGTATTTGCATAAATCATGTTTTTCTGTGCACTAAGCCTTTTCCTGTTGCATGTTTTCTGGTTTGTGTGCATTTTTTTAACTCCCCATGCATTAGCATGCCATTAGCTTACTGCATGGAGAGTTACACAATAAATTAGCTTGTGCATTAAGAAATTGTGCGCTGAATTTCAGTGCACAGTTTTAATGGTCACCTAATTACTTAAGCCTTATAGGTTGGTTTTTGACCAAGTAAGCAGAGTTCTTGCAGCTTTGCCCAATTAAATAAAGTGGTCCCTGCCTTCAATTAAACCCCAGGGGGCCGATGAAAAAATGTTGTGCTGAAAGTGGGTGCTGAGTGTTCAGCGCCCGCTTTCCTAATGCGACCCCAGGCACCTCTCCTGGGGGCGCGATGCAATATTTAAAAGGGCTCATGCTGTCGAGGAGGCGCTAGGGGTGATTGCGCGCCCCTAGTGCCTCCTTGACCGCATGCACCGAAGAGAGGTCCGCTGTCGGCGGCTGTCCACCGATTAAGAAAAAGGACGCTGAATTTATCAGTGTCCGTTTTCCTAACCAACACACATGCACAGGTTAGGAAAATGGACGCTGATAAATTCAGCATCCATTCTCCCAACCTTACTACCAGCACTGGATTGTATAAATCAATATTAAAGTGTCAGGCACATAATATTAATTTATTCACTCCTTCACTTATTGCCGATTGGTCCCTTCACTTTCACATGTCACATGTGCGTCCTAGACGTACATTTTTTTTTGCATTGGGAGTGAATAGCTAATAGCCTCATTCACATGCATTTGCATGTGATGAGCACTATTGGTTTCACTCCGCATTGGATGCGCGTTGTAGAGGCGCTAATCCCTTTATTGCATAAGGGAATTAGTTAGTGCCTATACAACCCTCATCTGACTGTGGGTTATATGGTGCACTCCGCTGAGTGCACTGTATTGCATCAGCCCCCAGGTGTTAAATAACCTTTAAGACTTTCAATTATAGCGCTTGTTTTCTTGTTTGTAGTAGATTGTTTAGAATTGCAGAGAACTGTTCTAATCTAGATAGAAATGTTGATCCGTCCAAGTTTCAATTTGGTCTTTTGGAGTATACTATTACTCCAGCTTTTTGTTAAGGATATAGAATCTCACAAGTCCACGCAAAGATTTTATCTAATATAAACTTGTAAAAAGCCTTATTTCTTGCAGCTTTATTCAGTTACCCTTTCCTCAATCCCACCTCTAATTCACCTAGTTTAATTTTTCCCAATCATGGCCTCTCTCTTAACTTAATGAGTACATTTTTAAAGGGGTTAGATGCGGAAAAATATACATGTAAGAAACATGTAATCGCATGCCTGCTATTTTGTACACATCGAACACACGTGCATTTTTTTGGTTTCATACACATTTACCAGTACGAAAAAGAGGAAATCAAGGGATGCTCAAGAGCAGAGTCAAGAGGTGCACGTGGAAATTACTATATTATACGTGATTTACACACATGCATTATCAAACTTATTTGTACAATTTTACACTTGCAAATTGACTTGTGCAAGTAAAATTGGACTTGTCTGTGGTCTGCAATTTTTGGGTGGAAGTCTGGGTGAAGTGGGGAGAGTCCAAGGGGAAGTGCTAGAGGGTCTGGGTGAACTGGAGAGGGATTGTGTGAACTGGAAAATGTATTTTCCAGTTCACACAATCCCTAATCCAGTTCACACAATCATATTTTCAAAATGGTATATGCACACATTTTAAAATATACCTGCCTCTGCGTATAAATCTTATACATCTTATATTTTTTGTGCGTAAAATATACAGACATATGTCTATAAAATAGGTAGAGAGCATAAGTGTATTCAGGGGCGGATTTTCAGAGCCCTGCTCGCGTAAATCCGCCCAAAACCGGGCGGATTTACGCGAGCAGGGCCCTGCGCGCCGGGAAGCCTATTTTACATAGGCCTACCGGCGCGCGCAGAGCCCCGGGACTCGCGTAAGTCCCGGGGTTTTCGGAGGGGGCGTGTTGGGGGGGCGTGTCGGGGGGCGGGCCCGAACCGCGCGGCGTTTTCGGGGCGTGTCGGGAGCATTCCGGGGCGTGGCTACGGCCTGGGGCGGCCCGGGGGCGTGGCCGCGCCCTCCGGACCCGCCCCCAGGTCGCGTCCCGGCGCGCAGGAGGCCCGCTGATGCGCGGGGATTTACGCCTCCCTCTGGGAGGCGTAAATCCCCCGACAAAGGTAAGGGGGGGGTTTAGACAGGGCCGGGCGGGTGGGTTAGGTAGGGGAAGGGAGGGGAAGGTGAGGGGAGGGCAAAGGAAAGTTCCCTCCAAGGCCGCTCCAATTTCGGAGCGGCCTTGGAGGGAACGGGGGTAGGCTGCGCGGCTCGGCGCGTGCCGGCTATACGAAATCGATAGCCTTGCGCGCGCCGATCCAGGATTTTAGCGGATACGCGCGGCTCCGCGCGTATCTACTAAAATCCAGCGTACTTTTGTTTGCGCCTGGAGCGCAAACAAAAGTAGGCTATTCGCGCTCGTTTTAAAATCCGCCCCTCAGTGCATTGCAAATATTTCCACGTAGTGAAAGACATGCTCGTACTTTCAGAACTGAGCTACAATGTATTTTTTAAACTGTGCAGCAACCCACTGCACAGTTTCTAAAATACTAGGAGAAATCCCCATGCATCCACTTACATGT
The DNA here is from genome assembly GCF_901001135.1 of Rhinatrema bivittatum. Lineage (NCBI taxonomy): Eukaryota > Metazoa > Chordata > Amphibia > Gymnophiona > Rhinatrematidae > Rhinatrema > Rhinatrema bivittatum. The sequence goes on along the minus strand of NC_042615.1, from coordinate 458,475,622 downwards.
GCAAATCTAGTACCATGAGTAGGTTTGAAAGGCTCTTTCAAGTTTACACAGCTTTATGTGACCATTCTGAGATCCCTACTATATGTATGGGAGGAACTGCAGAAAGGAAAATTGTTCTATTATTAAACTTGACCCATCCAAAATACATGTGCCATTTCACCCATTTGTGCCAGAGATGAACCCAGTGAGAACGTTTCTCAGCTGTAAATTAATATCTGTTTACATATACCAGGAATTGTAAATACTTTGCAATTCTGGTCCATTGTGTGATTGCTTTGTTTAGCTGCTCAGATTCTATTCTGTACCTGTCCATGGAGTCAAAATCTTAGAAATGGTTTAAGATAAAAAAACAAAAACAAAAACAAACATTTGTTGAAGATCCAGGTAAACAAAGATTTATCTTGTCCTTATTTATTGTTGAATAAAAAGCCTAAGTCAGCTAGCACACAGCTGGTAGTTGAAATGCTTAAGAATTATTGTAACTGCTAAGAAGGAAAACTTTATTGATTTATATCTAAATTTGACAAAGTCTGCATGATGATTTTTATATTCCATGAGTGCAGACTAGGAATGTGTTTCTGATTAAATAACTTTATGTATACTATTGAAAAAATATGAGACTGCAGCCTACAATAAACCTAATTAGAATAATAAAGATATGTGGTCTCATAGATTCAAGTAGAAAAAAGAAAGGAAAAACAAAATAATATGTTTCTATATTTGCATGCAGCACAGTTAGAATGTATTTTTCAGGATGACAGCTATCTATTGACCAAACTTATATGATTTACTAAAGTGAGCAAGTGTTGAATTTACATTTATATTCATAAGAAAGAATTGAGTCTGAAGGGGTAAAATGTCTCAAAAAATGTGCAGAGAAGGTCAACAAAAATGGTAAAGGGGATGGAATGGCTTCTCTACGATGAGAGGCTATGCAGGTTGAGGCTCTTCAGCTTGGAAAAGAGAAGTCTGAGAGAAGACTTGAAAAAAGATTATAAAATCATGAGTTGGGTGGAACAGGCAAATAAAGGAAGGTTATTTACCTTTTCAAATAATACTGATACACTCTGGCAGTTGCTACAATTAAATCCATAATAAAAAAAAAGAACCTCAATCCAGATGATCTGAACAACTACCGCCCAATCTCAAACTTATCTCTCCTCGCCAAACTGACGGAGAAAGCAGCACTTAAACAACTCAATGAGCATCTCGAAACAAACAACATCTTGCACCCCATCCAACACGGTTTCAGAAAAAATCATAGCACAGAAACCTTACTACTCAACTTATCAAACACAATAATAAGAGGTTTCGACAATGGACAAAGATACATCCTCATCCTACTTGACCTCTCCGCCGCATTTGACACAGTCGAACATAAAAGCCTAATCTCCAGACTAGCTGACGTCAGTCTATCTGGCAAAACTCTTGACTGGTTTACATCTTTCCTTAAAAATAGATATTTCAAGGTAAACATCAACAACCACTCCTCAGATGTCATACCTCTAGAAACCGGAGTATCCCAAGGATCTGCACTTTCAGCCACTCTGTTTAATATATATCTCCTGCCTCTATGCCAGCTGCTCATGAGTCTCGGCATCACATACTACATGTACACCGATGATATCCAATTAATCATACCCGTAACAAACACCCTTGAAAACACAATGAAACTCTCGGCCACCTACCTCAACACTATAAGAAACATGCTAAACCACATGAAACTATGCCTTAACATGGACAAAACTGAATGTATACTGCTTGAATGAAAAAACTCCGGAGTCAACCAGAACCATGCCATACAAATTGACAACACATACATCAAATTAAAAGAAAACGTGAAAGATCTAGGAATATGGTTATTCCCAGAGCTTAAATACAAAGAACACATTGCAATAAAAATCAAAGAGGGCTTCCACAAATTATTAATCCTCAAACACCTAAAACTACTACTCTATCTCCCTGAATTCAGAACCATTCTACAATCACTAACATTCACTAGCTTTGACTATTGCAACTCACTCCTGATAGGCCTACCCAAATCTACCATACGACCACTCCAATTGCTACAGAACGCCTCAGCCAGAATCCTCACCCGTCACAAAAGAACTGACCACATCACTCCCGTGCTAAAAAGTCTACACTGGCTACCTGTAGAAAAGAGAATCAAATATAAAACTCTAACCATTATCCACAATGCAATACACAACAGTGAAAGCACATGCCTAAACATCATTATACAAAGACACAACTCCCAACGCAATACGAGATCAACAAACAAAGTACAACTAGACATACCATCAGTCTTAACCACCAAATTCACTACCGTAAGAAACAGAGCCATTTCAATAGCAGGACCTCACCTTGGAACTCCCTACCGGAACACCTAAGATCACAAAACAACCTAAAATATTTAAAAAATCACTCAAAACCTGGCTCTTCAGAGAAGCCTACAAAGATGGGATCGGCTAATCATTCACACGATCAACGTCACCTCCCACAATTATGAATGGAAAGTCCACTTCACCCCCCACAATTATGAACGTAATAGTTAATCTCTTTGTAACTGATGCTATACCCAATCTGTTGCTATATAAGCTGTTATATATAACCTATTTGTATCCGATGTTATAACCTATCCATATCTATTGTTATACCAGTTGTGTTTCACTTGTAATACGTTGTTATACCTGTAAACCAGAGTGAAGGCCTTTAGCTAAACTTCGGTATATAAAAGCTTACAAATAAATAATGCATATTTTTAAACTGGAGCTACATTTGTATGTATATACATGTTTATGAATATAAGTATTGCAATCAAAATATAACAGCTTACTCACCAAAAATTATATCGTACTAATTTTGAAGATATGACCATCATCAAGGGCATATGTCATATTGTGTGGAAACACTTTCCAAAATATGCCAATGATTTAATCATAGGTCATCTTTTTTTTTAAAGAATTTTTCTTATCACCAAGAGTAGAGTTATGCCATAATCTTTTCAAGTGTTCAACTGAATCCTAATAAATAAAAAATATTTTTGCATTCACATTGGAAAAATTGTAGAAATCAACTACTTAGCTAGATGCATTGCCACATTTTCAGTGATGTTTGTTTAATTCCAACTGCAATGTCCATAAGATTGACTAATGCCCTAACCAACATTTCGTTGCTTGCTGTGCCTGACATGGTCCGTGTTTCAGAATCCTTATCCTTCCTCATGAAGCGATTATTTTACTAAAATGTAAAAATTTGTTCAAGAAAAACATTGCGCCAATTCTAACATTGTGAAAACAGAATTTGATTGTAAACTTACTGCTGCGCTGGCATTGCTTCAGCTCGTGGACACATGTTTCGATGGCTTTTGCCAGAAGTCAAGCTATATAAATGTATTTAAAGAGCCTACCTGTCAATCAGCCCGTGTGTTAGATAATAGAATATCATTCTACCACCAAATTCACGGCAGGTCCCATGTCGGCCTCCCTAGCAGCAGCTGCTAGCCCTTCCAGGCCTCGAATTTGCCAAATTTAATCTAAATATCCATTGTTGTACTCTTAGAGTCAATATATATGAGTATAAGTATACATGTAGAAAAGGGATGTTTGGCAGGATTTGCACATATGTGCATAATGAAGTATTTTAAAAGCAACATATGTATGAAATTCATCCAATTTCCACGTGTTCATTTACTACTGCTCATTTATGCACATATGGAAACTTTAAGTTTCATTTTTGATTTGAAGTTTGGTGGGTTGGTTTTTCCACTCCATCCAGACATGGTGTAAGTAGAAAGCCATGAACTTGGAGCCAGCCCTTTATTCCCTCATATATATGTAAATTGCACATATTTGCACATGAAAAGGGGCAGGTCATACATAAGTGTACATAATTAAAACAGCAAATATACACACATTTTTTATTATTAGCCTAAATAAATGTACCATATACATATATGTTCTCTTTAAACCTACGATATACCTGTATTTTGGGGTAGCAGCAGGATCTTTCTGCTTTGGGACTTTAAGATCCAGTGCAGTGTTTCTCCCCAGATTGTGCAATGTGGGTAAATCTAGACCAGACCAACATGCCCCTGATGCCATGCAGCCTGCTGCTATTCCACCATACAAGGTCTATATTGGATGTGAACATGGCATGTGTAGATTAATCCCTAATCATCAGGATCCTGGTTAATTTATATCTTAGGCCCTGTTCTCATTCAATAAAGTTTTTCTTTCCATATAGAATATCACCCATCTTCCCTACTATCTATCTCTTAGTAATTTCTATGTGTGCTATGTCTTACAATATATCAGGTCAAGAGTTTCTAATAGTTCTCCGTAGCTTCTTCTATCCTACCACCCCTATGTCCTGTGAAAAAGCTGATGAAATTAACCGGTATGAACCAGCTTCAGGTAATAGATAATCTCTATTGTCTGGAATATGTGCTTAAAGATTACTGGTGGTAGAGGTGGGTAAGGGGACAAGATTTGAGAAACCCCAAGGAATCAGTGATAGCTCACATTTGGCAACTTTTTTTGTAAGATTACTCAAAGGATCTTTCATGTTTATTACAACACAGGGCAATGCAGTTTTTTTGCTGGCAGATCTGTATTTCAAGGTAGGTCTAGGAGAGATATACATGTGCTAAACTTCATGCAGAGTTTAGCAGATAGAACTAGGGAGCTTTCTGGAAAGAAGCATGGCCCTACCAGCCAGGCTAACCTATATGAACATGGAGAGGGGTAGATTTGTTGCTATATATTTCTCAGAAACCTGTATTAAGGCTGATAGGCCTTTAATATCTGGATTATACAAAAGACAGCATTTCTTTTCTGTCATATCTGAAGCATATGGGACATGAAGGCTACTTAGTTGACCTTTTAGCAACAGCCTGCTTCAGGTGAATGCAACTCCTAAATATATACGATACTGCTTCTCTGTTGGAAAGTATACTGATTTAGAAATGGCCACCTCATGTATGTTCCTTATCTCCCTTTACTGTGAATTGTAACTTTATAGACTAAGGGCTGGATTTTCAGAAGGTTACGCACGTCGGGCCTATTTCAAAAAGGTCCGGCGGTGCACGTAAAGCCCCGGGACACATGTAAGTCCCGGGTCTTTACAAAAGGGGCGAGGCATGGGTGGGGCGGGGCAGTGGCCATTGAGGGATCGTGTGCCGGCAGCCTTCCAGCATGCATCTTGCGCCTGCCCAGAGGCACACGCAAAAAGTAGGATAAAACCTTTGGGGGATTGAGTGGGGCTGGGGGGGAAAGGTTAAGGGAAGGAGTGGGATGGACAGGCTAGGGGAAAGGGAATGGAGGAAGGCACCCCCTTGCATGCACCGACCCCAGATTTTATAACATGTGTGCCCCTGCATGTTATAAAATCAGGCATACATGTGCGCACGCAGGGTAGGGTGTGCACGTGTAGGCCGTGTGCGCATGTTATAATATCTACCCCTAAACCCCTGATTGTGACTTGGCAACACTCACATTTGGTACCCTTTGGGGAGATAAGTGATACATACAGAGGTAGATTTTAAAAACATACGCGCGCACGTACTTTTGTTCGCGCACCAGGCGTGAAATCGGAGCGGCCTCGGAGGGAACTTTCTTTCTACACCCCCCCCCCGCACCTTCCCTTCCCCTACCTAACCCCCCCCCCCCCCCGGCCCTATCTAGACCCCCCCTACCTTTATCGGAGAAGTTACTACTGCCTCCGGGCAGTAGTAACTTATGAGTGCCGTCGGGGCACTCGACCACGCCACGAACCGCCCACAAGCCCCAGACACACCCCAGATCCCTAACCACGCCCCCTGACCATGCCCCCGACCGCCCCTTTTTGCAAGCCCCAAGACTTACGCGCGTCCCGGGGCTTGCGCGCATCCCGGGGCTTGCGCGCGCCGCCGAGCCTATGCAAAATAGGCTCAGCGCGCGCAGGGGGGGTTGGGGTAGGTTTTCGGGGGGTACGCGTGTATCTTACGCGCGTACCCCTTTGAAAATGTACCTCATAGGTTTCTACCTCAGATTTGAAGTCTTTCTCATTGGTAGCTGTTTTAGGAATACAACACAATTAAAGGTTGTACCAAGGTTAACACAATTAAACCAAATCAAAATGCTGATGTAAAGGTAAATAGGAGAATAACAATGAGTAGACAAATCTGCATGGCAAGCAACATGCAGGACTATACATAGGCCAGATAGTTATGGCTATAGGATGTCCTTAAATAGACTTAATTGTTGTAGAAAATAAACCATAGAATGCATCAAATAAGAGAGACACACATCCAAAGTGAATAATAACTATGAAAAATTTTCATGAAAATTTTAAATACTTTAAATATATATATAATTATTTATAATATAAATAAAATAAAATAGGACAGGAATTAGACCATCTAGGGAACAAACTATATACATTAATAAAAAAGGTCTAAGGATCTAGGGAGGTGACATTTTGAATGCCTACACAAGTCTGTACATTGTGATAGCGCTTCATGCCAATGAGCTAAAGAGCTGCCATGAGGCACTTTTGAGTCTCAACAAGTTGCCTCACCACTGCAACTAGACTTCTGAGGTCAGCTTGAACAACCCAGCCCCAACTCCTCCACTATCATTTGCATGCCCTGGCCAAATGCCTCCTGAAATAATGGCTCCTGGCTTGGAGCAGGTGCTCCTGCCACTAAGACAGACTCAAGAGCTACTATTAGGCCAGCAAATGATGGAGAGAGGGATCACAGGAGGTCTGGGCCTCCCCTTGACCAGTGATGGCTAGCCAGCCTGAGTTCTTGTATCCCTAGATCCTGGGGAAGAAAAGGACGGAGGCCATACTGGAATAGAGAGAGGAATGGTGAAATCACTGGCCTGGGGCCTCCTGTATGGAGGAGAGGGGCTAGACTGCCATGGCTAGGTGTTCTTCAGGTGGTGAAGGGGATGCTGATCCTGGTGGCTATTACTCCCCAGAAGTGGCCTCTGGTACATCAGCAGGAAAAGGGGCTGGACCATTATTGTCTTCCTCCACTTCCTTGTCTTCCTTTTCTGACAATGATGAGGCGGTATCATCTGTGAAGAGAACACAAAATGTGTGTCACTTTGTGTGCTCATGTGCTCCAGGGTATGATGTGCATAATCATGCAGGCAGTAAGAGGACATTCATTTTCTGAGAGTGGTATAGACAAATGGAAGTGTTCTTAGCTGTGACACACCCACATCATATACAGTAGGTGGTGGCAAAGCCTTATAATGGTTACTTGAAATACAGATGCACCAGTTCATCAGTATTTTATTAGATGATGCTTTACTTGTAATATGGGCGCAGAAGTACTCTCTTTGTCAGGCTAGTTAGCATTGGATTGTGGTCAAGGACCATGACGGAGCACATATTGTTTGAATATTTCTAGAACAGGGTGCATATACTTTCAGTGGTAAAAAGTTTAGGAGTGGGTTCTAACAACCTGAAGAGTTTTCAGCCTGAAGGTAATACTTCATGACAGTGCTGCCCATGCCCCAGTGGAATGGTAAGGTCAAAGAATGTTTGCCTGAGTGTTTGTTAAACCTCAAAGCAGAGACAGGGTTGTGCTGAATGGTAGGCCAATAGTGTGACTGGTGATGGAAACAGGACATAGGCAGACCATATGAAATTCTCCCTGATAGCCATACCCCACCTGACACGCAGTTGGTCTAGCCACTTCCCAAAAGAACCCCAATCAAGGACATTCCATGAACTGCCATGGTACCCCTTTTCATGAGGAAGCAAGTTGGACAGTCCAGTCAGTGATAATATCCCTTTCCGGTAAAAACTAATTAAAAAGGGATAACTGTGGTAGAACAGAGAGCGCACAGCTTTGAGAATCTTTTTCTCTTTCATGGAGGAGCACAGCTTTGAGGAGAAATTGTACAACAAAACTAAATTCCTCCCTTCTGAAAGAAGGACATTGGTTTTTCTGTTTTGGAGCCACCATTAAGTCAATTACATGTGCCTGAGGAAGTTATATCTCATAATTGCACCTTTACTATACTTGTAACTATTGATTTAAGTCATTCCTTGTTATACTTGCCTATGATTTCACTCTTGCATTATATTACATTGACCACGCCCCCCCCCCTCCCGACGTCACTCAGAGCTCCGGCGACTGTTGAAATGCGCCTCACCACCAGGTGACAGCGAGCGGGGAGGCCACCCTCCATCTTTCGGCCCCCGTATGAGACTACCAGCAGCATGAAGCAGAGGGAACTTGAGATAACATCGGGAGGTGAGGGGGAAGCGAGAAGTGCATGAATGTGAGAGGGACCCGATCGGGAGACCATGCCCCCCCCCGACGTCACTCAGAGCTCTGGCGACCGTTGAAATGCGCCTCACCACCAGGCGCCGCACGCCATGCGTCGCGTGCCAAAGGGACGTGACAAAGGGTCTCCCCCCTTTGTGCACCCCTTCGTACAACCCATAGTGCATGCACCAATTTTTTTCTGTAATCGGTTGTCTCTGTTTAATATACTCCCTGTTTACTATTTTACCAACTGTGATAAACATTGTAATCTGAACTTTGTAAACCGTTATGATGGCTTTCCGAATGACGGTATATAAAACTCAGCAATAAATAAATAAATAAATAAATGTAAATCTGTTACTGTATCCATACGTACCTATTGAGTCTTGCCCTACTGATATGCCACAATGGGGCTCTCCCTAATGTATATACTAACCAGCCCCCAACCCCATCTTCATCCCCTAGAGTCCCCCAAGTGGCTCCCCATACACACCCTAACCAGCCCCCACCTCAGTCCCTAGAGCTCTCCTAGTGACCCATGTGCATCCTAACCAGTCCTCACCCTTATTAGCCACAGTCTACTTACCCCACATAGGTAGGAAGCTGTGAGATTGAATGTTCTTTGCGGGCCTTTCTAAGCCTGCTTCATTACCCGGAGATTCTTCCTCTGGCCTAGTACAGGGAAGAGCTTCCTCTCATTAGCGACTAATACTATCAGGGATGCCAGGCAGACAAAATCTCTGGTGGTGAAATTTGGCTGGCAAACAGGTGGTGGCATTGCAGAAGTGGAAGTTGCATATTGTGGAAGCTTACATGTATATGGTATATGCACACATTTGCATGCAAATAAGAAATCATGTACAAATGTACACACAACGCATATGTTAAAATTATATGTATTTTATATCATTTGTGCACTTGCACATGCTCAATATAATATTCATGGGTGAATATGTATGCAAATATGGTCTCATGTGCAATGCTTTTAAAGTGATCCTCATGTTTTTATTGAAGTTTACAATTTACAGAAACTGTTACTAGTCTTTTAAATTAACACATGACAGTGGTTCTCAGCTCTGCTCTTCCTGACCTTGTTGTTCCCTTACCCTTTCAAAAAATAGGTATGTTATACAGGATATGCGTAGTGAATATTCATGAAATATATTTGCATATATTTGTTTCAAGAATCTGGTTAGTAGTCATATTTTTTTAAAAATCTTTATTTAAGATAATTGCAATCTACTCAACAACCTACTGCAATTATATCTCAAATATAATAACATGAAAGAGAAAAAGAATATAACTACAGAAATACATCCCCATTCTGGGTTTCTGATACTGAATCCATCATTAAAGGAGAAATATACAAACTACAGAGCACTGGGTGAACAGGATTTATTGCCTTATGCTGGCAAACAAGTTGAACAAGTTGTCATATTTTGATTAGTGATTACCCTTAAAATCAGACTTCTTTGGGCCCCAGAAGACTGGAGCTTAGAGCTGCTGGTGCAGGGGAAAACTGTTTATATTTTAAATCAAAATTTTATGGCAGTCGTAAGCTTGGTTTATTTTATGTTATTTCAAAGCATGCAGCATTACAAATTTTGGAGTAATTAAGTTTATTAATAGCATTGGAAAGCTGGTACTATATAATCTTACACAAGTGTATTTTAGAAAACTGAGAAATGTATATCAATATAGAATTACTCTAAAAAGAAGATGCATAGCAGAGTTGGCAGTTTTCTAGACAGAATGGTCTTGATGAGGATGTAGGACATTTTCTGGCCCAAAATGTTTTACAGTTTATTAGCCATACAGTCAAAAAATTGAATTAGCACAAGCCTGAGCAGTAGTACCAATCATCAAGGCTTTAACTTTTGTTACTGACCATTTGCACAGCTTTCATTAAACATTGTGAATTCAATCACTATTTTAAAATGCTTTATTTATTTATTCGGGGTAATGTCTCCAAATGGGTTTCGTTTTGCACATATTTTGAGCATGATCTCAGTCTCTCAAGTTCACTGCTAATGCCCTTATTAATATTTGCATTGTTCCAAACAGCAAAATCTTTCTGGAGTTCATAAGGTGTAATATGCAAAGGCAACATCTTTACATGAGCCTGGATGTTCTTTTTAATCAGGCAATTGGCAACCAGTACAATTGGAACAATTTCTGTATCTTTCTGCCACATTTTCTTGCTCTCTGATTACATCATTTGGTACTTGAGAATCTTCTCTCTTGCCATACAATCCACAAAATAGTCGCTTGGTACTGATTCTTTTTTCAGCATTACTGTTCATGTGCTTTTTCCTGCATCATGATATCCGGTCATCTTGCATCCAGTATTTTATCTGTTGAAATGGATGTCAATTTGATGATCAGGGTATCAGGCTTTTTGATTGACATCTAACAATGAGGTGTGTAATCATTTCTAGTTCTGTTTTACAGACTATGCATTTTATCTGTTTTACCATTTTTTTCTATGCTAGCTGTAAATCACCTTGTCGGTAGTCCACTATCCTGTGCTGCAATTATCAATCTCTCACCTTCAGATCTAAACTAACCTCTCCGTAGCCATTCCTGAGTCAGATGTTCATCCATGTGAGGTTTTTGAAGCAACTTTCTGTATTTCCCACTATATTTATGCTTCTGCCAACTTTTCCTTGTCTGCTGGGTTGCCAACTTTTCCTTGTCTACTGGGTTTGCCAACTTTTCCTTGTCTTCTGGGTTTTTTTTTTTCTCCTGTTTTGCAAATTCCAGTGTTCCTTTCCCATCGTGTGCTGATAAATTCTCACTCGTTCCTTCTACTTGCTGACAATTTTTGCCATTTACTTTCATATTTTAGCACCTTTTGAGTACTAGCATTGATTCATGCTGTTAGGTATGCTTGAAGGCCTATAATACCAGTTCTATAAGGTTAATCTATTCCTGTAAGACCCATACCATCTTCAGCTCTTGGTATTCAATCTTAGCATACAGTGATTCTTATAGATTACTTGAATTGCATGAAGATGTTTTCTTATTCATATATCCAACTATTTAAAATATCTATCAGGACAGTCTACTATTCCAGAACTTCAGGAGGGTGCATGATTTCAAGTTGTATCTTAATTCATATTGTTCAAAGCCTTTTCAAAATCAGTTTCAATCTCCTATACTATTCTTTATTGGTCTTTTCTCTAGAGATGTGAATCGGTTCCGATTCACATGTGGGGGTTTTTCTATCGGGCCCGATCACGTTTTGTTTATCGGCTGCGCCCCAGCCGATAAACAAAAAACCCACCCCGACCCTTTAAAAGTAACCCCTTAGCTTCCCCCACCCTCCCAACCCCCCCAAAACCTTTTTACAGGTACCTGGTGGTCCAGTGGGGGTCCCGGGAGCGATCTCCTGCGATCTCCCGCTCTGGCTGTCCTCCGGCTCTTGGGCCGTCGGCTGCCACTAATCAAAATGGCGCCGATGGCCCTTTGCCCTTACCATGTGACAGGGTATCCGTGCCATTGGCCAGATCCTGTCACATGGTAGGAGCACTGGATGGCCGGCGCCATCTTGTGCTCCTACCATGTGACAGGTGCTGACCAATGGCACCGGTAGTCCCTGTGACATAGTAAGGGCAAAGGCTATCGGCGCCATTTTGAATACTGGCAGCCGACGGTCCGAGTGCAGGAGGTCGCTCCCAAACCCCCGCTGGACTTTTGGCAAGTCTTGTGGGGGTCAGGAGGGTCCCCCAAGACTTGCCAAAAGCCCATGGTGGTCCAGCGGGGGTCCGGGAACGATCTCCTGCACTCGGGCCATCGGCTGCCAGTAATCAAAATGGCGCCGATAATCTTTTCCCTTACTATGTCACAGGGGCTACCGGTGCCATTGGTAGCTCCCATATCTAGAGCTGCTTGTTTCAAAGATAAAAAAAAAGTTTCCGTCGTGCCTGAGTTGCACATGAAACATCCGAACAAAAGCTTGCATTGTTGGGTTTTGGTCCATGCAGCAGCCGAATCCAGCCTGTGGCTTCACAAAGTTGCATGGATAAATGTGTTATTCGTGGAGGCAGCATCATGTCAGCAAAACCGCAGCGAAAAGAGAAAGTTGAGAGTAAGATGCCTAATGCCAACGGACCTCCAAGCCCATGTACAAATTCAGTCAACGGAGCACTAGTGGAAAAAGTAATTAAGGCAGTAGTTCAAGCCTCAGATGTCTGTTTTCAGGTGATTTTTCAGCAGATCATGACGGGCAATAAATTTAGCTGAAATCAAGCTCCAAGTGGAAGATATGCAGCAGCATGTGGCAGATGGGTAGATAGACACACAGTCCCTCCTGCAGGTGAAGGACACGCTTACAAAACAAGTTTTAGCTTTGGAATCCAAAGTAGATGAACGAGAACAGAGCACACAGGAACAACCTCAGGTTTGGGGAGTTCCCAGAATCATTATCTGATCGAGAGGTGCACGCTAGGGATGTGAATCGTTTTAGGACGATTAAAATTATCGTCCGATAATTTTAATATCGTCTTAAACCGTTATGGAACACAATACAATAGAGATTCTAACGATTTATCGTTATAAATCGTTAGAATCGTGAGCCGGCACACTAAAACCCCCTAAAACCCACCCCCGACCCTTTAAATTAAATCCCCCACCCTCCCGAACCCCCCCCAAATGAGTTAACCTGCGGGTCCAGCGGCGGTCCGGAACGGCAGCGGTCCGGAACGGGCTCCTGCTCCTGAATCTTGTTGTCTTCAGCCGGCGCCATTTTCCAAAATGGCGCCGAAAAATGGCGGCGGCCATAGACGAACACGATTGGACGGCAGGAGGTCCTTCCGGACCCCCGCTGGACTTTTGGCAAGTCTCGTGGGGGTCAGGAGGCCCCCCACAAGCTGGCCAAAAGTTCCTGGAGGTCCAGCGGGGGTCAGGGAGCGATTTCCCGCCGCGAATCGTTTTCGTACGGAAAATGGCGCCGGCAGGAGATCGACTGCAGGAGGTCGTTCAGCGAGGCGCCGGAACCCTCGCTGAATGACCTCCTGCAGTCGATCTCCTGCCAGCGCCATTTTCCGTACGGAAAATGGCGCCGGCCATACGCGTATGGCCGGCGCCATTTTCCATACGAAAACGATTCGCGGCATAAGGGTATACCATATATCTGTAAAAATCTATGTTTATTAGATCCCTCTAGGGTGATGCACCACGAAGTGAAAGATTTTACAAACATTTTCAGGGCACATATGTAGACACCCCACATAGATTATATATTGATCCCCCAAGACTAGTTTCTCTAAAATTGTAGCGACAGAAATAGGGCCTATGAAATTTTCTGATCATTCTGTGATATGGATGGACATATGGCTAGGGGGTCCAAAGGTGGAGCAACCCCGTTGGCATTTTCCCACTCATCTTGCAGAAGACCGAGAGTTTCAGGACTTTCTCTAAGTTAAATGGAAAGACTTTGAAGATAATAATTTACAACATAAAATATCCCTTTATTATATTGGGAAGTGGAGAAAGCTGTGATGCGTGGAGAGATTACAGATCCGTAAATCTAAATTGTTTAACAAAAGGATAGTGGAACTGGGGAATGAATTTGAAAAAGTGAAGGCACAGTTAATTGGCCAGCCATCTGTAGCCAATAAAAAGTTTTACAGTGAAACTTTATACTCTTTAAATTATTTACATCAAAAGACAGAGTAATTTACTATACATTTCCCATAAACTATACAGATTTGGGAATAAAGCTGGCGAGTTACTAGCTAATTTAGTATGGATCAGAAAATGGAGAAGTTTTATTGTAGGCCCTGAAAGACAAAAAAGGGGTGAGACAAACCTCGGCTGCTGAGATCTGTAAGATCTTCTGGGCTTTTTATAAAAATACTTTATCTCAATGAGAATACAGATGGGGTGCACATAGAGGAAGACCGTTTTTTTTCAAAGCCAAACTCTGCCAACTTTAACTGCCTAACAGCTAGATTAGCTGAATAGCCCTTTGCACTTTCAGGAAATCTGGGAAGGTATACAGTCTAACCCCCTACATAATGCCCTGGTCCCAGATGGATTAAATGCAGACTTTTACCGGCTTCTACGGGGTGAGATAGGGGACCCATTGAAAAGTTTCTTCACTGAGTCCTCCCATATGGGCGCCTTTCCAAGAGAAGCAAAGAGAGCTTAGATCACATTTTTTCCCAAGGGCGGTAAAGATCCTTGCCTGCTAGCCTCCTATAGAACCATACCTCTCCTGAACTTTGACCTGAAACTTTTTGCAAAAATTCTAGCAAATAGACTCAATGTAGTGTTACTTACCTTAATTTCCCCAAATCAAGCAGAATTTGTGAAGGGGAGAATAGCGGGTAAACACATTCTGAGATTATGGACCGCCATGGTACAGAGTAGATTTTCCCAGACTCAGGCCTTAGTGGTGAGTTTTGATGCCGAAAAGGCATTCCACCATGTATCATGAGATTATTTGTTCTTGCTACTGAGTAGATATGGGTTTACAGGTGATGTGGTTTACAATATCTCTTTTCTATATCAGGAGCCTTGTTCCATCATCTTGGCAAATCGGTTTATGTCTCAAGAATTTGAGTTAAAGTAGGGTACGAGGCAGGGGTGTTCGCTCTCCTCGCTCTTATATATTCTTACGTTAGACCCTCTCTTACTGAAAATAGATGAAAGTCCAGATATTTTGGGCCTTAAAATTGGCAAAGAACTCTTTAAAATAGCAGCGTTTGTGGATAACGTCCTGATTTTCTTGACTAATCCCATTTGTTGCAAAAAGTGATGGATATCCAAGCATATGTCGGCTTGTTCTCGGGGTTGAAAATCAATCTCGACAAGTCAAAGACATTGGATGTGCTGGGATCCCTGAAGTCACTTTGGCCAGGCTCCATTCCCCTGTGATGGGTTAATAGGGAAATGAAGTATTTAGGAGTTAAAATCTTGATGGATGTCCAAAATATATATGACAGTAATATCATACCCTTGCTAGTTAAGACCAAAAAGAAACTAGTGGATTGGGGATCTCTCCCCCTCTCCATATACGGTAAGATTCAGTTGTTTAAGATGATGGCACTGCTTTGGTGGCTTTATATTACAAACGCTGCCTATATGGATTAAAATAAGGCATATTGTGGAATTGCAAAGAGCTTTGGGGAAATTTCTGTGGGGGAATTAAAAGGGCACTTTTAGCACTACATAAATAGATGTTTCCACTGGGCGAGGGGGGTTGGGCAGTCCCAATTTGCAGAGTTATAATTTAGCCTGTTTGTTATGGCATGTGAAAGATTAGCTATATGGGACAACTTGTTATTCTCCTACTAGCTTTTTGCAGGAGTGGAGTAAACCGCTTCACTTGGCCAACCTGTTACATGTTCCGGGACCTGTTTTGCCTACTTATGTTCAAAGGAACCCAATTATTACCGCTTACCGGCATGCCTGGAGGCAGCAGTATGTCAGACTAGAGAACCTTGAGAAGTATCCCCTTTTCTTTCCATTGTTGAACATCCACGGTTCACCCCGAGCATGAAGAATCTGATTTTTTTTCTCAGTGGGCCCTTAAAGGTCTAACTAATCTGCAGCAATTGGTGCAGGTGAGCTCATGTTATAAAATCAGGGGTCGGCGTGCGCAAGGGGGGTGCACAATTGTGCACCTTGTGCGTGCCGAGCCACACTGCCTTCCCCTGTTCCCCCTAACCTGACCTTCCCACCCCTTTCCCTAACCTTCCCCCCCAGCCCTACTCTAACTCCCACCCTGTCCTTTGTCTTATCTTTTGCGCCTGCCAGCAGGCTGCCAGCACATGATTCTCTGACACAGCAGCAATGGTCACTCTGTCGAAGGCATCCGGCCCCGCGCCCGCCCCTTTTGTAAAGCCCCAGGACTTACACGCATCCCAGGGCTTTACACATGTCGCTGGGCCTTTTTAAAATAGGCTCGGTGTGCGTAAGGCCGGTTATACGCGTAAATCCAGAGAATTTACGCGCACGACCCTTTTAAAATCCAGCCCAGTGTATGTGGAAAGCAGACTTGTTCATTCATTTGCTGAGTTACTAACTGAGTTTGACTTGTCCCATAAAGAATTCTATGCATATTTACAGGTCTGACATTTCATTGAGAACAAGCTTTTTAAACGATCTTCTCTGATATGTGATCAAAAGTTTGAGCGGTTATTCCTCATAAGATCTGGACAACAGGCATCATGCACCTCCCTGATGAAAGCAATTAGGAATATCAACATTCATGACAACCTTCAGGATTTGGCATTACAATGGAACCAGGAATTAGATGTTCCAGTTTCTCCTACGGTACTGAAGGCCGGTTTGGAAAATTCAGTTCTGGTTTCTGAAAATGTTGTATTTAGAGAGACCCAATTTAAGTTTCTGAGACGTCTATACATTTCCCATTCCTGGGCGTTCAAGGCTAAGTTATTAATGACAGATAAATGCTTGAAGTGCACCATGGATAACACAACTTTGTTTCATTGTTTCTGGTCTTGTGCAGAAGTACAGATTTTTTGGAAGGCATTATTATGTTATTTGGAGAAGTTTTTTGGCTTCTCTCTACCGCTGTCTTCCCTTCTTTGTTTGACTGTTTGTTAATGGTCCTCTCTATGGTCTCAAAACCTCAGAAGATGTTTATATGGAAGGCGTTCCTCTTGGCCAAGAAAACAATTCTAGAACACTGGTTGACATTAGAGAAACCTTCATCTTTGTAATGGAAATTGAAGTTCCACAAGCTTGTGGTGTTTGTTTGAACATACATCCACCAGGAATTTTTCCCAGAAAAAAATATGACTTATTTTTAGAGACTTGGCAGGTTTTTATAGTGTCATTGAATCCTAAGACCGCAGTGTGCTATTTTCTTTGTCTTAATAGGGCATATGTGAGCACTCTTGGATGTAGAGGAATTGAAATACAATGTATTATTTAGCTGTATTCCCTATGGGGTAGATTTTAAAAGCAGCGCGCATGGCCTACATGTGCGTGCGCTATCCGGCACGCGTGCATATATGCCCGATTTTATAACATGCGCACGCAGGCACGCGCATGTTATAAAATCCGGGATTGGTGCATACAAGGGGGTGCACAATTGTGCACCTTACACGCGCTGACCCCGCTCCAAACGGCGCTGCCCTCTCCCGTTCCCTACCCCCCACCCCACCTTCCCTTCCCTTCCCCTACCTTTGATGACTTCTTACTTTTAATTCAAAATTTACTTCAGCTCTGGGAGTGAGAAAGTGTGTAAACTTTTAATATGTGGTAGTGTACTATTTCATAAACCTGTCTTAATACCTCAATGTTTTTCCTTTCCTCTTGATCCATGATCATTCTGAATTGTCAGAAGTTTAAAATAGATATTTGTTGAACCTATTACAGATATTGTAAATGTGTCCTTGATAGAAGAAGTGGTTTTTGAATCACTCAAAAAGCCATGATCTGTCCCATTGTCGAAAAGCCATCAAATAAAGCCAGTGATTTGTCTAACTACAGGTCAGTCTCAAATCTTCCACTATTGGCCAAAATAGTGAAGTGTATATTATACTAACTGTAAGAATTTGTAGATGAGTACCATAGTTTAGACACACATACTGGGTTCAAGCCAAAACAAAATTGGGCAGCAAAAATGATAAAGGGAGATATAAATGCTCCTTTATGGAGAAAGGCTTAACAGATTAGGGCTCTTTAGCTTGGAAAAGAGACGAATGACAGGATATGATTGAGATTTATTTAATCATGAGTAGGGTGGAACGGGTAAATAGCAAATGGTTTTTTATTCTTTCAAACAACACTTGGAATAGGAAACACTCCATAAAACTAGCAACTGGTAGATTTAAAACAAATCCTAGAAATTCTAGGAATCCACTAAGCACATATTTATCTATGGAATATGTTGCCAGAAGACATGCTCAAAACAACTACTGTAGTGAGATTCAAAAGAGGATTGTACAGGTTCCTGAAGGAAAAGTCCATAAACAGGCTGGTGGGAAAGCAAGTGCTTAGCCCTAGGAGTGAGATACAAGAAATAGATCGACTACTGGGGATCTGCCCGGTAGTTGTGACCTGGACTTGAACCTTGGTCCACTGAGCCCAACATCCAGTGTAAAATAAGTGTAGTAATTTTGATTCAACTTGATGTTTCCATGACTTTTTAACACAATATCCCATAAATTAATTCTTGATTGTCTAGAAGACATTGGTATTGGAAGAAGATGCCCTACTTTGGTTCCAATCTTACCTCAATGACAGGAGCTACAGTGTAAAAATTGGTAGTAACGAATCCAAACCTGTCAATCTATCACGAGGAGTACCTCAAGGCTCCTCCCTCTCCTCAACCCTCTTTAATATATACCTCCTCCCCCTCTGCCTACTTCTCTCTAAACTGGGTATCCAGCACTTCATATATGCTGACGACGTGCAGATACTCATCCCAGTAACTGACTCCATCACAAATGCAATGAAGATCTGGAACTCTGCCCTTTCCGAAATAAACAAATTACTCACTGACAATTTCCTGGCTCTCAATACCAACAAAACAGAGCTACTCTTTCTTTCTCCCCCTAACAACCCCTCTTGCTGTCTTTCCCCCTCCCCCTCACTACCCGGATCCCCTCCCACCCAACTAGTCCTCAGCCTTGGCGTAATGATAGACAACCACTTCAACCTCAAAAAATTCATTTCTGCTACTATAAAAAGCGGTTTCTTCAAGCTCCACACCCTGAAGAGAATCAAACCACTATTTCACACTTCTGACTTCCGCACAGTATTACAAGCCATGATTTTGTCCAAACTCGACTACTGCAACTCTATTCTACTAGGCTTACCAAAAAGTACCTTACAACCTTTACAGTTACTACAAAACGCTGCTGCCCGCATTCTTACCAACACTCACTGTCATGAACACATTACTCCAGTTCTTCAGTCACTACATTGGCTCCCAGTAACCTCCAGGATAATATATAAAGCCCTCACACTCATACACAAAGCCATCCACAACCAAAACATGCAATGGTTCCCTGAATATCTCTCACTTCGCAATCCGACCAGACCAACAAGAACGCAACACCAGGCCAAACTCCAGACTCCCTCTCCCAAACTCATGAAGCATGTCACCACTAGAGAGCGCTCATTCATTATAGCAGGAACCTCCCACTGGAATAAAATGCCCTCCCATCTACGCCTGGAACCCTGCCATAAAAAATTCAAACAAAATCTTAAAACCTGGCTTTTCAAACTAGCGTACCCTAACTGACCTACTGACTCCCCTCCAAGGTAACGGTATGACAAATGGACCGACTCTTGACCAATAGATTTATTAATTGTATATATGTATATAAATCACGTTTTATCCACTCCAGCCCCTGTTAGCCTATTCTCTGTTAGAATTGATATTACTATAAAACTTGTTGCTAAGTTACATTACATTGTGAACCGTCTATTGTAAAGCTTGTTGCTAAGTTATGTTACATTGTGAACCGAGGTGATGTCTGCTGACGTGCCTCGGTATATAAAAAACCCTTAAATAAATAAATAAATAAAGCATATTACAGCATATTTTAAGCAGATTGTACGCAGCAATCCAAAATAGGAAAAAAAGGTTCCAATACAAAGATTAATATTTCTGGGATCCCTCAGGGATTGGTGCTATCCACTGTTCTTTCTAATATCTATTTGCATTCACTGGGGAAAGTTATAAAGTCCTTTGAAGTACAGTGAAGATCTATGCAGATGCTATACAGCTGTATCCACCAGTAGGTTCAGATGCTTCTGTGGCTTTATCTCTGATAACAAATTGTATCAGATAAGTAGGAAAATGGATGGAAGACAATAAACTGGTTTTGAACCTTAAAAAGACAGATAAGTACAGATGGCATTCCAACAGATTTAGATGGTTTTACTTTAAATAATCTAACCAAAGGTTTGTGACCTTGGTCTTATTATTGATGCATCTTTTACCATGCAGCCACAGAATAGTGGTGTTTTAAAATCTGCTTTTTGTAGAGAGACTAAGATATGTACTAAGTAAGATAGATTTCTATACATTGGTGCAATCCTCAGTATTGACATTATTAGATTCTTATAATCTACTATATATTGGCTTACCCAAGGGGCATTTGCAGGCATTGCAAATAATTGAAACTACTGAAGTGCAGTTGATAACAGGATATCAGGGGTGAGTACATTACCCCATACTTGATAGACCTGCACTGGCTGCTGGTTGAAAGCATTGATTTTAATATATAAATATAACCCTCCTACCCTCCCCCCCCCCACCGCCATGACTGAATGTTACCTTCCCTGCCCCACAGACCACTGGATTCACTCAACTGGGGTGGAAGAATAAAGTCTCTGGGTCTCGTAGAATGGGGCATGCTCTGGAGGCAAACCTCCAGAGATTACCGTCCAAAAATAAAAGAGTCCACACAAATGAGTAAACTTTCAAAGGAGTTATGAGCTGAAAATGATCATATATGCAAACTGCACGAAAGTAGCCTGTATTCATGAATATGTTATTTTATAAACATTAAAAGTACGTTTGTATTTTTGTTTTTACATGCACATCAACTGGTACAAAAAAGGGGTGGTCTATCGGCATTCTGCTGCAGGATCAAAAAGTATGAGTGGATGTTGCTATTTTATAAGAGACATTTGTTTATAAATGAGCTTTAATGAAATTTTATATCTGCTAGTTAACTAGCCCAATTGATCAGACTTAACTGTTGTTTGAATTTTTTGGATGGGAGATCTGGCGAAGTGCTACAGAATCTAGGAGAACTGGAGTTGGACTAGGTGAACTGGCAGAGGTGAACTGGTGATTGGAGAACTAGTGATTTCAAATACATACACAAGAAAGTATTTATATGCACGTACATTATAAATAACTGATTTTACATATAAATATTCTGGTTTTTACACATCTAAAATATACATGCATTATAAAAGCTATTGAATCCAATCGAACTTTGAGAGGAGTGACTTCCTGAGGGTGGGGCTACTATATTCTACTGCTACAGTAAAACAAACTTTCTTACAGGACAAGCAGGATGGTAGTCCTCACATGTGGGTGGCATCGTGGAATGGAGCCCTGTGCGGAGGACTTTTCTGTCGGGGTTTCTGCGGGGCTTTGGCTGGCACTGGTGCGCTGGATGCGCTGGGCATGCTCGGCCTGCAGTTGTCCCTGTGAGCCATGGGTCTGAGTCCTGTTGTTTCTCCTAATCTCACACTAATGTTGTGATGGCCACATTGTACTACAACTGATATCATCAAATAAGGACACAGAGATCAGCTTAAAAGGTGGGCCGTTAGGCCACCTGGAACTGTTCCCTTACCTGCCTGAACTTGCTGCTCCTTCACGAAGCAATTTAGTTCTATTGTCTTTAAGGAGTCTGGGTCCTGTTGATTCACCCAATCTGCTGCTAGTGTTGTGAGGGTCATGTCACACGACAGGTGATATCATCAAATAAAGATGCTGAGGTGAGCCTTCACTAAGGCCAACCAAAGGGTCTATCTCTTTGTGAGCCCCTTAATGAGACCTTGGACCTTGACGTCGAACAGGAGTTATATTTTTATCAATTATTTGTTTCTCCTGATTGTGGAGTGTTTGGTTGCATTATATAATGTTATTGTTTTGGATATGTATATAAATAAGGCCTATCAATATGATGGCCTTACCCAATAGAACAAATTATTGATGTAATCAATCTTTTATATAAGAGATCATTTAGAAGGATTATTTATAGATACATATATTTTTTTTTCCTTTGTTTGGACTTTATTTTTTGGAGCAATTGTTTTGGATACAACTTTTATTGCACTAATAGGTACATTGATGGGGGAAAGAATTCCTGTAATATGGGGAAGGTATCCTGGGATTCGTCCACTTCAAAAAAAGTCAGACTTCTAATATTGTTTAATCTTATCTGTTATTGCAAGCCAGCAGTTATGGTGGCTTTTCTCCCAAAGTTTGAGCATCGGTTATGTTACCACTAGGTCAATATGCCACATGGAAGATTATATACTAGAGGTTATTGATCAGCACCATTTGGACTTAGTATTTTTAAGAGTCTTGGCATCATGAGTTTGATGCCGCATTGCTTAATGAGGAATGTCCATTTGGGTATGCTTACCTTGCACAAGCTCTGAAGAATAAAAAGGCAGGTGGACTTTTTGTTAGTTTATTGGAAAAATCTACATGTGCAAAGGTTAGATTTCACGCTGCCCTCCTCTATAGAAGGTTTGTTTGTTAGAGTATTTATGTTTAAGAATTTTTAGATTTACTTTTTAGATTTTTTAAGTGCTTTCACTTTAAAATATTTTCATTTGATAATTATGGGAGATTTTAATGTTCATTTTGATGTCCCGTCCCCCCCTCCTCTTGTAGAAAGGCCTTAATGTCAGACCTTATGACTGCAGATCTGTTCCAGCTGATTCAGAAATAAACACATTCTGTTGGCCATATATTTAATCTGTTGATATGTTATGCCATTCAGACATTGTTAATAGCTGGTCTTCATATTCATGAAGTTACTTGGTCAGATCACTCATTGATGTTATTTATGCTGGACCTCAGTGTGAAACAAAAGCAGGATGGATTATTTAAGTTATGAAGGAAACACCTTGCAGTGAACCCCGAACATTTTCTGGAAGCTTGTTGAAGAGGTAATAAACAGATGGAATCTGTCTCTAGCTAACGTCTATGATGCCATAGTCCCTGAGCAGCAGGTAAAGGTTTGTAATAAGTTACATGCAAAAAAAAAGTGGGGAGGAAGGCTGAGTGACAATGGAGAAAATCTAATAACTCGGACACAAAGTTATGCTATTATATCCCTCTGCAGGAATAAAGGGCTATATGCAGAACAGCAAGATCAGAATATCATTGCACAAGTTTAAAAAAACTCTATTAATCATCCACTTGACTTTTTTACAATTGTTAAAAAGCTGACTACTAAATCTAGGGCTCAGGATCCTGTTTTCCATCCTATGAAAGGCTAGCTGATTATTTTGAAAGTAAAATAAAAGAGTATCCATGCTCAGCTTGCGTTGTGCTCAGGGAAGGCTGATACAATATCACAAGTTGTGGTAAAAGACAGTTGGTCTCAATAGGTAGTCATTGAAATTAATTACTTCACCTGCAGTTGAGCTGAAATTGACTAGCTCTACACTTGATCCTTCACCATTTTTATTGGTAAAGGATATGAAAGCCTCTGCATTTTCCACAATTAAGTCTTTAGTAATTAAGGGCTGGATTTTCTAACTTCGCAATGTTTTGTGAATCGCGCAGTAACAGGGAGGCGGGGGGGGGGGGCGAAGCGGGGGGGCGGGCCTGCAAAAGCCGGCAGCGATCGCACCACTGCGGTGTTATCGCTGCCGGCTTTCGCACCCAATAGAGCCATTGTGAAAGGTGGCGCTATTGGGCGCGCTACTGGCAGCGATAAGGCGTCTTACCTTATCGCCTCCATCAATGTTTCCGCAGTGTCCGCCCCCAACGACGTCCCGACTCCTCCTCTTCCAGTGCTGACGCCGCCCCGACTCCGCCCCAATCTAGCTATCGCGTGCGATACGCTTACAAAATGACCCCCTAAGTCACTAAAAGAGGAAATGGTTCTAGAATCATTAAAAAGTTGCAACTATTAAGCCATTACTGAAGGATAAGAACATAAGAAAATGCCATACTGGGTCAGACCAAGGGTCCATCAAGCCCAGCATCCTGTTTCCAACAGTGGCCAATCCAGGCCATAAGAACCTGGCAAGTACCCAAAAACTAAGTCTATTCCATGTAACCATTGCTAATGGCAGTGGCTATTCTCTAAGTGAACTTAATAGCAGGTAATGGACTTCTCCTCCAAGAACTTATCCAATCCTTTTTTAAACACAGCTATACTAACAGGTTTCAGCTGCTGACATGAGTAACCATTGTCCAATCTTTAAGTTTCCTACTCTAGCAAAGATTCTGGAGAAAGGTGTTTTAAAACAGTAGCTAAATTTATGGCAGACTATGATGTACTAGACCCTAACCAGTTTGGTGTTAGGAAGGCTTACAACACAGAGCTTTTGTTGCCATAATTGCTAGATACTATGTTAAGCAGGGATATTAGTACAGTTGGACATGGCAGCAGCATTCAGCACAGTTTGATTTCATGTTTACGGAACATCGGGATCATAGGTACTGTGCTGCAATGTTTTTTATCTTTTTTTGCAAGACAACAGCAACAAGTACAATGGGGCGATCAGTCCTCCTCATGGCAATGCATTGAGCCCGGAGAGCCACAGGACACAGTTTTGTCCTCTGCTTGTTTAATATCTATCTAGCTCCAGTGGGTACGATTTTGCAACCTTAAAAACTAGCATATTTTATATATATGTGTGGATGACATACAGACTTTTCTCCTATGCGTCAGGAATGCTGATTTTCTATATGCAAGTTTTGAAAACTGTATATATACTGTTCAGTTATGGCTTGCTTCTAATGGTCTAGCTTTGAACATTGCAAAAACTAAATTATTGTGGGCAGGTACAAGATCAGTTCATACCCCCTTAATTTTTATAGTCTTCTCAGGTTTTTCCTGGCCTGTCTTGTCTGAGGTGAGTAGTCTTGGTGTAGTCCTAGACTCTCAGCTGACACTGAAACCTCATATTAGTCAGATTGCAAAGACAGCGTTTTACAAACATAAGCTGTTAAAGCCATTAAAGTATCTATTGCCAATTGATTTATTTAGATCTATCCAGCAGTCCTGGTACTAGGCTGAGTAATGGTTTCACTGATAATCTGCTTTGTGTACTGCAATTGGTGCAGCATCCTGCCGCTCATGTTTTAACAGGGCTGACAAAATGGGACCATATCACACCAGTCCTAATAAACTTGCACCAGCTTCCTGTTAGTTGGACATACAATTTTAAGATATTAGCACTTGTTCATAAGTTACTGTATTGTTAGGCCTACTGGCCTCAGGATGACTCCCCGACACTCTTCTTCCACTCCTGACCCCCGGGTCACGGCGCCTGGATTCCCCCGGCAGGGCCGACGCTCTCCCTGCGCCACCAGGGCCGCTCCGAGTCAGCCGAGAGCAGGGACGCCGCCGACTCGGCCCTGCCCCCTAGGCGCACGCGTGGGCATGCCCGCAGTAAGTTAAAGGGCCCATGGAGGGGAGATGCCACTGGCCCCTCTGATGACGTTGGGTCCTGCCCCTATTTAGCTCCAGTGACGACCTCTGCCTGACGACTTGGCAACAGGTCTTCTCACCTCAGGTACCTGCCTGGTGTTCCTCGCTCAGTGTTATTCTGCATTCCTGATCCCTGCCTGCCTGTTCCTGACCTCTTCCACCTGCCTGTTTCCAGTCTCCCGTTCTTTCTTCTAGCCTGCTTGTCCCATCCTCACTCCGCTTCCCCTCCTGGAGGGATCTTCTCATTACCTGACCTCGGACCGGACCTCAAGTTGCCTGATTGCCACCTGTGATCAACCACTGGACTAGACCTCACATTGCCTGATTGCCACCTGCCACTGACCACAGGACTGGACCTCACATTGCCTGATTACCACCTGCCACCGACCACTGGACTGGACCTCACGTTGCCTGCTTTCCAAGCCTTCACCACTTCTCTCCGCAGGAGCCCTCCTAAGACCAGCCGGCCCCAGTACCCAAGGGCTCAACCTGAGGGGAACAAGGGCTGGTAGTGGGGAAGTTCCTTTCGCACCTGCATTGCTCCAGCCTTGCCTCTCGACGGTGGAGACCGGGAGGGGCTTACCCCTTCAGGTAGCACCAACGCTACCGCAGGCTAAGGGTCCACCATCATCTCTGGACTTTCGTAACACGTATTTTGACTACCCATGTTTGGGCAGACTTAAATTGGAGTGACATACCCCTCGTCACAGCTTGAGATCATCTAACATTGGTCTCTTGACAGTGCTTGCGCTACAGGCATATAAGGTGAAGTGATCAAGGAGGAAGGCTTTTTCCTATGCTGCCCTAGCAATTTGGAACACTTTGTCATTAGAATTGAGAGAAGAGCAGGATATTAAGACTTTCTGAAAGTGCCGCAAGGTTTTTTTTAATTTAAAAAAATTTTTTTATGAAAGACTGGTGTATTTTATTTTTTTTCTGTGGATTTGTTTTAATTATATGTTGTCATTAATTGCTTTTAATTTAATGTTAAGTTATATGTTTTAAAATTAACCCCATTTTTGGAATATTTATTATTATGGACTCCACAGAATGAACCTTGTTTTCTGGAAGTTTGCAGAATATATGATTGTTAAATAAATAAGTAAATAAATAAATAATATCCTTTGTAAATGTGTTTTTATCAATTGTTCTACTTGCTTCTTCCCATTCTCCCAGTTGTATACTTCCTTGTTTATTGTAACTGTAATTCTTGCACCAGTTTAGTTGCTCAAGTTCTCTGTTCAATGCATGACTTGTTAAATGTAAACCGGTTTGATGCGACCCCTGGTTGTGAAAGCCGGTATAGAAAATAGCCAAATAAATAAATAAATAAATACAAATAAATATCGATAGGAAAAGTAAGTGCTTTCATTGCCATTGAAATATATAAACATACTGAAACATTTTCAGTATGTTCACACAAGCAGCAAAACAAAGAGGTTTGAAACTTATCCTAAGTGAATGGTCTTCCAAACAGAAAAGAGTTTACTTGTAAAATATCCAGTTTGTGAAGTACAAAATTCAAAGTCCACAGCAAAGCAGTAGAAAAAATCCAGATCAAAGTACAAAATATCACCACTTCTTCAAATTATATCTTCAGAATTCAGATCTTATACATGGTAAGGTACTCCCAAGGTTAGCCCTCTGCCCTTTCCTGCTGAGGTCCTACCCAGTGCGTACACATGGATGAGCAATTTTATAACATGCGAGTGCCAGTGTGAACATGTTATAAAATCGGGGGTGGCGAGCGTAAGGGGGGGTAGAATTTGGCAAGTTTCACACGGTGACACATTGCAGCCTTCCCCAGTTCCCTCCCAGTCCACTCTAATTAAGGAGCAGACTGGGAGGGAACTTCCCTACCACCTATCCTAATCTCCCTTCCCCTTCCCCTCTCCTCCCCACCTCTTAAACGTTACCTACCTTCGAGTTTTGGTTTTTTTTAAGTTGCTGCTCCTCCAGAGCAGAAGCAACTTGCATGCGCTGGCACAGCAGCAAATGGCCGCTGTACCTGTGGCTCTAGCCCCACCCCACCCCTTCCCCCCAGATTGCCCCTTTTCTTCGGCCCAGCTCTTGTGAGTGTAGCAAGGGTTATACACGCGGCAGGGCCCCTTTTAAAATGCGCGGCGCATGCAAGGCCCATCCACATGCATAACCCCTGTTTTTTAACGCATGCGGGCCATTTAAAATCGGGCCGACAATGCAGGTAATTCGGAAAAGGGTCTTCCAAAACAGGCCTCCCTTTCTTCCCTTTCATCTAGTTCTTCATTCTTCATACTGCACAGATCTCTAACAGTTCAACTCTTCAAACTAACTGTCATCCAAGTGCTCATGGGAATACTAACTCCAAAAACTCTATACAAAGAAAAATTCTCCACAAACTCCACTGTGCTTCATGGAGACATTTTATACTCCCCTACATGTCTCATCCCCTTTTGGGGAAGAATTATCCTGTCACTCAGTGAATTCACATACACCCCTTGAACTTCCTCTGAACCTCCTTTGCCAGAAAATACCCAGTATTAACAGCCAGAACACATTTTAGGACAACTCTGAACACTTAGCGAACCTTCCACTGCTGAAATTTCTGCATGACATAAACCACACTCTTGTACACGCTAGTGGTCAAACAAAGACCAGATAAAGTACTACAAAAAGATGGTTCTCTGTATTTAAAGGATGTTGTACAATTTTATCATCCTATACTACCTCTGTGATCTATATCCAAAAAGCACTCAACAATTCTTTCTCTTGAGGAGTGCCAGTTGCAAAATACTCAAAAGCTTGCTTTTTCCATGATAGGTTCCACGTTGTTGAATGATCTCTTCAATGAATTTAGAGAAGCTAGTGATGTTAAGACCTTTAAGAAATTATTTAAAACATATCTGTTTAAATGCACATTTTATTCTATTGTGGAGGCTTTTACAAATATGAATTCAAGCAGTATTGCCATTTTATAATAAAATTTTAGAAATAGTTCTTGTGTTTTATTATGTGGTTGTTTAATGTGCATGTTTTTTTTAACTGTAGCTCACCTAGAACAATTATTGTTGTAATAGGTGTCCTATACATTTTTAAATAACTAAATAAATCCATGAGAAAAAGCAGCCAGTGTGTGTGTGAGTTAAGAAAAGTGGAATACATGCACTAACACTACAGTACTTGTAAAGAGACAAACTCCTTTCTATAGGCAGTAAGCAATGGGCACTGGACAGTAGGCAATCTTAGTGACTGTGTCAAATTTTGATCCTGCTACAGGAAGAAAGAGGAAGTGAAGTGGCAACAATGGCAGAGAGGGAGGAAAAACTTTGCCTCATTCTGTAAAGTAGAGATGTGAATCGTGTCCTCGATCGTCTTAACGATCGATTTCGGCTGGGAGGGGGAGGGAATCGTATTGTTATCGTTTGGGTGGTTAAAATATCGTGAAAATCGTGAGCCGGCACACTAAAACCCCCTAAAACCCACTCCCGACCCTTTAAATTAAATCCCCCACCCTCCCGAACCCCCCCCCCCAAATGCCTTAAATTACCTGGGGGTCCAGTGGCGGTCCGGAACGGCCTCCTGCAATAGAATCGTGTTGTCTTCAGCCGGCGCCATTTTTCAAAATGGCGGTGCAAAATGGCGGCGGCCATAGACCAACACGATTCGACTGCAGGAGGTCGTTCCGGACCCCCGCTGGACTTTTGGCAAGTCTTGTGGGGGTCAGGAGGCCCCCCCAAGCTGGCCAAAAGTCCCTGGGGGTCCAGCGGGGGTCCGGAAAACATTCTCCTGCCGCGAATCGTTTTCCGTACGGAAAATGGCGCCGGCAGGAGATCTCCTGCCGGCGCCATTTTCCGTACGGAAAACGATTCGCGGCAGGAGAACGTTTTCCGGACCCCCGCTGGACCCCCAGGGACTTTTGGCCAGCTTGGGGGGGCCTCCTGACCCCCACAAGACTTGCCAAAAGTCCAGCGGGGGTCCGGAACGACCTCCTGCAGTCGAATCGTGTTGGTCTATGGCCGCTGCCATTTTGCGCCGCCATTTTGAAAAATGGCGCCGGCTGAAGACAGCACGATTCTATTGCAGGAGGCCGTTCCGGACCGCTGCCGTTCCAGACCGCCGCTGGACCCCCAGGTAATTTAAGGCATTTGGGGGGGTTCGGGAGGGTGGGGGATTTAATTTAAAGGGTCGGGGGTGGGTTTTAGGGGGTTTTAGTGTGCCGGTTTTCCTGCCCTCCCCGTTCCCCCGATTTACGATTTTTTGACGATAAATCGGGGGAATTGGTATTGTATCGTGGCCCTAATGATTTTTGATGATTTAAAATATATCGGACGATATTTTAAATCGTCAAAAAACGATTCACATCCCTACTGTAAAGGCACCTATAAATGAAAATCCCAGTATATCTGGTAGCACTATTAGTAGTACTACTAGTACTCCCCCTCCCAAGCAAAAGACAGATTTTTTTCTCAGGAGGAAACCACAGGCAAAGTCAGCATCAAGCAAGAAGAAGCTGAGGCTGGAAGAAGATATGCCTGTTGCCACTGTTAGTTCTATTCCTAAGGTGCAAGGGCAAGAAAATGCAGTCAGTGGAGGGTGGCATTACCATTGGCAGTAGAGGAACAAGAGCAGTAGTAGGAATGGAGCAGCCAAAAGCAGCACAGTGTTCCTCCCTGATGTCACTATGTAATTTACCATAGCCTGAATAACCCCACACTGTATCTTGGGGGATTTGAAGTTACTGTGCTGATTGCCATACTCCAGACTCTACTGTGATGCTCAGGATGTTCATGCCATTGTTGCTGCTGCTTCACCCCTCTCACTGTCCCTTGAGGTATTCATGTCACTGTTACTGCTGCTTTGTTGTTCTTTAGGTGCCTTGTAGTGTTCATGCCATTAATATTGGTGCCCTTTTTTGCTTGGTTAAATGACTCCAGATGGATTAATTTTGCACATACCTTGACAGGAATGAACCTTATTTGTAAGCCAGGATAAGTTGAATCTGCTCTCAGTCTCTCATATTTATTGCAGTTGCCCTTCTTAAAACTTGAATTGTGCCAGAGAGCTTCCTTCTGGAGTTCATATGTATAGACAACATGTTTAGATGTGCCTGGAAGTTTTTTTTAATCAGGCCAGTGGCACCCAGTACAATTAGAACAATTTCTGTATCTTTCTCTCATATTTTCTTGTATCATCTGGTATCTAGGAATCTTCTTTCTCTCCATATGCTGCACAGAATAATTGCTTGGTACTGACAATGATGTGTTTTTCTCCTTTAACACAATATCTGATTTTCTTGCACCAAGCTTTTAATCTGTTGGATTAAGAATATCCCAGGTAATCACAGCTCTTTCATCTCTCAGGTTTTTCTGATATATTGATGTTATAGTGTTTACACAATTTCAGTGGATGAGAGTGTTGCCTTATTATGTCTTTCTGTATACAGGCCTTCTGCCATTAGTACTTGACATCCAGCAACCATTTCTAGTTCTGTTTTACAGAATCTGCATTTATCTGTTTTACCATTTTTTCTATGCTGGCTGTGTACCATCTTGTCCATAAACCACTATCTTGTGCTTCAATTATCAATCTTGCATCCTAAGATTTAAACTCACTTCTATTTAGCTATTCCTGCATCAGGTTTTATCCATGTGAGGTTTCTGAAGCTTGCTTTCCCTCATGTATTGGAAGATTCTCACTCATTCCTTCCATTTGGCTAAAACAATCATCTGAGTTTAAAGATGGAGATTAATTTTGGCTGTTTACTTTCATATATCAGAACGTTTTGGTAATTGGGATCTGTTGATACTGTTAGGTATGCTTTAAGGCCTATAATAATAAGTCTTGGCATATTATGATTGTTTTAGATACTTGATGGGCATGGACATGTTTTCTTGTTTTTACATTCAACATTTTAAGATCTTTATCAGAACAGTCTACTATTCCAGAACTATAGGAAAGTGCAGGAACTGCAAACTGATTGCTAGCTCGTATCTGTTTTTGTGTTGTGAAGGTGATTTTCTAAATCAATGTCAATTTCCTATAGTATTCTCTACTGGACTTTCCTCTCAGTAACTTGTGCTGAATTGTTGCACTTTAATCCACCCCTAGATATTTATATATGCTTTCCTGATCAAGTTCTTTCATGCTACAGTCTGATTTTAGGCAATGTGTGATATTTATGCCATTGTTTCTGTCCTTTCTTGCTCTTTAGATGTTTGTGGTGCATAACTATTGCTGTAGCCTTTTGATCCTCTCTAGGTACCTTGGAGTCTTCATACCACATCTATTGGTGTTTGTATAGGGACAGGAATTTGTTTGGAACAAATGAGCATTCCAAAATGAATGAGGTCCTATTTGTTTCAATCGTGGGTCTCCAAAATAAATGGAGTGGGTCCCACAAATGATTCACATAATATTTGTCCCATTTGTATTCATTTTTCATTCATTTATATATCCCATTGACATCTATGGGCCATAGAAATTAATGGGAGCAGGTGTAAGTAACTATAGTAACCAACTTTTCCCTGTGTATCATCTGTGACCTCACTGCATTGTGAGAGCTTACTAAAGGCATGTTAGGAAGGAAACTGCACTCACAACAAATCAGAGTGAAACATTTTTTGTAACCTACCCTATCACTGCCATTTGATTCAAATGACACTGATCCTGAAGTCTAAGCATGTGCTATAAACACTGCACTGCACATTTCTTCTGTAGACTTTGTTTGAGAGGGTCATAGTATCTGGAGATCTCACAGAATTTTCAACTTTTCAAAAAAATGTTTTTTGCCTAGTACTAATTTTAATTTGCATTGCACTGGTCTTACCTTGTAACAGTAAGCAAAATAAGTCAGGCAATGCCAGCAGCATTTTGCTGCTGATTTTTCTCTTCCCTGGGGGAGAGTGGAAGGCCTGGGTGTAGAAGAGAGAGAATGGGGAGAGAAGCAGCATAGTTACTGATTTTGATTTTGTCTCTGTCTATGGGCATCAGTCCATTGATCTAAGCTGTGCACAGAGAAGCATACCAGACTGCCAATGTTTTGTGAAGTCTGTTGGCAGTCTGAATCCTAGTGCCCAGCATGACACTGTAATGTCTGTGTATATATATATATATGATAGTCCGTCCTTTACACACAGACTCACACACACACACACACACACAGTGGTACAGTCAGTTGGTGTGCATTCAGTTAGGGTAATACTAATAAATAAAAAATCCTTTTCATCTCCAAATCCTCAGTGACAAATTCCATCTTGTCAGGAAAAGATAGAGGGAAGAATGTTATTGGCAAGGGAAGCAGTAAAAGAGGGAGTCCTACACATAAATTGAAAATTAGACTTTTTCAAGTCCACAATGGCAGGAGAGGCTGGCAGCTCCAGCCAGAGGAAATTGAAATGTGGAGAGGATGTGCTACCATTACCTGTTTCTCTCCCTGTTGTTTTGGAGGCAAGGGAAAGTGTGGCAGAGCCATGCATGGCAGAGAGTAGTGGGGCAGCAGAGAAAGCAGAAGCACAAGAGCCAAAACCAGCAGCATGCTCTTCTTTAGTTACCACTGCTGAGGACAGCAAAGTCACTATTTCCATCTCATTCTGAAGAAGAATCTTCTTGTATGGGATTCCCTGAATCAGAACTTGAAGAGCTAGTAGCTGAAGAAAGTTTTGGAGGATTAGTTACAGTTAAGAACATAAGAAAATGCCATACTGGGTCAGACCAAAGGTCCATCAAGCCCAGCATCCTGTTTCCAACAGTGGCCAATCCAGGCCATAAGAACCTGGCAAGTACCCAAAAACTAAGTCTATTCCATGTTACCATTGCTAATGGCAGTGGCTATTCTCTAAGTGAACTTAATAGCAGGTAATGGACTTCTCCTCCAAGAACTTATCCAATCCTTTTTTAAACACAGCTATACTAACTGCACCAACCACATCCTCTGGCAACAAATTCCAGAGTTTAATTGTGCGTTGAGTAAAAAAGAACTTTCTCTGATTAGTTTTAAATGTGCCCCATGCTAACTTCATGGAGTGCCCCCTAGTCTTTCTACTATCCGAAAGAGTAAATAACCGATTCACATCTACCTGTTCTAGACCTCTCATGATTTTAAAACCTCTATCATATCCCCCCTCAGTCGTCTCTTCTCCAAGCTGAAAAGTCCTAACCTCTTTAGTCTTTCCTCATAGGGGAGTTGTTCCATTCCCCTTATCATTTTGGTAGCCCTTCTCTGTACCTTCTCCATCGCAATTTTATTTTTTTTGAGATGCGGCGACCAGAATTGTACACAGTATTCAAGGTGCGGTCTCACCATGGAGCGATACAGAGGCATTATGACATTTTCCGTTTTATTCACCATTCCCTTTCTAATAATTCCCAACATTCTGTTTGCTTTTTTGACTGCCGTAGCACACTGTACCGACGATTTCAATGTGTTATCCACTATGACACCTAGATCTCTTTCTTGGGTTGTAGCACCTAATATGGAACCCAACATTGTGTAATTATAGCATGGGTTATTTTTCCCTATATGCATCACCTTGCACTTATCCACATTAAATTTCATCTGCCATTTGGATGCCCAATTTTCCAGTCTCACAAGGTCTTCCTGCAATTTATCACAATCTGCTTGTGATTTAACTACTCTGAACAATTTTGTGTCATCTGCAAATTTGATTATCTCAC
Organism: Rhinatrema bivittatum; assembly: GCF_901001135.1. NCBI lineage: Eukaryota > Metazoa > Chordata > Amphibia > Gymnophiona > Rhinatrematidae > Rhinatrema > Rhinatrema bivittatum. Next base: position 458,441,566 of record NC_042615.1, on the reverse strand, counting down.
TCATCATATTTTTTTCCAGATCATTTATAAATATATTGAAAAGTAAGTAAAGTTAGTAGTGTCTTAGCCTATACTTCAGTGATGGAGGAGACAGAGGAAATGAGATGGTGAGGAAGAGCAGGCAGAGAGCCTAAGGGAAGCCTCTTGCATTGTTCCTCAGGATCCACCCTCAGGGATGTAGAGAAGGGATTGCAGAAGAAATTCCTGATCTGGAGGTACTTCAAAGTGAGGTAGGACCTGCATTTGGCACAGTATATTTACTGTGCAAATATATCAGCTGAGGTAAGTGAATGGGGCATCTCACAAATGCTGGTATTTTGCATCATCTGGAGAAGCAGCACCCACTAGCATTGGTATTTTGGGGAAGGTGACAGTGCTAGCCTGGGGAACCCTTATTTCAGTTATAGGAAAGTGGTTGAAAAGGGGAAGAGTGTTCACCAAACAGATCCCATGTCCTTAGCCCCTTCCAGCAGTCAAATGGCAGGTCAACAGTTCCCTTCCATGAGTCCAAAGTGGCAACCCAACCCACCATGGAGGAAATGGGGTGGTGGTTGGCAGCACTGACCTAGAGCAAGAGGCAGACAGCATCAAAAGTGTTAACAAGGAGCATCAGGGAAATTAGTATCATTAATGACCACCTCTGTAGGAAGTAGAAAACATAGGGGAGGAAGTGCTAACTGACAGGTTGCCGCTCCTGTTTGCACTACTCTCTGAGGTGGCCACTATTTCTTGTGTTACATCTGTACTCTGCTTCTGCCTCTGCCTCTGGCACTCCCCTTCACATACCCTATCTACCAGCATCTCCTTCATGAATGTGAGATGCTGGGACTGGAGGGCGAGACTCCCTTTCTCCCATGGCTCACACAGTATAGCAAGCATGCATGTATGTATGGTCTTCCATGAGAAGCTTCAATCTCTCTTATACCTGTTGCTGCAAGGAGTCCAGAAACCACAAAGCCTGTCCTCTCATTTCATCTTGCTGTTGGTAGCCCTCCAGCTTTTCCTCTAGAATATTTATTATAGGGATGACTGTGCCCTGGTTGGCTCTTCTGGAACTCTGTGGCATCCTTGAACAGCTTCAGGATTTGTACCAGCTGCTTCATGACTACCCAAGAGATAGGGCATGGCATACCTATCTCTTTTTCCCAGGGCAGATCATGAAGAGGTGTCTGCTGCTCCACTAACCTCTGCTAAAAAATATATGTGAAAAATTTTCAAAAAATTACAAGTTTCTCCTCCATACTCCACTCATTTTATAGTTCTTCATTTTGTTTTACCCCTCTACAATCCCTGACTGGTTCTCCAACCCTGTTTGATGGTTATACTCGGCTGTCTTTTTGCTCAGAAAAAAAAACATGAAAATGAAAAAAATATCTCCTCGCCTGATTCTCCCACTATTCATTGGGTGGACTGGGGTGTTTTGTCTACAAACCCCTTCAGCCAGAAGGAAGAAATACAGACTGAACAGAAAGCATGCAGAGCAAAGACCATTACATGTTCTGAATGTGACAAAAGTTTCAGAAGGGAAAGAGAACTCAAGCAAAACTAGAAAATCAAGAAAAGTCACAGCCTGTGTTCAACTGCAGATTATGGGAAAAACTTTCTTTATAAATCAAAGCTCAAAAATACTAGGAAAGCCACACTGAGGAGAGACCATTTTTATGTTGTGACTACAGTTACAATTTGAAATAAATTTCATAAGAAACCCAACTTTTCCCTGAGCAGCAAGATCAAGTTCAAGTAGGGAATGAAATAAAAAGTGATACTGATGATAGATCTTTCTATTCTACCAAATCTGGCATGTGGCAAATTCTTCAACAGAAAGCGAGACAACATCTCCCATGCCACTCTGCCTTGTTACTATACCCATCTTTCATTCAGCATCACTGCCATACCTAGAATTTGCATCTTAAGAGTCTTGTTATCACTCTGTCTTGCTGTCATACTCCAGATTTTACATCTTGGGGTGTTCTTGCCACTCTGGGGGGCTGCTTTGCACCTCTAATGGTGTCTTTGTGTGTTGATGCCACTTTTTGTGCAGCTTTGTCCTTATCAGTGTCTTGGCTTTTTCCTGCCACCTTCTCTGCTTTGTTCCCCCTTCATGGTGCCTTAAGATGTTGATGCCACTCTTGGTGCCTTCAAGTTTTTATGCCACCATTGTCGGTACTCTCTTTTGAAGCCTTGGGGTGTTCTTCCCTCGTTTGCTGCTTCTTTGCTACTCTCTTGATGCCTTGGAGAGCTCCTGCAACTGCTGGTATCCCTTTCCCCCTTTATAATGCCTTAGTCTATACATCACTTTTTGGTGCCACTTTGCCACAGTTAGGTGCCATGGAAATTATTCCCCCTTCTCATGCTGTCTTCCCACAAATTTCATTAGAATTGATTTAAAAAACCCCAATTTTGGATCCCAAAATAAGTTGCAGTGATATCTCTTTTGACTTTAATGGCAAACACATGAACAAATAAAACAAATTAACAAATCTTTTTTTTCCTTTTGAAACTAATGAAACAAAATGAGATGACCACAAAATGAATGAATGAACCAAAACAAATATTTTTCCTCTGTACTTCCCTAGCAGCATCCAGTATCTACATGAACAACAATAAGGACAGTAGTGCAGGCTTATCACATTCTTATATATGAAGATAAATACTGATTCTTACAAATAAGAGACATGGACTGGATATCAGTATTACAACAAAAAAATATAGACTCTTAGGTTCCAAAAATACTAGCAGCAAAATTGTTGCCATAGGTTGAAAGTGTTATCACTCACTGAAGATCACTGTTGGAGCCTAAAGGGCCATATTTTCTTGCTCTAATCCTGAAATGTCCAATTCATATCTAATTTATAATATGCCTGCAAATATAAATCCTCTCTATGCCCTGTCATCTCTTTCCTTAGCACTCACCTGCAGCTGCTGGTAATTCTTTGTTCTTCCAGCTGTTTTTTTTTTTTTTCAAACTTACTTTATCTCTTGTTGGATATTATTGACATTTATCTGGCTTTCTAACCTGAAATACCACATTTTTATAATTTATACAAGATTTGAATGTACTTACAGTAACCTTTTAACAAATTGCTTCACTGAGGCAGATCAAGAGCTCATTATACAGAACATTGAATTTGTGGATTGCTAAGTAGGGTAGTTTGGCAGCTCTGAAACCTCAACTTGCAGCTTCTCCATCTCTGCAGCTTCTCCTCATGTAGACCCCCATCACATGAATTGACTCTTCCCGCCAACATCATCTTGCTGCATTGTCTCTGCCACTATCTCAGTTGGCTGCCCCAACATCTCCATTATGAGATTTTGTACAAATGCCTCCATTTGTTCATGTTTCTCCTCCTCTTCTGTCTCTTTTTAATCTTTTGTGAAATAACATGAGCAATATTTTCTTTCTCCGCTCTCTGCTGTCCAGTTCAATTGTGACCCCCTGCAGCACCTCATTCTCTGCTAGCTCAGATAGTATAGACTTGGTAATATGCGGGGGAAAACCCCTCTTTTTTTTTTTGCCCAAGGCAAAACTGGCAACACACCCAGTATCAATAGTGTTAAATTCACAGTGGCTGGAAGATGATCACCATGGTTCACGTGCTGTCCTTTTCACTTGGTGATTGTAGCGCTGGTGGAGCATTTAGCAATGCCACTAACTATGGAAGATATACTAGGACTGGCAGTCATGACTTGTTTTTTACCTTGATTTCTTGATGTTTCTTAGCTCCCACTCCCTCTCAGCACAGGATGGTGCTCAGATGGATACTGTCCACTGAGAATTGTGCTGAAGTGGCAGGGGAGATCAGCATGGGCAGGCTGGGAGGCACCCAAACTCATATCATTCCTACTGTATTTCATTGCACAAGGACACAATCCAGTCTGAATCATTTTCAGGTTACAAAGTTTCAAACCATTACCAGATTGGATGGGGTTTAGATTAAAAAAAAAAAAGATCACACCCATGTCTAATGTAATAATGATCTGCACCTTTTAGTTATTATTTTGCTGTAGGAATTGGCTACACTATCCATCATTTCTGACTTGTAAACCAATTACATTGCTTACATCTGGTTCAGATAACTGGTGAACATAGTTTTGATTACTGCAGGATTTCTGGGGGCTGTGAGGGGAAGGGGAGATTGTAGCCTGCTGCTGAAATGCCCATCCATTCTCTGAAAAAAAAAAACCAAAACTCTTTTGTCAACACTTGGATAAACAACATCAGCATGCGCTCTGCAGTACCGTGTTTCCGGTCTCATAAGCAGAGCACAACGAGAATCGGAGCAGGTAGGTGCTGATGAAATACACTGAGAATAAAGGCTCAAAGCCTGTTGATGAAAAACAGATAAGACTAAGATTAATGGATATGATCTTTTAAGTAAAACATTTTATTTGAGTCTTTATGCTCAAGGTCGTCCCTAGAGCTGGAAACTATTAAAAGTAATAGCTCACGAACTTGTGTTGCCTGAAGAAAACTCCGCCCCTCCCCCCAATCCTCTAGGGGGGAATCCCCAAGCACCCCCACTCTACATTCAAAGTATACCACCTACTTTCCTTTTGCTTTGTAAAGATCATTTTTCTCAGTTATCACTTTAAAATATAGGACAATCAGAACAGAGGAAGGCCACCCATTTTTGTGTGGCAAAAGCAAAGCTTTATGGGGGGAAAAAACTGAGCCCTCCCATTCCTCCTTGAAAAACAAATATAAGGGCCTCACACTAGACAGACCTTATGTAACCCTCGCAGTGTAACTTTAGTGAAATCTTTTCCCAATACTTTAAAACAGGAAGGCATGTCCATACTGAAGAAACGGCTCAGTCCAGTCTATTTGCCCCCCTTAAACTTCTATAATTTGTTAGGTGCCCTTCTTGCGGGGGGGAAAAGACACTGACAAAGAGTCAAGAGAGGGAGTGAAAAATGAGCCCTTCACCTCTGAGCAACCTGCTTGTTGAGCCTTTAGCTCCACACAGAAGAAACTGAAAGAGTATTCCAGAGTTCTTAGATACGGTAACATCACCTTCCTGAGTGAAAAGCCTGCCAGAGGAATCATGAGGCTCTGTGCAAAAATTAATGCCCTTCACATTTCCAGAAGGACTCTACTGGCAGTGCTTACAGAAAACCATCCTGATTCTTGTGTGAGTGTGACCAACAAGAACTGTGAGCAGTCTTGTAAAAAAAAAAAAAAAAAGATGATAGTGGATTAAAGGAATTATTTAAATTGTCTACATCAGCTTCGGAGTCTATCCAAATGTACTGTTAAATAAAAGCAAGAGCCATTGGAACATGCTAATAGCATTGAAGTGCCTTCTGCGTGTGAGAAGAGCTAGTGCAGAGATTTCCATCCCAGAGCTTCAATAATTGAAACACATACTTTCTGTTAACCTTGGCTAGAACCTACCGTACAACTCACAGAAGGGCTGATGCAATAAGGTGCACACAACAGTGTGCACAGTTTAACCCAAAGCCTTGCGCACATTATTTTGTGTGCAAACTTTACTGCTAATGCAGCAAGGGGTTTTGCATGCAAAAAGTGTGCGCAGAAAAATGAGTACAGCTTATTGCCCTCTCATGCAGACCCCATGCCGATGATAGCATTAGCTATTACCTCCCCTCCCCCAAGCAGAGGGGTGTGCTTGCTGAACATGTGTTTGTTTAGTGCTAGAAACTTAATTTCTAGTCCGAGGTGGAATAAGGTTTCCAGGGCTAATGTTAGTCTATGGCTGGAAGCTGGAGACCTGGTGCCAGAACCTTGCATTTGGGATTTTATGCACAGCAAATCATGCTTTTTATACACAAAGCAGGTTTTCTACATGTAAAATATGATTTATGTGCACCAAAAAATGTTTTCAGCACTGACTACATTTTTGGCGCACATAAATCATGCTTTGTACGCACAAAGCACACACAGTATGTTTTCCACGCATAAAAAAGAAGGAGAAGGTAGCTTTTCCCCTTTTCCAGAAGTAATGGATCTTGCTCCCTCCCCGGGCAGGGGGGTTCAGCCCATGGCCGTGAACCGGCCTTTCCCCCTGCTGTGGGCCTGAAGGCTTGGGCACCTGCCAAGGGCTGGAGACTCCTTCGGAGAAACCCGGGAAGCAATATCAAGATAACCTCCATTCGCACTCCTCCTCCTTCTCCTGCAGCTGCGCCCGCCGCGTCTCCCAGATCAGAAATCATCTTTTATGAACAGAAAAGATTATTTACGAGCCAGGAGAAGCTGTGGCTGTGCCTGCAGGAGGAGGAGTGAGCATGGAAGACAGTTTTACTTAAGGTGAACATGGCAGCTATGGAAAGCCGAGGGTGTACATGAACTTCTTCTCTCTTCCCACCTACCCCCCCCCCCCCCTCCCCTTTCGAAGTAAAATGCACACGGAGCCTACGCAAAAGGCTGAGCACACAATTCAACCTGGGCTTGCAACTTTTTTTAGACTCTCAAGGTATTAGCACACTATTTGCTTACCACATCAGGAGTTCATTTTTTAATCCTCGTGGGTTGAAAGCCTGTGCGCTGAGCTCCAGCGTACAATGTTTCCGTGCATCTTATTACAATCGGGCCCGGAGTCAGTTAGGAGCAGGGTTACACTTAAAGGGTGGATTTCCAAAATGTCACACAAGTAAAAAATTAGCATATAAGTGCCTAAATAGCCTGCCTCTACTCACCTATTCCATATTTTATAAAAGTCAGAAATAAGTGCAGGCTCTAACTTTTGTACGCACATCGAAGAACGTTAAAAAAGGGGCGGCCTGGGGGTGTTTCTGGGGCTGAGGTAACACTTACACGCATAAGTTGCTATTTTAAAAGACACACACACGTGCCTCTGCCAGCTTACTGGCATAATTTTACACCTGCTGTCTGGCATAAGTGATACTCGCCATGCTTATTGTGTAGTGCTGACTGGGTGGGAGGTCTGGGTGAACTGAGGGGAGAGGTCAGGCTGAAGAAACAGGAAGGTCTCGATGATTTGGAGAAGGGCTGGGCGAACTGGTGGACTAATTGGTAAACTGACTAATTTAATTTATATGTATGTGTTTTAAAAATGGCCGACAAAGTCCTACTTTATTTTCGCATGCATAGTTTTAAAATAAGTAGGAAAAGTGTGCGTGTATAAAGCATTGATATATGTGGTTTCACAGGATCCTATGTATTTGTGCATAAGCGTACCTAAGTGTGTATTTTGCAGGGTAGAGATACGCGTATTTTATAGAATGTGCATACAGTATATCATACACGTATGTTATAATACACTTGTGGAGATCTGCTCATGTCCATATATGCACATATATGCCGCCACATTAATTTATTTGAAAGTTACCCTCCCTATCTTCATAGCTTGTCCTATACTTACTTATAGTCTTGTTGCCTGCAAAGTAGAAACAGCACAATAGCTGGGGGTTTTTTGTTTGTTTGTTTGGGGGTTTGACATGGGATGTTAGCACAATTCATCTCTCCATCTTTCTTCCTCATGCTCAGACAGGGTGGTTAGTGAAACCCTTCATGGATATGACCTCGTTTTAAGTACTATGAAGGGGTGACCCATGAGAGAGTAGTAGGATTGCCAACTGGCTCCTGATTTTCAAGTCAAGCTGATTCAGCCCTGGTTTTACCCCATTGCCTCCATGGAATTGTAGTCATGCTTTTCTAGGGAAATCAATAGGAAGATCAGAACTACAAGTCCATGCCAGCAGTGGGAGTAAAACCAGAACTGGATGAACCTGTCCTGAAAATCTGGAGCCAATTGGAAACCCTATGGAGTAGACTGCACAAGATGTAATCTAAAAAAGCTTGAGGAGTGGACTACTGCTTGAGATGAGACTTAAGGACCTAAATATGTATCCCCTAGAGGAGAGAAGAGGCAGGGGTGGAGGGGGATGAGCACGGATATGATAAAAACATTCAAATACCTCAAAGATAGAAATCAGGCACAGGAAGCAAACTTTTTTCAGAGGAAATAATGCTCCAGAACTAGAGGCCACACTATGAGGTTCCAGAAAGCTAGATTTAGGAGTAAGATCTGAAAATATTTCAAATAAACCTGTTAAATAACTAAAATGTTCATGAAAATATACATTATAACTGGAAACAAGGTCCAATTTTTGTAAACTGAAAAATATTGCCTAAATAGGACTATGTAGCATAACCAGCCTGCACATTTGTAAATTACTTACAAAGATATGCCTCTGTATTGCTCTATGGTGAGATCCACCTTGAATACTGTGTACAATTCTGGTCGCCGCATCTCAAAAAAGATATAGTTGTGATGGACAAGGTACAGAGAAAGGCGACCAAAATGATAAAGGGAATGGAACAGCTCCCCTATGAGGAGAGACTAAAGAGATTATGACTTTTCAGCTTGGAGAAGAGACGGCTGAGGAGGGATATGATAGAGGTGTTTAAAATCATGAGAGGCTAGAACGGGTAAATGTGAATTGGTTATTTACTCTTTCAGATAATAGAAGGACTAGGGGGCACTCCATGAAGTTAGCATGTGGCACATTTAAAACTAATTGGAGAAAGTTCTATTTCACTCAACGCACAATTAAACTCTGGAATTTGTTGCCAGGGGATGTGGTTAGTACAGTTAGTGTTACTGGGCTTAAAATAGGTTTGGATAAGTTCTTGGAGAAGCCCATTACCTGCTATTACTCAAGTTGACTTGGAAAATAGCCACTGCTATTACTAGCATCAGTAACATGGAATAGACTTAGCTTTTGGGTACTTGCTAGACACTTGTAGCCTGGATAGGCCACTGTTGGAAACAGGATGCTGGGCTTGATGGACCCTTGGTCTGACCCAGTATGGCAATTTCTTATGTTCTTATGTTCTCATACTTAAGAAATATCCAGCCTGTTTCTTTCAGGCAGGTGACACCCCTGCATTTCTTTATTAGTGCAACCCTTTCCTGGGGAAGGTGTCAAATTCCAAAGGGCCATAAAATAATTTATTAACCATGGCCAGCTTCTCAGTCTCTTGCCCCACATGCTTTTCCCAAGGGGTGGGTTCTTCCTGTGGGGGGGAAGGAAAACTTTCTTGGCCCAGGCAGGGTTGTGCAGTATCCCATAGGTGTGTGTTACCCTTGCTTTTCGGGACAGGGACACCTGCATACCAGCCGGGGTTTTCAAATTAAAGTTTACTTGGATTGAGCCCAAAATAATCAAGAGGTGCAAAAAATAAAATGTCCCGTTATATCCAGGGGCTTTAGGTTTACATGAGCCAGGATTGAATTGATCTCTACCTCTGTGGGTGTGTCCCTCCAGGCAGGGGCTTGAAACTGGCTTATCCTCCATGGCAGGGAATGAAAAGGGTCCCAAGCAGACTGGGGGTGTCCTAACCCTGAAGGATACCCCACCCAGTACCTGAGGTCCACGAATCCCGTACTCCAACCTGGCAGTATCCTGTGTCCCGGGGTGGAAACTCCTTTGGATGTCTCCAGATGTCATCCTTTTTTTCTCCTTCCGACTCCTCCTCACAAAGCAGATGCAGCTCTCCTAGAGGACAGGCCAGCCAGTGAAAGGAGTCCTTACAGCTTCCATCTCAGGGCAAGGAAGGGTGGTGGGAAACAGCTTCCTTCTCTCTCTTGATGGTAAAAACTCAGTCTATTACCAAAGCACTTCTTTCTGCATGGTCACTCTTGGACTGGGCAAAGAGGCAGGCACACAGCTCCCTCCTGACCCACCAGGCAGAGGATTCTGCCTGCCAGAAGGATCAGGGCAAAACTTATGAAAAAAAACTTCAGAAAAAGGCAAAAATCCTGCTTCTCTCTTCCCCCCCCCCCCCCCCCAGTCCTCTTCTGGGGGACCTGGCAAGGTAGAGTCTCTCCCTCTGTGCTAAGCTGCGGGCCTAACATGGAGAACGCACTGAAAAAACTGTCCTCCCTCAAAATCAAATCTGCATTGCCACACTCTAACTAGGGTTTAACACCCCCGCCCAATCCCCCCAGGGATTAGGCTTTCATCACTCACAGGCTGCCTCTGGGGGAGGGCCTATGCAAGAATGCTGTCTCAACCTAAACTGATACAAATCCTAAGGGCTAGGAGCTAAGGCCATGTACGGGCTGACCAGTGGGTCTGCCATGTTAGCTATTAAAGATTAAAGCCATCAAAATACATTTTTCTGCTGCACAAATCTAAGTTCATCAGGTTTTCTTCTTTCCACAACTTTACAATAGCACAATCTAAAAATAAATCTGATTAGAGAATAATTAATTGTGCTGCATTTAAACCAACCAGGAATGATGGTGTTCCTTCCATTTGTTTGTAAAATGCATTAAGAGAAGTCATGGACACTTCAGTCTGACTCAGCCTGTGTGAGGTATGGAATGCCTCTGATAATTAACTGATCTATGGTGTATCAAAAAACAAAATGTTCAGACATATCAATGCCACGTCTCACAGTATTTTAAAATCATATTCAGAAATATAGTTGCAATGAGGTTATGGCAAGATATTATATTAGAGATTAACTTAGCCAAGTTTCATGATCCATGACATGACTGGTTGCTTACCAGATTGTGGTTACCCCCCCTTCCCCAAAAGACAACCCTTATCTGTTGCGCTCGAGTTAGACTCTTGGCCTGGTGCAGGATTAGTACGGCTCTCTGGTCGGACCCAGAGAGCACCTGCCACCAGGAGGCGGAGCACACAAGGAGACAGAGGCTAGCTGGAGCTTCCCCAATAATAGTCCAGGGTTTCCGCAGGTTGAGCCCTTGGGTACCTGGACCGCCAGGACTTAGGTGGGCCTCCGGTGGTCTCCCGGAGAGGTTTCGTAGAGGTGTGCCCACTACCAGCAAGAGTGCACGGCTGAAGCGGAGTGAATGGACTAGACCAGAGCTGGAAGCTCCGGAGACCTCGGGAAGGCAACAGTTCAGAGAGATCCTCCGAATGAGGCAGGCAGTGCCTGCACATCTAGCCACATGGAAGCCGTGGTTGTTATCCAAGTATGTAAGCCCGATGGTCACCGAGGGCCAGAAGAAAGTGTCTGAGTGAAGCACAAGGGTCAAAGCCAGAGTATCAGTCCAAGAGAAGTCAGCCAAAGTAGGGGTCAATACCAGAGTCAGTCTGTGTGTAGTCATGGCAAGCGAGGGTCGGTTCCAGGCGGCAAACAATAGAGTGGTCAGGCAGGCAGTGGTTAGTTCCAGGCAGCAGGCAAGAGAAAGGTCAGGCAGGCAGTGGTCAGTTCCAAGCGGCAGGCAAGATAATGGTCAGGTTGGCAGTGGTCAGTTCCAGGCGGCAGGCAAGAGAATGGTCAGGCAGGCAGTGGTCAGTTCCAGGCAGCAGGCAAGAGAATGGTTAGGCAAGCAGAGGTCAGTACCAAAAGTCAGTCTGGATAGGTACTACTTGGGAAGGACACAGGAACAGGGAGACACTGGAGCAGGAGACACTGGAACAGTAGACACTAGAACAAGAGACACTGGAACATGAAGGCAAACTCATTACATCAACGGTGTAGACCCGATTTCCAAGGCAGGGATCAGGGGTTTAAGCCCTGCCTTATATATGGAGCCTTAATGATGTCATCAGCATGCGCCTCCCGGGGTTTTCCTGCGCTGCTCCCTGTAAGAGTGGAGAGGTTGGCCACCCGCATGTGCCTAGGGGCGTGGTCGAGCCGGTTGAGGAAACGGAGCCCCAATGGGAGCTCCGCTGTGAAGCCTGAAGGGACGAAGATATCGAGGGAGGCCACAGTGAGTGACAGGTACGCCAGGGATTCACGGCAGCAGGCAGGCCTGCGCTTGTGGAAGGTAATGCCAGGTGAGCAGGGCCGGTCGCAGCACCCACAGGGCCGGTATGCACAACAGTACCCCCCCCAGAGCTCAAAGTTGAAGCGTTCAAAAAACAGAGCCCAGCGGGCTTGTCTGAGATTAAGAAATTGGGCCTCCTTTAGATGCTCTAGGTTCTTTTGGTCAGTAAATATTGTGAACTTGTGTTGTGCCCCTTCCAACCATGGACACCATTCCTGGAGGGCAAGTTTCACTGCTAGGAGTTTATGGCCCCTATAGTATAATTTTGTTCAGTGGAGGAGAATTTGTGTGAGTAGAAGGATCATGGTATTAGGGTTCCTTTAGTGGAGTATTGACTCAGAACCGCTCCAGTAAGTCTATGGGACAATTAAATTCTCGAAGTGGTGGCAAGATATCAGTTAGTCTTGGAGAAGACATCCTTGAAGTCTGAGTATGGGGCCGGTAGTCCAGGAAGGGTTATAGTGTTGAACATGGTCACAGATGGAGACACTTGGCGTAAACAGCAATTCTGACATTGGGAACCCCACTGGGTTAGTTGTAGGGACTGCCAGTCAAAATGGGATGCGTGTAACTGAAGCCAGGGAAGTCCAAGGACTACCGAGTGTGTGGACCGTCTTAAGACCAGAAGGGAGATTTCTTCGTCATGAAGGGTCCCAACGGTGAGACGAATAGTCGTGGTATGGTGAGTAATGCGTCTGGGGAGGTGTTCCCCCTGGATCGAGGTGATATGGAGAGGTACTGCTAGTGGTTGGGTCTGTATCTGAAGAATTTTAACGATATCTTCCAGGATGAAGTTTCCACTCATCCAAGTGTCAATAAGGGCGGTGGTAGCAAAGGAACGTGTCTCCCGTAGGAGGGAGATAGGGAGCAATAGTTAAGGGCCAGAAACAACAGTAGGCCCAATCTCAGGACCCCGACGGGCTCAGGCTTTGGAGGTTCCTGAATGCACGGGGCAGGTTTGAAGAAGGTGTCCGGAACCGCCGCAATATAAGCAGAGACCTGCCTTTCTGCATCGGAGACGTTCCTCTAGGGTCAAATGACCATGATTGATTTGCATGGGCTCCTCGGGTGGCTGAGGAGCCGGTAAGGCCTTCAATGGAAGGCTCGCTGTACTTGGTCATGGAGTAGGAGTTTGGAGAGCCCTCACCTCTTAATGACGTTGTCAGAGACGTTGTCGGAGATGGTAGTCGATTCTACCAACCAGGGAGATCAATTCTTCCAGAGAGATGGGAATTTCACGGGTGACCAGTTCATCCTTAAGAGCCGGAGACAGTCCCTCGAGGTAGAGTGCTCTTAAGCAGTCCTCCTGCCAACCTAGTTCAGTAGCGAGTGTTCTGAATTCTACTGTATACTCAGCAAGTAGGTGTGAGCCTTGACAAAGGTGGAGTAGGTGATGGCCGGCGACTGCTTGTTGACCTGAGTCCTCGAAGGTCCATCGGAAGACGGAGATTAACTGGGGGAGCTGGTGAAGGATGGTGTTGGAACATTCCCAAGTGGGGAAGCCCATGCCAGGGCCTTCCCCTCAAGGCATGAAAGAATAAAGGTAATCTTAGTTGCTTCATCAGGAAACAGCGAGGGTTGCAATGAAAACTGCATATAGCATTGGTTTATGAAGCCTTGACAATGGCGTGGATCCCCATTAAAATGGGGTAGAGCTGGGAGTGCCAGCGGTGCCCGTGAGGGCAAGGGTTGAGCAAGACCCCCTGAGTTGGCCATGATGGATTCCTCCAATTGTGTACGTATCTTCTCTACAGAAGAAGACAAGGCTTCTAAGATCCGTTGTTGTTCTCAGACACGATTAGCCAGACCAGGAACGGCCTGCAAGGCATAAGACTCCATGGCTTTGGCAACTTGTTGCACTGGAGGTGAACACTTGGCCTGGTGCAGGATTGGTATGGCCCTCTGGTCAGACCCAGAGAGCACCTGCCACCAGGAGGCGGAGCACACAAGGCTAGCTGGAGCTTCACCAATAACAGTCCGGGGTTTCCGCAGGTTGAGCCCTTGGGTACCCGGACCGCCAGGACTTAGGTGGGCCTCCGGTGGTCTCCCGGAGAGGTTTCATAGAGGTGTGCCCACTACCAGCAAGAGTGCACGGCTGAAGCGGAGTGAATGGACTAGACCAGAGCTGGAAGCTCCGGAGACCTCGGGAAGGCAACAGTTCAGAGAGGTCTTCCGTATGAGGCAGGCAGCGCCTGCAGGTCTAGCCACGTGGAAGCTGTGGTTGTTATCCAAGTACGTAGGCCCGATGGTCACTGGGGGCCAGGAGAGAGTATCCGAGTGAAGCATAAGGGTCTTGAGTATCAGTCCAAGAGAAGTCAGCCAAAGCGGGGTCAATACCAGAGTCAGTCCATGCATAGTCATGGCAAGTGAGGGTCGGTTCCAGGCAGCAAACAGTAGAGTCATCAGGCAGGCAGTAGTCAGTTCCAGGCGGCAGGCAAGAAAATGGTCAGGCAAGCAGAGGTCAGTACCAAGAAGTCAGTCCAGATAGGTACTACCTGGGAAGGACACAGGAACAGGGAGACACTGGAACAGGAGACACTGGAACACAAAGGCAAATTCACTACACCAATGGTGTCGACACGATTGCCAAGGCAGGGGTCAGGGGTTTGAGCCCTGCCTTAGCTATGGAGCCTTAATGATGTCATCAATGTGTGCCTCCTGGGGTTTTCCCGTGCTGCTCCCTTTAAGAGTGGAGAGGTCAGCCACGAGTACACCTAGGGGCAGGGTTGAGCTGGCCGAGGATGCAGAACCCCGACGGGAGCTCCGCTGTGAGGTCTGCAGGGACGGAGACACAGAGGGAGGTCGCGGTGAGCAACAGGGACGCCGGGGGTTGGCGTCAGCGGGCAGGCCTGCGCTTGTGGAAGATAATGCCAGGTGAGCAGGGCCAGTCGTGGCACCCAAGAGGCCGGGACACACAACATTATCTACCTCCTGCTCTCCCAAAAATTTAGACTGCAAGATAATTAAGACAATTAGCCTGTATATGCCATTAAAATTTGTCTTCTTTTTTACTCATGATGATATGGGAAAAGCAAAAATGAGCCTTTTTATGAAGCTTGCAGTTCCATGGTTACAAAGGAAAATTTCTCACAATGTTACCTTTTGAAAACTCCTGTCAAAATGTGAATAACAGGTACAAAGTACCCATGTGCATAAAAGCAGGTGCACAGTATATTCCCAAAAATACACATGAAGATTTAAAAATGTAACCTCCATACTTACTGGACTCTATATTCAACTGCTAAGTGGCTCTGCTAGTTAGCTGGATAAACGTATCCAGCTAACTATTTATTTATTTATTATTTTACTTAGAAACTTTTATATACCGGTATTAGTGGGGACATCATACCGGTTCACATAATAACGAAAGCTTGGAAAATACATTTCAACAAGGAGAAAGAAACTGGGTGGGGGTAAACCAAGAGGCAGTAGGAAGGATGGAGAAAAAAACAGTGCTGTATATTCAGCAGTACAACCACACCACTGAAAATACCCGGCTATCTTAAAATTAGCCGGATACGTTTATCTGGCTAACTTTAGTACAGCTCTACTGGATTACGAGAGTTAGCCAGATAAGTTTTCTGGTTAATTTTGAATATTGGAGTTAGCTGGATAATTTATCTGGCTAACTCAGCTCCTCCCTGGAACGCCCCTGAGGTGTCCCTCATTTATCCAACCAAATCCTAGCCAGTCAAATAGATATCTGGCAAGAATTTAGCCAGATAAATGGCCAAATTGTCATTTAATATATAACAGAGCATTCAAAATTGATCAATATTTCTTGCATGTAATGTGCAAAAATTGTGAATCATCATAAATGTTGCGCTCGGGGGTGGACCCTTGTCCTGGAGCAGTAGAGAATGGCTCCCTGGTAGGGACCAGGAAGCAACTGCCCCCAACACAGCCGAGGACGTCAAGCTCTGGCGTGAGGCCTGGTGTGCAGTGGAAGGCCCGGTGACCGCCGCTGCGGGACGCCGAGGCCTGGAAGCGCTTGCAGCTGTCCTAGGGAGGCTGACCCGGTACCTGCTGTGGAAACATGGAGGTGAGCAGGCCCGATTGCACATCCCTAGTGTCTAATCTGACATATATCAGCAGCATAAGATGCAGAATGTCAAGGGGCATATTGTTTACGATGCAATGTCAAATGTTTGAAAAGGGCCACTGTATTCAGTCCTGTCTGAAGGCAGTTCTGCCACCCTATGAAAGTAGGATTGGGTAGAAGACCCAAGTGAGGAATTGATGTTGGGTTGCATTCGAAAATTTTATATACACAACTACCAAAAGAGGATGTATCACAACTGGGCAGATTGGATGGGCCATTTTGGTCTTGATCTGCCATCATTTACTATGTTACTATGACTTTTACCTGAAAGGTATTAATGGAGCATAAGAAGCAATCCTTTTTCAATGGAAGGTAAATTATAGAGCTAGGGATCATGATATGATGCTCCGAGAGAGGAACAACATAAGTAAATATTTTTTCATAAGGGTGATAAATGCCTGGAATGCACTTCTGGAAGAGGTGATGGAGACAAAAACAATAGTCAAATTCAAGAAAAACTATTATTAGCCAGGTGGACTCAGGCAAACCTACCAACACGTATCCTTGGGAATGAGAACAAAGAATTGGATCTACTCTTTAAGATCTACCAGGTATTTCCTAATGAACCAGATTTGCTAATGTTGGAGACAAGATGCTGGTATCAATGGACCTTTGGTCTGACCCAGCATGGCACATCTTATGTTCTTATGTTCTTGTAAGTCATAGCAGAAATGTAGGCAACTCCACTGTCAGTCTGGCAGACTGCACTGAGAACAGTACAATAAAAACTAAAAGTCCCAGCAAAAATGCAAACAACAAAACAGACAGATCTGTCTGGCAGGCTGTGATGACAGAATTAAATGTAATGATAGAATTAACTAGCAGCTGGATCTGTCTGGCATGCTGCAAGTACGAGCAGAAATGCAGGTGCTCATGTTGCCAGGCCTGTCCAGCAGGCTGTGATTTCCTCTTGTTCATCAGGTTGCTACAACAAATTGTTGGTGGTGGGATACCGCCCAGAAAAGTCAGAGAATCATTTAATGCCAGATGTTCAATTAATAGTCGTGCTAGAATTTGTAGCTAATTAGAATATTACTAATTTTTATGGTTACATATGAAAAAGGAGGGATGCTGGGTGTGAGCTAAACTAGGGGATCTTGTTTCCTCAAGAAAGTAGAGTAGAAAGGTGGAAGACAATGAATACTGTCCTGGAAAAAAGTGAGATGTTTTATAAGCATCACACTCTATGGCTGGCAGCTGGGACATATCCTTGGCAATGTGGTAAGAAATTACTGGATAGATTAGATGGGCCAATTTTTCTTTTTCAGTCTTATTAAGTTATTTTCATGGACCCTTGTGCTGTGGCGAGGGAAGGCCCTGCAGGTTCTCCCTGACAGCTGGTGGAATTAGGCTGGGCAGAGACAGGTAAGGAGCTTCACCTATACCTACCCCTTTCCCCCCTCAAGTTGAGCCCTCGGGTTCTGGAGGCCGATAGGTCTTAGGCGAGAGTCTGTATGAGGCAGGTGGAAGCGTATTTCTAATGTTAGGCAAGGGTCAGAAGCAGGCGGCAGATAAGTGTAGTTGGTATCCCTGCATGGGTCAGAGGTAGGCAGCAGGCAAGGATAGTCAAAGTCTAGGCAGAGGTCAGATCCAAGAGTCAGTCCAAGAGCAGGCAACAGGGGACAAGGAGCAGGACTGACACAGAAGGTAGAGAAGAAGGCAGGGCTGGAGAGACAAGGCAGGCTGGGCTTGGAGAGAAGAGGCAGGCAGGGCTTGGAGAGGAGAGGCAAGCTGAAACAAGAACAAAAGAACAGCAACTCACACTAGACAATGATCAGCCGGCCCCAGTATGCAAGGGCTGAACCTGTGGGAAATGAAGGCTGGTAGTGGCAAAGCTTCCCATCCGGTCTAGTGTACTGACGGTGGGGACCTGCGGGGCTCTCCCTCACAGGTAGCGCCAACACCACCTTGGGCCAAAGGTCCATGCCTGCAACAGATTACCAAGCCCATGGACCTGGTGGAGGCATCTGCCTTGCAGGCCATTCCGGGCCTGGCCCAGAAGAAGAAGAAGATCCTTGAACACCAGAAGGTGTTAAAAGCTCTCACAGCAACAGTGGAATGTCTTGGTGCCCGTCTGGATTCCACCATCTCGGCAGGTCTGTCGGTCCCTCCTGCTCCAGGCTACACGGTGCCCGCACCAGCTACATGCCCTGTCATACCGCTTCCTGCTCCCCCACGTATTTGATGAACCTGGTCGACTCGCCACAATAGGGTTGGAAGTTCGATATCACTTTGGATTATACCACCGCCTACCATCCATAGGCCAATGGCCAAGCAGAACGCACCAATCAGACCTTGAAAACCTTCTTGTGATTCTAAGCCAATGACTGCCAAAATGACTGGGCGGCCCTTCTCCCATGGGCGGAGTTCTCACACAACTCCCACATTAGCGCCACCAGAGGAGCCTCACATTTCCAGATAGTGTACAGAAGGCAGCCCTTAACTCCGCTACCAGTACCATTGTCTGTGAAAGGAAAATAAACCCAGAACTGCTTTTAAATCAAAGAGTGGTATGAGGAGCCTGGGTAGAAAAGCAAGGGTTAGGGTTTTGTATGGGACTAAAGAGGCAGTTTTGTTCCCAGTTAGGGCTGTATGTGAAAGTGTATTAAGAATCGGTAAGGCAGGTGTTGTTTTACTTTCTTTTTATTTTGAGAAGAAAAAGGTAACAGAAAAAAAAAAAGAAACACAGTGGAGCACTGGGCTTGAGTATGGCGTGGCCCAGCATAAACTAAAACTGCTAGTGTGTGCACAGAGCCCCGGCCTTCAGCCCTGTGCTCAGCCTCTGCAGAAAGAGAATCTCCTTACAAGCTGCAGTTGCCAGAGGCCTAGGCAGTATCCCAGAACCCTGGTTCATATCCAGTGAGTATTGCTACAGCACAGAAGGAAAAGAAAAGAGAGAAGTCCACTGGGCTTACTTGATGGGTGTGGCCCAGCTGTTGCGATGCTGCTTTTGGCTATGCCCACAAGCAGCATCTTACCTCACAGCGCGGCCTGCAGGCCGCCGCCATTTCCGCTGCTGCCGCCGTTCGCAGTGGGCTAGCCACCACCGACATCGCCGCCTTCCATGCGGCCTGCGAGCCGCTGCCATCTGTCTCTCTATGCAGCCTGGAGGCCACCGTCATCACTGCTGTCCTTGTGGCCTGGAGGCCATTGCCGCCACTCCTCTTCCGTGGCCCAGAGGCCGCAGCCGACCAGGTCCTCTTCCGCAGCCCAGAAGCCGCTGCGCAGCTCCTCTTCTCCAGGCAGGGAGCCACCATCATCTTCTCTTCTCGCGGCAGGGAGCCGTCGATGTCGGGGCCTGCTTCGCGGCATGGACGCCAACGCCACTGACCATGGTCCTGCCCCTCTCCTAGGCATGCAACCATGCCTCTCTTCTTCTTTGAAAGGGCCCGTGGTGGGCAGTCCTCCACGGCTCCACCTGATGACGTTTCCAAGGCAACTCCACTTCAGCCCTATAAGAAGGGCCTTCTGTCAGTCTGTCTTTGCCTTCGCAAGGAGCTAGTCAGCTCCTGGATTCTCCGTTGGTCCAGCTCTTCGATCCAGGAGACTTCCACGATCCATCTTTGCTTCTTCAAGGCACTCTGTTCCTCATGGGAATTCCCTAGTCATCTGTGGTTCCTGATCCTTCGTCTTCATCTTCGTTTCACTTCCTGGTCTCTCATCGGATCCTGTGTTTTCGTCTGTCCTGTCTTCAGATGTTCCTGTCTTCAGAAGTACCTGATGCTCCATCCTCCATGTTTCAGACGTCCCTGATGTCTTCATCTCCCGATGTCTAGATGTCCAGGTATCCTGTTCCATGCTCCGTGTTTCAGACATCCCTGATGTCCTTGTCTCCCAATATACAGATGTCCGATTCCATGCTCTGTGTTTCAGATGTCCCTGATGTCCTCGTCTCCAGAGGTCCCTGTTTTCCAGATGTCCAGATGCCTCATTGTTCTGGTATCCAGAGGTCCTGGAGTTCTGATGTTCCTGATGTCCTATGTTCCAGTCCTAATCCTGATGTTCTTCTTGTCTGCAGCACAAGCCTATGGAAGACCCTTGCTTTTAATGTTCCTGAATCCAAGTTCCGAATTCCACGTTCCAAGTTCCAAATTCCGAGTCTTGAATCCTGAATCTTGTATCCTGTTTCCGGTCTTTGGAGTTCCTCATGTCTGCTTTGTCCATGACCTGTATCCTGAGTCCAAGTCTGAGCATCCTGTATCTCCATCCATGTCTGAGAATCCTCATCTTGTCCGAGTCTCCAAGCATCCTAGTCTTGTTCAAGTTCCAAGCATCCTCGTCTCATCCAAGTCTCCAAGTACCTATGTCTTGTTCCAGTTCCAGTACCATTGCCCGTCCTCGACTTCTGTCCAACCTGTTGCATCTGCCGTTCCCAAGCGGCAAGTCCGAAAGGGCTATCGCGTGGCCAGAAGGCTACGCCAGAGACCAGCATTGTATTGCTGGGTTTCTCCCAGTGCATTCAGGTTCGGCGGAGGTCATGGCTCTTGGTCGTCAGCCTGTCCGTCCATGCTTGGACATATCTTGCCTGCCTTGGCGCTTCTACAGAGCTCCTCTGCAGTCGCATCATGGTGCAAGGGCACACCAACCTCCCTGGAATCGGGACCACTCCCTATCGCTCCCTCAACAGATTGCGAAGGCCATGTGTCCGGTGAGCGCGTTCCTGTGATGGGCCCACGCCTTGTTCCAGAGTTCCTGTTTCAAGAACTTTTGTTTCTGAATTCTTTGTGTTCCGAACCTTTTGAGTATCCTTTGACCTGCTGGAGGTGCCAGCCTTGTTGGAAATTTTTTTTTTTACCATCTGCAGGAGGCTCTAGCATATGCCCGCTACTAAGAACTTTCCCTGGGAAGCTTCCATATGGCCTGAGTATATTTTTGTTTACAACCGGCAGGAGGTGCCTGCACCTAGGACCACTAGCTTCCATTGACTGCTAAAGCTTCTGGCTCCTTTCTTCTGCTTCCTCTTCGTCAAGATGCATATCCTTTTCCCCGGGTATATTTTTTCTCATGACCTGCAGAGGGTGCCTGCACCTGGGCTCACTAGCCTTTTCTATGCTGCCAAGTTCCTGGGTTTTTTCTTCTTGGTGCCCATTTCATCAAGATTTTGTATTTTTCCTGGATACATTTTTTCACAACCAGCAGGAGGTGCCTGCACCCAGAAGAGATCTTTGTATCTAGAAATCTTGTGTCTTGTCCATCAGCTTCACTGTCTACCAAGAGTAACCACTCTTCATGGTTTCCAACTTGTCAGCCTTTGGTACCTCGTTCCAGTTGACTTGCATCTAGAGCAACCGTCACATAGCAGGAAACTATGTGCCTACGTTCAATCAGTGTTCATCGCTTGGTAAGGAGTAATTGCTCTGCTTGGTTCCCAGCTCCACAGCCTGTTCAGGCCTCTCATTCCAGTCGACCTGCAGGAGGTGCCTGCACCCCAATTGTTGACATCTTTGACTGGGGCCTGGATTACCTGTTCCGTACTCCTTGAGTTCTACCAGCATGTCAGTCCCACTTATCACACTCAGCACTATCAGATCCAACTAGTTTCCACATTTCAGCCCGGCTTACCATCTTATATTCCAAGTTCTACAACATCTTCTTGCGTCCTTACGTTTTCAACGTTCCTCTATGCAATGTTTGATCCTCTCCCACTGGCTACAGTTGTGACCTCATTGCCAGTTGCCTTCGGGTTAAAAGAGTCTGGGGCTCGTTGCAAGTCTTTTCAGCCTACCAGGGTGTCTGCCTAAGCGAGTCTCTCTGAGTACATCTATTCCTGGCATTGTTCTTAACACGTTAAAGGATCTCACTCCATCTGACAGTCCATTAGCCCTATTCTATTGGGCCATCCTGTCAAGACCCTGGCTTACTAACGATGCTTGACAACATTACCATCAGTCAAGAAAACCTTAAGTGTGAGTGCTAACTTAACAGAGAGACTTTGTCTTCTACCCTCGCCTAAGGGCTCGCCCCTTAAAGGAGACTCAAGGAGATCTATACCGGCAATTGTCCCTGTGCTACAGTAAGTATCATCATCCTTCTTCGAATACCTTTAGTCTGAGTGAGCTAAATTTACACCTTCTACTGTGGAATGAAAACAACATCTGTTAAACGGGACTTTATCTTGTGTTCACTACTGAGCAAAAAGCCACTCCGTGACCACCAGGAAGTAGCCACCTTACGTTATCTACTACCCTTGGAATACCACAAGCTGAAGAACTCATGTTTGCTTCAACATCCTAGTCATCCAGGCATTAAAGTTCCCTAGATCTGGCTCTTGAATCACCAGCTAGTGTCTAATACTGAATGCTCATCTAGGCTTAAAACCCGGATACTGTTGGAGTGCTTCCAACCTTTCAGCATTACCAAGGCTATTTCTTAATGCACTCAAGTCTACTTTCTGGACCCTTTGTCGTGGCCTGTTCCATCGCTGAACTACTGGGGTACTAGCCATCTTAAAATCCTTTGATCGGATTTCTTCTCTGTACTCTAATACCTTAGTCTCCAACTACAGCTTAAGTCTGGAAGACTCAGAAAGTGATTTTTTGACTGTCACACTGCCATACAAGTCCCTATGGAAGTCACAAGCTTTTACCATCTTTATTGATAAAGAGCCTGAGATGCAGTCTTGCTGTCCTGCAACTTTGTATGAGGTGCACCTGTGCCTTCAGTAGTCTGTGTATGTCTTGTCTGAATCTTCGATTACCTCCACTTCATGTTTCCAGCATTGAATACTTCATCACTTCAGTCCTCCATTAAGAAACTCTAGCTTCAGTTCTTTGACCCTTCCAGTTGCAGAAAGGAGGCCTGTGGAGGGGGTCTTTTGAGAAGGGGGTGCTGTTGTGATGCTACTTGTGGCTATGCCCACAAGCAGCATCTTACCTCGCAGCAGGACCCGGAGGCCGCCGCTGCTGCCGCTGACACCACCATTCCCTCGCGGCCTGGAGGCCGCTGCCATTTCTGCTGCCATTGCTGTTCACAATGGCCCTGTCGCCAATGACATCGCCACCTTCCATGTGGCCTGGGAGCCGCCATCATCTGTCTCCCTATGCGGCCTGGAGGCCGCCGTCATCACTGCTGTCCTCGCAGCCTGGAGACCACCGCTCCTCTTCTGCAGCCTGGAGGCTGCCAATGACTGGGTCCTCTTCCGTGTCCCAGAGGCCGCTGCACAGCTCCTCTTATCATGGCAGGAAGCCACCATCATCTTCTCTCTTCTCGCGGCAGGGAGCCGCCGAAGTCGGGGCCTGCTTCGCAGCATGGATGCCGCCGCCACTGTCCATGACTCCTGCCCCTCTTCTAGGCACGTGGCTGTGCCTTTCTTCTTCTTTTAAAGGGTCCGCGGTGGGCAGTCCTCCACGGCCCCACCAGATGACGTTTCCAAGGCGTCTCCACGTCAGTCCTATGAGAAGGGCATTCCATCAGTCTGTCTTTGCCTTCGCAAGGAGCTAGTCAGCTCCTAGAATCTCCGTTGCTCCAGCTCTTCGATCCAGGAGACTTCCGTGATCCATCTTTGCTTCTTCAAGGCACTCTGTTCCTTATGGGAATTCCCTAGTCTTCATCTGTGGTTCCTGATCCTTCATCTTCATTTTCGTTTGCACTTCCTGGTCTCTCGTCAGATCCTGCGTCCTCGTCTGTCCTGTCTTCAGATGTTCCTGTCTTCAGAAGTACCTGATGCTCCATGCTCTGTGTTTCAGACATCCCTGAAGTCCTTGTCTCCCGATGTCCAGATGTCCAGGTGTCCTTTTCCATGCTCCATGTTTCAGATGTCCCTGATGTCCTCGTCTCCCAACGTCCAGATGTCCTATTCCATGCTCCATGTTTCAGATGTCCCTGATGTACTTGTCTCCAGAGGTCCCTGTTGTCCAGAAGTCCAGATGCCCCGTTGTTCTGGTATCCAGAGGTCCCGGAGTCCTGATGTTCCTAATGCCTATATTCCAGTCCTAATCCTGATGTTCTTCTCGTCTGCAGCGCAAGCCTCTGGAAGACCCTTGCTTTTAATGTTCCTGAATCCGAGTTCTGAGTTCCAAGTCGTTTCAAGTTCCGAGTCTTGAATCCTGAGTCTTGTATCTTGTTCCTGGTCTTCGGAGTACTTCGTGTCTGCTTTGTCCATGACCTGTATCCTGAGTCCACATCTGAGCAACTTGTATCTCCATCCATGTCTGAGCATCCTGTATCTCCATCCACGTCTGAGTATCCTCATCTTGTCCGAGTCTCCAAGCATCCTTGTCTCATCCAAGTCTCCAAGCATCCTCATTTCGTCCAAGTCTCCAAGTATCTCTGAAAGGGCTATCGAGTGGCCGGAGGGCTACCCCAGAGACCAGCATTGCATTTCTGGGTCTCTCCCAGTGCACTCAGGTTTGGCAGAGGTCAGGGCTCTTGGTTATCAGCCTTTTTGCCCATGCTTGGACATGTCTTGCCTGCCTTGGTGCTTCCACGGAGCTCCTCTGCAGTCACGCCATGGTTCAAGGGCACACCAACCTCCCCGGAATCGGGACCTCTCCCTAGCACTCCCTCAGCACCAGCAGCCTTCAGCAAGCAATTCAGGCTTAAAGAGAAGAGGAAACCCCATGTATCTCTATGTGGTGGGAGTTTCCAGTTGTCCAGAGCCAGAGAGCTCGACCCTAGAGCTCCAGACCACATGAAAAAAAAGGGACTGGACACAATTGGTAGCGGAATTGCAAGGTATTGCAGTGGAAGTGGCCAAATGGGAGAGTGAATTTGAGCAACTTGCCAAAGAAAATCCTATGGTGATAAAGGAACATGCTGTAGGAAGCCCAGAGAGAGGTACTGTAGAGAATCCAGTGAGAGGCACTGTGGAAGGAGCCACTGGGCAAGAACCAGAAAGCTCTGGCTCGAGTCACATAGCCTTGCCTGGAAGAGGCAATGCAGAATGGCCAGGTGGAAGGGCCACAGAGAGTCCAGAGATCCCAGAAGAAGATATGATGAAGACTCTAGAGGGAAGCCACAAGGGAGCAGACAAACTAGAACCTATTGGTCAAGAGCTCTCTGAGAAGCATACCGTGGAACAAGAGAGGGCTTTGTATGCCTGGAAGTTAAATTGGAAAATGAACAGGATTTAGTAGAAATAAGAAATGTTGAAAGCAGACAATAGGAGGTAGTACATGTAAAATGCAAAGATAGAATGGAGGAAAATCAGTTCCACAAACCCTCGATGAAAGGGTTATGAAGTTGGGAAGAGATTCTAGAGCCATTATTTTCCAGGAAAGGAAAGGGAGTTGTGGGACAGCTGAAAGAGAAGCCACCTTGACCACATTCAAGAGGAACCATGGAAGTCCTGCCAGGAGAAATCTGGAACCCAGAATCGCAGAGGAGTCTGGATAAAGGACTCGGGCTAGGTGTACATTGGGTGGTGTCTTGGCCCAGAGGAACCCTAGTGAGTAGAGAAGAACAGGACCCTGGGACCCTGTGCCCAAACCTAGTTAATGAGAATCCAGGAGAATGGCAGTATAAAACATTTCCCTGGGTAAAGCCCAGGGTAAGTGAGGAGGCTTGGCCTGATGGGCTCAAGCTGAGGGGGAGGGTATGTGAGAGAGCGTCCCTAGTGCTACCCTATGAGTCTGTGCAGGACCAGGCTAGATGCCTGGTCCCCTTTAAATTCCCTAAAAGGAGAATGCTCCAAGGGTAGGATCCAGCTGGACAGGAGGAACTCAGAAGATATGATCATCTTGAGGGGAATAAGAGCTGGGACCCAGGTGGGGGTAGATGTAGACAGGCCCCACATGCCTCTAGGAGAAGGCAGTTCCTGCAATATTGCTGACCTAAGCCAAGGTATTATAAGTACAAGAAGGTACTGCAAAAGGTAGGCAGTCTGGTGTATACCTTGTTTTGTGTTATAAATAAAGTGTTATTGCATGAAGAAGGCTGGAGTCAGCGTGTTTCCTGACTCCAGAGAGTGAAGTTTGCTCACTTGCTCAGCTATCCTCACACCATATAGATGACAGTTAATTGTGTGGTTTGGCTATTTAGTAATATTTCCTTGAGGATGCTTATATGATATTAAACAGAATGTTAATTATTTCATATACTTCTCTTGGATCCCTCCAGATTGTGGTCTAATTAACATGCTAATGTATTTCTTTAGTTTTCTGTTTGATTTATTGAGGTGATATTTTAATATCATGTTTTTTTTTCTGTTTTCAAGATTATCTTGATTGCATACATTGTTAAAATTTAATAAAATAAAGAAATAAATAAAGCCTGTATCCTTATAAGCTAAAATAGGTATCCATTTGCAGCTGGGTTTTTTTGCTGAATTTCTATGTAGCTGATCCTCAAATCTTTTTTAAAGCTGATCCTGCAGCGCTAGGATGCCCCAGCAACCCCTCCATTTCCAAAATGTAAGTTTCATGTCATGACTGTCTGATATCAGCAGTACATGCAGCTGGACTTCTCTGTAACGTGAGTTGAAATGCACAGCTAAGCAACTAGTGTTGACCCATGGCATGCATTTCTTTGGTTAGACTTTCTTGGTCTGATGTTATATCTCTCAAGAGATTATTATTTCTGGGAAGCGGTGGTTTCATTTGCCACAGTCATGCATCTGAACACTCTCCTTACACAAACAAGTGTTTGAAGAAATCTGGGAAGTTTCGGTCTGGTGTCCCACACTGCTTCAAAGAAGGACAAAATACTGCTTGTTTTCCTTCTTTTGATGTACGTATCAAATTGATATAATTTATCACATGAACGCATTTCAAATATGTAGTAACGTATTGGATATGTAAGAAAATAATCTTATTTCCATGTTCTTCTAACTTATTAGGTTCCACATTCCCAGCAGTGCTCTGCTATCAGCCTGGCAATTTTGATGTAATCCTACCACTCTCGCTGAAGCTGCAGCTATCTAGGCTCAAGGATTTATTGGTTGTGGATGTTCATTTTTGTTATTGCTGGTGCTGTGCCAATAAATAAGTCACCAAAAACCACTAGCTGAGTGTCATTTGATAGGGAAAGGCTGGGATCACAAGGAAGCCTTCTGTCTTTTTAACTAAAAAAAAAATAAAATAAAATAAAAAAAAGTGCCGAGGTAAGCAGTGTCAAACCCAGCTGCATCAACATGATGGCGGGAAGACGAATGAGAGCTCTCACGGCTGGATACGGGGGACGGAGAGCCTGCAGCTCCGAAAAAGCTCTCTACGTACCAGCAGCAGCTGTCATAACTGAAACTGCAAGGGACTGCTTTCTAAACTACTAAAATCTGATAAGAAGAAATCACTCTCTCTCTCTCTCTCTCCTTCCTCTCTGCCTCTCCATTTCTTTCCCCCCCCCCCTCTCTCCTGTTCTAACTTACCCAGCTCAGCTCTTCTCCCACTTTTTTTTTTTTCCTAGCCCGCCGTCAGACTTGGAGACGCACCTAAAACTGATTTCAAAGGATGATTGAATAAACCTATTTAAAGTTCCTTTGCTTCTTGTTTTCTGGCAGTGTCCGTCACAGTCAACAATAAATAACTGAATGTGGGGTTGTGCTATGAGTTGCTGAGAAGGGCCTTGAAAAGCAGGGAGATGGGGGGGGGGGGGGGGGGGGGAGGCAGGGATTTTTTTTTAAACTGAGAAGAGGGGATTCTTACAGGAGAAGAGGGAAAGGAAAGAGGAAGGGGGTGGGGGGGGAGGAGGTGGTGCCGTAAACTTGATCCAGGGACAGCTTTCTCTCCACAGGCCCCACCAGTCTCTTGTGGGTGTTGCCTGGGCAATGGCTGGGAGACTGTGCGGAATGCCTGGAGATGGTCTGCTTCTCTTTTGCCTCATAGACGGAGCAGAAGGGGGGTGGATGGCTTTTCTCTTTCTGTTCCTCCTTTTTTTGTATTCTGCAGATTAGACAGGCGTGTTGCTGTGGAGACAACACAGAGGAGGTCTCTCCAGCACACCTGCACCACAAAACAAGGACTCCCCTCCCTCGCTCCCCCCCCCCCCCTCTCATACCACCTCCCTGGCATAGACTCTCAGGGGCCTTATTCAGAAAGGACTTTTGCATAATTCTGGGCCCATGGATGAAATCTTTATTGAATAAAGCTCATAGATTCCCGGAGGCAATTCCCCGTTGTGGGAAAATATACAGAAAGAGAGAGAGGAAAGGGGGGAGGGAAAGGGGGGAGGAGTGAGAGTGAGAGGGGAAAAGGGGAAATCAATACGCAGAGTGCTACCCGTTCACTTCGGCAAGAACGGCGAGGCGTGCTCATTTTACAGTAATAGAGGGTGTGCGTACAAGTCCTAAGTACTGAAACAGATTTCAACTATTATGGCCTAATGAGTGTCTATCGGACACATCCACTTACCTCCCTGAACTTTATGCCATCAAAACACAAGGGAAAAATAACTGCAAAACAGGAGCATTATCAGCTGATTGCCAAACAGGATGCTGGTCTCTGGCTGTTTCAAAGGGGGGGGAATATGAATGCTTTAGCTGTATGCACCCTTGTGAAGAAAAGGGGGCACTGTGCTGTGTTAAAATGGCATTAATACGCCTTCGTGTTAGTCGAGGCAAAATAAAAATGAAAAGTCAAACCCAGGAGGTCCAAAAAGGCCAACATGCTGCTGATCTGGAATGCTCTGGCACCTGTCCAGGCTCTGCTAATGAAGCAGTCAGCTCCATGCGGTGTCTTGGCCTCACCTCTCCCAGACCCTTCCTCCTTTGTCTTCTTTCCCCTTTCTCTCCTTTTCCTGTTTGTCACCATCAATGGTGGTAGTGTTCCACCCGAAATAAAACAAACAAACAAAAAAAAAATAACAATGGTAATAAAAACTTGCTGCAGTGCATGAGGGAGATGCACTTCAGAGGTTTAAATGCAGTGAACTACCTGCCAGGAATGCTCCAGAGACACATCAGTTCAAATGTGGCTCTTCTGCTGGGTCACTGCTAAGTCTGGTTAATTTTGCTCTTTGTGACACACTTCACAGAAATGTGATCACAGAATAAATTTGCCCCTCCCCTCTGCCAACATCAATCCTTTCCCTCGCTTCCCCTAGGGAAGCTAACGTACATAGCAAACCCCCACAACTGGTAGCCAGATTTTCCACCCCAGAGGTGGTTGCGGGCATGTTTCAGGACTATGAAACTGGAAAGCTATCTGACAGCCATTTCAATGTACTCAGGTTCTGTAAGCCAGTCTAATTTTCAGGATATCCATATTGAATATTCATTAGGCACATGTGCGTACCTATAGGAGCCTGTGTACTAAGCATGTATCCTGTAGACACAAAGAGCCTGACATTAAAAAAAAAAAACTTAGCTGGATAAGTCAGAGTTATCCAGCTAAGTGATGCTGCTGAATATCTGCCTCTGGTCAGCCAGTGCCACTTAGACAGATAACTCAGGGGCAGGGAATGGGCAGATTGGGAGGAGTCGAATCAGCAGGATAACTTGTCTGACTAATTCTGGTTGGGCTGCTGAATATCCCAGCTAAGTTAGCCAAATAAGTGTATTGGGCTAACTTGCCAAGCTGCACAGTGGCTCAACATGGACCCCAAAATGGCCCAAACTCTTTAGCACATCTGGTCCTTAGTCAGAGCCTGCCCTTTGGTTATCCTGAAAATCAGCCCTCTTTGGGATTTGATTACTCACTTTTCAAAACTGAGCTCAAGGCAAGTTACATGTCAGCTACAGAAGGTATTTCCCTGCTCCAGAGGGCTTGCAAACTATTTACCAAGCAGTTTTCCCATAGACACAAAATAGGAGTAAACCTTAAGTAAATAAGCCCTTACTTTTGTACCAGATGTAATGAGGGTGAAGTGACAAGAAGCAGCAGTGTCAGAAGCAGGATTTGAACAGAGGCTTCTCAGCAAGTGATCCATCCACCAGGCTACTCCTCCACTTTATGGCCCTAGAAGGACCAAGTTCCCCATCTCTGCTCTAATGCTTCTCCCAGTCTCAGAGCAATCTACTTCCTGGAAATTCTGTGAGTCATAAAAAATCAGAACACTACCATCAGCAACTCGCTATTCCTGTTCCATATTCAGTGCTGTTATTATCTGATTTTTCATGAACTGCAGCTCCTGATGAAGCAGTCTTTTCTGCGAAACATCGGCTGGTTGTCGAGCTGAATTGAGAATTGAAGATAGTGACCATACATGCAAGAGAAATAATATTAATTTGTTTTTTATGGCAAGTGAAGATTAATATCAATAATAGTGACCAACCATATATGCAAAAATTGTTTTAAAAGAAAATTAGATTAAAAAATGAAAAAGAGTATGACCGCAGATGATTAGAAGACCGGGCGGCCCCCGTTTTAAATGCAAAGGGATCAAGCACGCTGTCAGGCTTGATGATGTGGCCATATATTTCAACTTGAAAAATCTTTAAAAATCTAAAATTTATTATTTAGAGATTATAGGTGAGTGGCATTCTCATTTGAATGACATTTAATCAGATATTTCCTTTTTGGATGGTATTTATATTAGTGCAATAGTTAGATATAAAAGCATAGCTTCTTTTGTACATGCACACAGTACCATACACCAGTAACATGTATCAGTCTATATCATTTAAGACCACAGCAGACCTATAGCACCCAGTTTAAAGGAGGGAATAGCAGTCCAACAAGCAATAAATAAACCAGCTAGAATCCCAGAATTGAAGCTCTATAATAGTGTAAATACACGACGTGATCTTACTTATCAGCAGACCTCATACAAGGCATACATATCTGATGCTAGTTAGCAATAGTATACCAGCGGTATAATCATTGGTCTTGTAATGTCCAATATTTTTTAAGCTTTTTCTAATGCACGAGTGAACAATAAAATGACCCATTGGCACATCATAGGCTATGTAGCATTGCAGAATTTAGGCATTTAGCTGTTTAGTAGCACATTGCAAATTTCAGCACTTAGCTTTGTGTTCTTGAGGAGATAGCAGAGACATGGACGTGAGGACATGCACAGCGTCAAGCCCGACACGGACCGCGTTTCGGCTAAAAAGCCTTCTTCAAGGGCCAATGATATCTGCAATTCAAACATATGAGTAAAAAGATCTTTCGACACAAAATCATATATATGTGCACATTAGGTAGCAGTGGTACCAACGTGAAGGTGAAAATAGCAGCATCTTCAAGTAGTAGTGTTTTTTCCTCTGCCGAAGGGGACGCTAACGCGCCATTTTTCAAGTGGCTACAACCAATCAGAGTAATCACTCCACCCAGGAAATGACGTGCATAGTTGCTAGGCGATTCATAGCAGAGAATACCATTCGATGGCCGCATTGAGGCCATCAGGGTCTATGCATCGCAATCGGAATATCCAACGCTGTTCCCGTAAGTTAAGGAGTTTCTGAAGGTCTCCCCCTCT
Organism: Rhinatrema bivittatum; assembly: GCF_901001135.1. Taxonomy (NCBI): domain Eukaryota; kingdom Metazoa; phylum Chordata; class Amphibia; order Gymnophiona; family Rhinatrematidae; genus Rhinatrema; species Rhinatrema bivittatum. The sequence goes on along the minus strand of NC_042615.1, from coordinate 458,410,438 downwards.
CATCGTGGGGAAAATCTGATCGATGACCCGCCACTTAAGATCAGTGAATTGGTGTTGATTGTCAAGGCAATGCTGAACAATAGGTGTGTTGGTTTTACCTGTATTGAGGCAACTACGATGCTCAATCAATCGTGTTTTGATGTTACGTTTTGTTCTGCCAACATAAAATTTAGTACATAGGCAAACAATGATATATATCACGTGAGAAGTTAGGCAGGTAGAATGAAAATAAGCATCATGAGTGATACCAGCATTGTCGATCCAGGAGGGACCATCCAGCGATTGCGCACACATCGAGCATTTGCCACAAGCCCAGTGGCCGAGGGGTTCATCAGAACAGGTAGGTACATCCGCGTACGTCCGGGTTCGGGTCAATAAGTCCCGTAGGTTTTTGCCTCTGCTGAAAGCAATGAGGGGAAAATCTTGAAAATTTTGATGAGTCTGGACAATATACCAATGATCTCGTATGATCTTAACAATCTCTTGTGACCTAGAGGAATATTGAATTGTGCACACCAGCGGAGGGTCTAGCCGACCTTCAGTAGATTCCAATAATAGCCATTCGCGCTGAGCATTGAATGCTCTTTTTAGTGCTTTTTTGATGACAGATGGGGGGTAACCACGATGGAGCAGTCTGGATGCCAAACCTTGGGCTTGGAAATAAAACTCAGCCTTATCAGAACAAAGGCGGCGAAGGCGCAAAAATTGGCCAATAGGAAGGCTCTTCTTTAAACTGTAAGCGTGAAAACTCGAAAAATGAAGAAGTGTGTTTCTATCCGTAGGTTTTTTATAAAGAGTTGTGACAAAGTGGTCATTTACTAATGTAATGGAAATGTCCAAAAATGAGATAAGGGAATCATGATATTGCATAGAAAAAAGGAGATTAGGATCCAGAGTGTTTATCCACTGTAAAAAATTATTGAGATGTGCTACATCGCTATGCCAAAGAAAAAATATATCATCGATATAGCGAGTCCAGTTAGAAACATATGAGAAAATCGGAGCAGGGTATAATAGCTGTTCCTCAAAATTTGCCATGTACAGATTGGCTAAACTGGGGGCCATAGTGGCCCCCATCGCTGTTCCATGTATCTGATTATAAAAGTGGTCACTTTCCAAAAAGTAATTATCACATAAAGCGAATTTAGCCAATGTAACCAAAAATGTAGTGGGTACCCGGTGAGGTCTGGGACGAGTGTCTAAAAATTGTTCAAGAATCACCAGGGCTGAATCCTGCGGAATGCTGGTGTAGAGAGCTTGTATATCAAGAGTCACAAGTATGCAAGTGGTTGTTACACGTATTGTATCCAAGCGGGATAACATTGATTTGGTATCTTTTATAAAAGAAGCCATCTGAGGAATAAGGGGCTGCAGAAATCTGTCAACAAAGATGGATAAGGGTTCTAACAGGGACCCTATTGTGTTAACAATGGGTCTACCTGGAGGGACAGTGGGATGCTTATGTATCTTAGGAAGCATGTAGATGATCGGGGATCTATATCCTTTGTTAACAAGAAAAGCAGATTCTTTTTTTGAAATGAAACCTGTGACAAAACCATCTTCGACGCAGTCCTCAATCTGTTTTAGCAGAGACGGACCCGGGTCTTGAGGCAACATTTTATAATTGCTAGTATCAGAAACGTGTTCAGAAACCATAGTAGTGTAAAAGTCTCTATCCATAACAATGGTAGCACCACCCTTGTCTGCCTGTTTGATGACAAGAGAGGAAGATTTTTTCAATTCTGTGAGCGCCTTGTGTTGATCGCGGGTTAGATTAAAGGAAACCTGTTCTTTGCGCTGTTCAATGCGTGTTAGAGCAGTCAACACCAAATCAATAAACGTTTTGATGTAAGGGTCGATAGGGCCCGGGGGGAGCCAGACAGATTTAGGAGCCACAATAGAGTGTTCAGTAGTAGGAGGTTGGGAAGCAAAAAATAGTCTTAACTGTAATTTGCGAAAAAATTGAAACAAATCACATCTGGTCAGAAAAGCGTCATAATGGTAAGATGGCACGAAAGAGAGACCCTTCTCAAGCAGAGACAGCTGTGCAGGTGAGAGCTGCTGAGATGAAATATTGATTACGGTGGGTTGAGATTGCTCTGAGATCTGGTCTGCGGGTGGCCGCCCGTATCTGGCCAGTTGTTCCCGCGTTGTCAAAAAAAACGGCGGCCTGAGCGCCTGTTTGAAGACCGATAATTGTTATACCTCGAATCCAGATTAACAGGTTGTTGAGCTTCGGGATTCTCTTCATCAGATCCAGAGGAAGAGTCTGCAAAAGCAACTTTACGTGGCTTAGATGCTTTGCGGCATTGCCAAGTGAAAATAGTTCCTGCTGCATAATCCCTCTCGTCCCTTTTAAATTTCGAAATTTTGGATTGACGTATCTCGGCTCGAAATTTGTCCATCAATTGATTGAACTCATGTAGCTTCTTAGTGTAATCCTCTAAATTCTCTGATGACTGCAGGGCACTTTTAATCTCATCACACGTAGTTGTTAAAGCGTGCGTTATTTCTTTAGTGGTTTCAACTATTAGAAGCATGATATCGAGGGAACATTTGTTCAGGATCGCAATCCATTTTTGAACAAATTCTTGATCGTCACCATAAATTGAAGGTTCTATGTTCCATCGGAGACCTCGAGGAATCATCTCAGATTTCACATATTGTAATAGTGTAGACACATGAAGTTCAGAACGAATAACCCATTGATATGTGTCAGATAAAGTTGACCAAGTTTGTGTATCAGGGACGGAGGGTTCATCAAGCAGCAGGGGACCTTGCAGAGCTTGCGCAACCTGTTGGTCGGTGTAGCTGAACACGTTGGACCACATATTGCTACCAATCTGATCAACGGTGCAAAAAGGACAGATTTATCACTTAAGACCACAGCAGACCTATAGCACCCAGTTTAAAGGAGGGAATAGCAGTCCAACAAGCAATAAATAAACCAGCTAGAATCCCAGAATTGAAGCTCTATAATAGTGTAAATACACGACGTGATCTTACTTATCGGCAGACCTCATATAAGGCATACATATCTGATGCTAGTTAGCAATAGTATACCAGCGGTATAATCATTGGTCTTGTAATGTCCAATATTTTTTAAGCTTTTTCTAATGCACGAGTAAACAATAAAATGACCCATTGGCATATCATAGGCTATGTAGCATTGCAGAATTTAGGCATTTAGCTGTTTAGTAGCACATTGCAAATTTCAGCACTTAGCTTTGTGTTCTCGAGGAGATAGCAGAGACATGGACGTGAGGACATGCACAGCGTCAAGCCCGACACGGATCGCGTTTTGGCTAAAAAGCCTTCTTCAAGGGCCAATGATATCTGCAATTCAAAAATATCATGAGTAAAAAGATCTTTCGACACAAAATCATATATATGTGCAGTCTATATCATGTCATCATTTTTTGAATAAAATGAAAAAAAACTCTTGAAATTGTGGGGTTTATCTTTTCTTTTTTTTGTTTATAGTGCACACTTAATTCAAAACACTGCACACTAAATTGAAATAGAGCTTACTAAATCTACTTAGTATGCAGTAACTCAAATAGTACAAACTGTTGTGGGTGTGAACCCTTGGACAGAGGTAGAATTGGTGCAACCTGCAGGGTGAAGCCCTGCAGGTCCCGACTGTCAGCAGGTGTAGTCGGAAGAGGCAAAGGCCCAACTGGAGCTTCGCTTATATCAGCCCATGCTCCCCTCAGATTGAGCCTTTTAGTGCTGGGACAGGCAGGTCTTAGGAAGGGGACTCTGCTGCTCAGAAGATCCATTGAGAAGGCTGAGGTGTACAGGTGAATTTGAAGGCAGACTTGGGTGAGTGTCAGGCAGTGTACAAGAATGTCCAGGAGACAGGCAGAGGTCAGCGGCGATAGACAGAAGTCAGAGGATGTCCAGGAGGCAGGCAGTGGTCAGTGGCAGGCTGCATTCAAGGATGGTGCAGGAAGCAAGCCAACGTCAAAGCTGTGTATCCATCCAAGGAAAGGAGGGATGGATAAGGCAGGGCAAGGAGGTAAGGAGCAGAACAGGTGGGTAGACGAGGAACACAGTAGAACTGAGGAATTGACCAACTGACTGAAGAGTAAGGATGATGAAGATCACTGGACCAGGAGATGAAGAACAAGAACAGGAGATGAAGACCACTGAAACTGAAGACAGAAATAAAGACCAGGAAGTGAAGACAAAAATACAGGCGCTAGGGAACACTGAGGCAACCCTCTCCGTCGGAGCGCACTGTACTGTATCGGCCTGTATGTCATTTACCTACATGTAGCGTGACAGCCTGTTAGTCTAAGGACAACTGGAGCAACTTCCTAAATACTCTTATTAATGAGTTTAAATTTTAAAGGCAGCCACAAAAAGGTGGGGGGGGGGGAAGATTTTTAAAGCCCTATGCGCGTAAATCCAGGAGGATTTACACGCGTAGGGGGGTTATGCCCACTGGGCCTATTTTCAAAAAGCCCGGTGGCACATGTAAAGCCCTGGGATGCGTGTAAGTCCCGGGGCTTGAAAAAAGGGGCGGGTGGGCAGTCCAGGGGTAGGGTGGGGCAGGGCTGGAGCCTCTAGGCACAGCGGCCATTTGCTGCTGTGCTTGGGATCGTTGGCCGGCGCGCGCAACCTACGCCTGCCAGGAGGCAGGCGCAACTTATAAAATAAAGGTTAGGGGGGGTTTTAGATAGGGGTTGGGGGCGGGTTAGGTAGGGGAAGGGAGGGGAAGGTGGGGGGGTGGAAGGAAAGTTCCCTCCAAGGCCGTTCCGATTTCGGAGCGGCCTTGGAGGGAACGGGGAAAGCCTGCAGGGCTCCCCAAGGGCTCGGCGTGCGCAAGGTGCACCCCTTGCATGTGCCAACCTCGGATTTTATAACATGCGTGCGGCTGCACGCGCATGTTATAAAATCAGGCGTACATTTGTGCGCGCCGGGTTGTGCGCACAAATGTACGCCCGCGTGTAGGTATTAAAATCCGGCCCTGGGTTGTTTTTTTTTTTTTATTTATACTTTATTAGTTTCTCAAACATTTTTTACAAATGAAAGAAAAGAAAATGAATAAACAAGCACAATTTTACAGTTCAAGAAACAAAAACTAGGTATATATAATGTTTGTTAATCAGTCCACATTATTGGGGAGCCAAAAAGAAAAATAAAACATTTAACGAATATCTTCATAACCACTGAATATAAACGAGAGCAATTACTTTATTGACCATAACATAATCCAATACTATATCTAACTCAGACTATCCGCCCTTATCAGATAGGAATGTTTCCAGACTAGAAGGATCAAGAAAAACAAACTTATTTTTTTGATAAGTTATAAGACACTTCCACGGAAATTTAAGAAAAAAGGTTGCTCCTATCGCTACCACTCTTTGTCGCAACACAAGAAATTGTCTCCTTCTATACTGCGTGTTCCTAGACACATCTGGAAATACTTGTACCAATTTGCCACAAAAGGAAAAATTCTTATTTTGAAAATACTTTTGTAGTACTAGGTTTTTATCCTGTTCTACACAGAAAGCCACTATTAACGTGGCTCTAGTGGCAATATCATCCGTTGAGGCCTCTAAAAAGGATGTTAAATTTGGGCTTTTTTCACTCAATATATCTATACCCCCTTCAGGCTCTTCAATTTCTCTCCTATAATTAGATATATAATACATTTTTGATATTAACATATCTTTAGAAATATGCAGATTCTCATTAAGATATTTTTTAAATAACTCCTGATGAGATAATAATCTTGTGTATGGAAAATTTAAAAAACGTAAGTTCTTATTACGCAATAGATTTTCCAAGCTTTCCATGTTCTTATACATTATCGTAGTATCCTTAATGAAGGTAGTCCCCGTTGTTTGTAAGGCAGTTACTTGTGAGCCCATCACTAGGTTAGAGGCTTCAACCTTCTCTATTCTCTTACTAAGATCTTCCATTTTCCCATTCACTTCTGCTGTAAAGACGGTGGATTGAGTTATGGATTGGGAAACCATCCTTTCCACTTTCATGATGGCTTTCCACACATCAGCTAGGGAGATATTATCAGGCACCTGTATTTCCTCTGGGGCCTGCTCTAGCGATTTCTGTCCATTTTCCTTAGATGTTAATTCCTCCCTCAATTCAGGGGTATTCAAAACACTTACCCCATCGTATACTGGAGGTTCATTGGATTCCTGGTCCTGGGCGGGACTCGCCGTAGCCCCCGATGAAAAAGAGATCTCTTGAGCTTCTTCCTTGGGGATCTGACTCTCCCTCCGCACAATATGTGTATCCATTGGGCCCTTCATCTCTTTGCCCAATGGCGTCGATGTTGTTGCTCTAATTTTCCTCTTTTTACCCATCTAATATTGCTGAGATGATCCACAAACGAGCGCCCAGGGGCGCGCCCCTTTGGCGCGCGGCTTCGGCTGCGCGCCGGCGGCTGCGCGCCGCTGAGCGTCTCCTTAAATCAGCCCAGCAGTCGTCCGTTGTTAATGACATCACGGGGGGGGGTTGGGAGACGGTGTTCCTCTCACCACTGCGCTCAGTCCCGGCTGCCCTTCCTCCTTACAGAGCGGCTCTCTCCAGGCAAGCTCCCACTCTTTTCCCGCTGAGCGTCTCCTTAAATCAGCCCAGCAGTCGTCCGTTGTTAATGACGTCACGGGGGGGGGGGGGGGGGGGGTTGGGAGACGGTGTTCCTCTCACCACTGCGCTCAGTCCCGGCTGCCCTTCCTCCTTACAGAGCGGCTCTCTCCAGGCAAGCTCCCACTCTTTTCCCGCTGAGCGTCTCCTTAAATCAGCCCAGCAGTCGTCCGTTGTTAATGACATCACGGGGGGGGTTGGGAGACGGTGTTCCTCTCACCACTGCGCTCAGTCCCGGCTGCCCTTCCTCCTTACAGAGCGGCTCTCTCCAGGCAAGCTCCCACTCTTTTCCCGCTGAGCGTCTCCTTAAATCAGCCCAGCAGTCGTCCGTTGTTAATGACGTCACGGGGGGGGGGGGGGGTTGGGAGACGGTGTTCCTCTCACCACTGCGCTCAGTCCCGGCTGCCCTTCCTCCTTACAGAGCGGCTCTCTCCAGGCAAGCTCCCACTCTTTTCCCGCTGAGCGTCTCCTTAAATCAGCCCAGCAGTCGTCCGTTGTTAATGACGTCACGGGGGGGGGGGGGGGTTGGGAGACGGTGTTCCTCTCACCACTGCGCTCAGTCCCGGCTGCCCTTCCTCCTTACAGAGCGGCTCTCTCCAGGCAAGCTCCCACTCTTTTCCCGCTGAGCGTCTCCTTAAATCAGCCCAGCAGTCGTCCGTTGTTAATGACGTCCCAGGGGGGGAGGGGGGGTTGGGAGACGGTGTTCCTCTCACCACTGCGCTCAGTCCCGGCTGCCCTTCCTCCTTACAGAGCGGCTCTCTCCAGGCAAGCTCCCACTCTTTTCCCGCTGAGCGTCTCCTTAAATCAGCCCAGCAGTCGTCCGTTGTTAATGACGTCACGGGGGGGGGGGGATTGGGAGACGGTGTTCCTCTCACCACTGCGCTCAGTCCCGGCTGCCCTTCCTCCTTACAGAGCGGCTCTCTCCAGGCAAGCTCCCCGGCCCTGGGTTTTTTAAGTTGGATATGAATATGGTTACAGAGGGAGCATAATGTTTCTGCACAGTAAGACTATTCCAGGCATTCAGTGCAGCAAGGTGTAAAGCACAGAGCTGAGATCTGGCACTGAAAGCATAAGGTATAGATAAAAGTGCTATGTCTGGTGAAGAAAGTTTGGAAGAACTGTAAGATAAGAGATCAGAGACTCTGATGTATATATACATCATCTTTAGTTGTCCCCTTGTTTGTATTGAGTGCAATTTCAAACAGCCTGCAAAGTGGTAAAGTCTGCAGGTGTATCGTAGACGCAGACTTTCCCAAGTATTTTCAAACTGGGTAATTGGCTGAGTATGTGTACACTTTCACATGCGTAATGATGCACCTCCTCTTCAGAGGCAGGGGCGGCTCAAGACAATCTGCTGCCTGAGGCGAAGGATGAGTTGGCTCCCCCTCCCCAAAAGTGTTGGAGAAGAGGGGGCAGGTTTCAGGGTACCCAGAAGAGTGGTAGATAAAACCTACTACACTCCCAGGAATCTGATAACCTGGCTCCCACTCTTCTGCAGCATCTGCCCCCTGGGGATATGGGAGATGAGTGAATAGTGGAAGTTTGTGTGTGGCACACTCTTAATGCCGGTACAAGTGATTTAGGTGAACCTTACAGCCTTGCCCCATTTTCCCTCTCTGGCTCTCCCCACACACAATTACAAATTAGGCATTTATTTTAAAAATTCTTAACCCCCCTACCCAAAAAAGATTTTATATGGAAAAGCATTCCAAGTACAATCTTCTGAGATTAAAACCATCACTTACACATGTGCATTATATTTACATGCACCTCTGTGATGCCAAACCAGAAAACCATGCAAAAAAAGACACTGGTAATCTATATGGTATTAGGCTTATTGTAAAGTGAATTAGAAATGGGCTTTGGGTTGCTATATCATGTCGGGCTTCGTTTCAGGGATCCCCGCAGGAATTTCCTTTTTTCCCACGGTTCGGGGGGGTTTTTTTTTGGGGGGGCGACCTGATTTTCAGGTTAGCGCGCACTAACGGGAGTTAGTATACGCGCACTGAGTTAGTATATGCTAACTCCCGTTAGTGTGCACTAACTCCCCATTAGTGCACGCTAACTCTGCCATGTTAGTGCGCACTATCGGGTGTTAGTGCGCACTAACCCAAAAATGAATTATTTCTGAAATTTCGGAAAAACTTCAATCGTTTTTCAGTTCTCCAGCTGCATGAGGACCTCTTCTTGCTGATGGAGTGTGGATAACCCTACTAGCCTGTCCGCTTCTGTTGCTGCTGGTGTCACACAGTTTCTTTTATTGTTGGCGGGACATGGGAACCTGTGCTGACATTTGGATACAGATGAAAAGGCAATAAAGCAGCCACCATTGGGGTATTTGGTGATACATTTTTTGCTGCTCCAAAATTTTGCCACCTGAGGCGGCTGCCTCATCCTGCCTAATTATAGAACTGCCTTTTTTGGAAGCTATAACTTATGCCCATACACTTACGTGCATTGTTGTTAAAATCAAAAAGTATGAGTGTAAGTACTAACTCCAAGTCAACTCCACTTCCCAGAATGTCTCTTTTCAGTACATGTAATTGAGATACTGGGTTACAAGCGTAGTTTTTCATACACTGAGCCAGGGTCCATTTTAGAGCAGCCATTTATGCACACAAAACCAGGTATTATGCAAATACATGGTTTTGAAAATTACTCCCATTAAGTCATATGTATGACAGGGTTCTGTACAACAGTGGTGGGCAATTCTGGTTTTTAAGGTCCCCTAATTGGTCAGGTTTCCAGGATAACCCTAATGAATAAGTATGAGAGATTTGCAGACACACTGCTATCTCATACTTATTCATTAGGGTTATTCTGAAAACCTGACCAGTTATGAGCCCTTGAGGACTGGGAGTTGCCCACTCTAGGTATAAAAGGTGAGGGCACACTTTTTCACTTTGCTACACGTGGAAAATTGCCAGGCTATTGCTCTGCCTAGCATCAAAGCATTATGGCCCTGAGGCTGCATCCAGATCCTTCTATTGCATCCATTGACACTTCCCAAACCCTATAAGGCAGCCCAAGAATGCAGGAGCCCTGAATTAGAGGTGGACTGGATAACAACATGAAAACATAAAAAATGCATTAATGGATCAAACCAAAGGTCCATCAAGTAGATATGTGAATCGTGTGATCGATCGTCTTAACGATCAATTTCGGCTGGGGGGGGAGGGAATCGGATCGTCGCGGTTTTGTTTTTTTAAATATCGTGTAAATCGTAAATTGGGGGAGGGCGGGAAAACCGGCACACTAAAACATCCCTAAAACCCACCCCGACCCTTTAAAATAAATCCCCCACCCTCCCGAACCCCCCCCAAAATGCCTTAAATTACCTGGGGTCCAGAGGGGGGGTCCCGGTGTGATATTTTACTCTCGGGCCTCCGGTGCATTGTAGAAATGGCGCCGGCGCTACCTTTGCCCTGTCATATGACAGGGCAAAGGTAGCGCCATTTTGTTTTTTGTCCCCCGACGTCAGGAGCGTAGGAGGTCGCTCTCGGACCCCTGCTGGACCCCCAGGGACTTTTGGCCAGCTTGGGGGGCCTCCTGACCCCCACAAGACTTGCCAAAAGTCCAGCAGGGGTCCGGGAGCGACCTCCTGCACTCGAATCGTTTTGCAGTACAAAATGGCGCCGGCCATACGGCTTATGGCTGGCGCCATTTTGTACGGCAAAACGACGTCAGGAGCGTAGGAGATCGCTCCCGGACCCCCGCTGGACCTTCAGGGACTTTTTGCCAGCTTGGGGGGGCCTCCTGACCCCCACAAGACTTGCCAAAAGTCCAGCGGGGGTCCGGAATGACCTCCTGCACTCGAATCATTTGCCGTACAAAATGGCGCCGGCCATACGGCGTATGGCCGGCGTATGGCCAGCGCCATTTTGTAATATAGCAAACAACCCACCCTTCACTCCCTCAAGAGCAGAAACAAGGGGAGAGATATATAAGGAAGATACAAGGTGTGATTAAAGAAAACATTAACTAGTAATATTGCAGACTATGTGCTGACTAGATGGAAATTAAGCGGTTACAACTCCCCAGAAACAAACTAGGTTAATGCAGACAGGTTGATGTTGGCCAAGTACCATCCAACAAGGCCACAGAGACCCAGGTAGCGTCATTAGTTTTCAATTGCTATTTAGACTAATGCAGAGCTTAGTGGTAAGGCAAAGACATATAGAAACATAGAATTATGATGGCAAATAAGAAATGTAAGCCCAAACTAGTCTGCCCATCTCCATTCTTACTTCAATGCCATAGACTCCAGTTGATTTTTTACTTTCCCTTCACTTCTTTATAACCATCTCTGCTTAGCAATGATTTTATCCTCTTTAGCTTATCTTATGATTTCTTGAATTCTGCCACGGTGTCTGCCTCCACCACATCTCCTGGGAGACTATTCCATTGCATCCACCATCCACTCAATGAAAAAATATTTTAAGATGTTGCTCCTGAGTCTGCCTCCTTGGAGCCTCATAAGGTGACTTATTGTACAAGAGCATTCTTTCCTGTGACAAGGCATTTCTGATACCTTTGAGGTATTGAATGTCTGTTATTTCATCCTGTTTCTTCGCCTCTAGGTATAACTCCCCCGCTTCATGGGGTGCATTGAATATAGGGGGTCAAAAAGTTCCCCAGGCAGCTTTCCTATGTCCTGAACCTTTCCTATTCTCACACATGCCTCACAAAAGTCCCTGGAGACACTGGAGTTCATCTGGAGGGGAGGGGGAAGTCCTATCTCCTGGGCCTCCAGCACAATCCTGGATCTCATCATCAAAACTTACACTCACACCTCTCTTTCTCGGAACTGCTCAGTGAGACACTCAGGTGGAAAGTCTTCCCACTGGGGGAACAGATAGCAAATGATCACAGAGTCTGATTCTGGTGATCAAAATAAACATGTACTTAACATTTGAAAATTAAAATCCAAGCCAGGTTTGCCCTTATCCAGGAAATTGGTTCAAAATCCAGACTTTAAAAAATATACCAAAACTCCTATACTTTTCCACTCTCAAAATCTCCACTCTCTTTTAGTACAATCCACCAGGTATGCAAAAAAGACCTTTTCCGATCAGTACTCTTGTTGAGAGGGAAAGGCCAGCAACACCGGCAACTCATTATCCTCTCCAGTATTCCCTAACCTTTTGGCTCTGAACATGCTCAAGGGGCAATTTATACCCATGAACTACAACCCAGAAAAAGGTGGAGATAAAGCAAGTATAGGACCCCAAAAATGCATAACCTGTAGATGCTGAAACAGGGCAAAAATAATCACAGATGTTACAGAGGGTGTATATAATTAGGTCTTTTAGTCTAGTAATTTAGACTTATTTGTATAGACTCTGAGCCATTTTGATAGCTTTCTTCTGGACAGTCTCCATCCTGTTTATATCCATTTGGAGGTTCAGCCCTCAGAAGTGGATACAATTTTCAAGGTTAAGACAAATCATCAGCCTGACCAAGGCATTATCACCTCCTTTCTGCTACTGGTTATGCTTCTCCCTATACACAGTACCCCCTGGCTCTGATCCCATCTTATCATGTTGTTTTTCTACCTTGAAATATGGGAAGTGGGAGGTCCTGAATGTTAGATTAATCACAGGAGTTTGTATACTTATTTACCAATAACGGAAAGGCGCTAACTCTCGAAAGTGCGCACTAACGGGGCAAAGTTAGCGCACACTAATGGGAGTTAGTGCGCACTAACACGAAAAATTAATTTTTCTGAAATTTCGGAACCATTTCTTTCATTTTTCAGTTCCCCCGAACCATACCGAATTAGGCAATTTCATTGAAATTTCCTAATTCGGGAAAAACAAATGCACATCACTATTGTATACAAATCTATCTCTTGCATATTCATTGTGAATATCCTAATAACCTGGCCTGTTTGTGCCAGTCATGGACTGGAGTTTGCCATCCCTGCTCTAGAATGTCCTGATGTAACAATCACCCAATCAATAATTGAAATCACCCATTATTACTGTGCTGATGATTTTGTTAGTTTCCATAATTTCTTTTAGCATTCCATTGTTTGTTAGTTCATTCTGGCTAAGTGGACAGTAAAATACTCCCACTACTATTTTATTCCCCTTTTCACCTGGAATTTCTATCCATAAAGATTCAATATTGCATTATGTTTCTTGCAGAACTTTTATCCTGTTTAACTCAATACTCTCTTTAACATATAGTGCCACCCCTCCACTAATTTGATCCATTTTATCATTTTGATATAATTTGTACCCTGGTATCACAGTGTCCCATTGATTATCTTTCTTCCACCAGGTACATGAGATACCAATTATATCTACCTCTTCATTCAGTACTATACACTCTAACTCCCCCATGTTATATTTTAGACTTCTAGCATTTGTATAGAGACATTTCAAAGTATGTTTTTTGTTTGTATTAACTACTTGGTCATCAGTTGACAGAGGTAATTTGAATCTTTCTGCACTTTAATTAATAATATGGGCAGCCAGCATTGATGGTCCCCTCCCCTCAGCTCCTTACAGTCTTATGATATAATAACACACAAACAACCGTCTGGAATTCAAACAAGGCCACAACTTTATTGATACAATAACCACCAGAGCCAACTTAACACTCCAAATTCCCATCCCGGGGTCATCTACCGCATCTCAGCACAATGACCCCTCTGCAGGCCACCAAACCTGCACAAACCAGCAGCATCCCGCCGCTAATCGGGACCCCCACCACAGCCCCCAGCAAGGGGTCATCAGCATGAGACTGAACCCAGTCACACGCAGCTGAAGCCAGAGACAAGAAAGCCCGCCACCTAGCGGGTTCCTTGCTCTGAACCCCACCCCAACTGAGTCCTGGCTCTAGTCACTCCGCATAACCCCCCCCCCAAGCTGCGACAAACCAGCCCCATAACACATCAAAAACAGGGGAGGGAGGGAGGGGATCAGGCCGGCTGCTTGCATCAAAAAAGGGGCAGTCCCAGTGGCTCCGCCCCTTTTATATTCCATTCAAAAAACCTAGTGACACAGCGAGGCCGACCAACCACAGCCCTCAGGTCAGCTGAGCCAGCCCCTCTGCATCACAGGCACATCATAGCAGGGGAGGGGGGGAGGAGAGCAAGGACGTGCATCCTGGCTCTCTCCCTCACTCCCTGCCCCTCCCCCACCCCTCCCTCCAGCATCTGACCGGAGGAGCCCGGCTGGCACCCATATTATCATGGGCCCAGCGAGACAGGCTCCCCCAGCCGTTCCAATACACCTGGTCCACTTTGGCATTTATTGCAATCTCTCTACTGGGATACCCTATTTTCCCTGTTCTCTTAGTATCTTTCAAAGACACATCATTCCAAACCATGAGCTTCTGAGTGACTGTTGGTTTTTTCCCATCATCATGTGTTATCTCCTTTTTAAAGGTTAGTGCCAGCAGCCTGGTTCCACTCTGGTTAAAGTGGTGTCCATCTTTTCAGAAAAGGACCCCCCTTTCCTAAACTGAAGCCCAGTTTCTAACAAACCTAAACTTTCTTCCCTGCACTATTGTCTCATCCATGCATCGAGACACTGGAGCTCTGCCTGCCTCTAGGGTCCTGCACATGAAATGGGAAGCATTTCTGAGAATTCTCCCCTAGAGGTTCTGGATTTCAGCTTTCTACCTAAGAGCCTAAATGTGGCTTCTAGAACCTCCCTCTTGTACTTTCCTATGTCATTGGTACCCACATGTACCAAGAAAGCAGGCTCCTCCCCAGCACTATCTAAAATCCTATCTATGTGATGCGTGAGGTCCGCCACCTTTGCACTAGGCAGGCAAGTTACCAAGCAATCTTCACATTCACTAGCTACCCAGCTATCAACCTTCCTAATAACTGAATTACCAACTATAATGGCCGTCCTAACCCTTCCCTCCTGCGCACATGCTCCTGGAGACCTATCCTTGGTTCAAGAGGATACTACATCACCTTGAGGGCAAGTCTTTGCACTTAGTGCACTCATACATTCTCTCGCCAACTGGGAGATAATCATACATGTGGCACTCAGTGCAAAAGACTGGAAAGCCTCCCTCTCACTGCTGGACTACTTCCTGCATCATAATTTTGTTGATTTGTAGTTGAGTTAAAATTTCTAAGGGATTTGAGTTTGATGAAATTTTCAGATTCCGGTACATCTACAGAGGCACAAGATAACACATCACAAAAAAGAGCGAGGCAACAACTACAAGAAGGAATATTTATTTGGGACAAGACCACTGCATCGATGACTTTGTGATTAGGATGGTAAAAGAGAAATTCAGAGCTATCCAAAAACATATGACATTCAAAATTAAAATGATCAGACATTTCAAAACAAACATAAAAGGACTTATGAGGACATGGGCTTTTTCATCCTTTATCAGTCATAATCCTGTCTCCCTCTTAATCTTACCACTCTGCTAACATCACCAACCACCTTCCTCCATTTCCCCTTTCCTCTTCACACCAACATTACAATGCAATCTGTGAATCACTTGTATGTTTAGACAATGACACCCTTTGCCTTTACCTGCTCATTTTGTTTCAACATGATGAAGGGCATATAGATCTGAGAGGCTAGTCAAGAAATATATTGTTAGTCCAATAACATTGTATCAGATTATATTTTTCGTTGACCTTTATTTCTAAGAATTTTCTGAATCATACCAAACTTATTATCTGGCTGGAGCTGAGAGCATACCTGAAGTGTTAGGGGAAAATTATTCTCACTGTGTTCCCTGAATAATTTGTGCAACCACTGTTGCACTCGGGGGTGGACCCTTGTCCTGGAGCAGTGGAGAACTGCTCCCTGGTAGGGACAAGGAAGCACCTGCCCCCCGGGGGCGGAGCACTGGAGGAGACAGAGGTTAGGATGAGCTTCACCACTGGAAGCCCGCGGTCACCCCGGGTGGAGCCCGTAGGGACCCGGGTCCGCTTGGACTTAGGTGGGCCTCACAGGGTCTCCTGGAGCGGTAGTAGACAGGCGTACCCACGGACAACAAGGGAGAGCGGTCAAACTTGAGGCTGTAGGTCTGATGGAGCAAAGAGGACCAGAACAACGTAGGCGATGACAAGGCAAAGGACAGAGCCAGAATCAGAGGCGTGGTCAAGGGCAGCAGAAGTCAGAATCCGAGGATCAGTCCGAGGAGTAGTCAACGAGGCAGGGGTCAGGTTCCAGAGGTCAGACGAGGTCACAAGGCAGGCAGAGGTCAGGATCAAGGCAACAGGCAGAATGGTCGAGCAATAGGCTGAGGTCAGTACCAGAGAGACAATCGGAGGTTACTACCTGGGGAGACGAGACAGACAGACACTGGAATAGAAGGTCGCTGGACAAGGCTGGAACAATAGGACACTGGAACAAGGCTGGAACAGTAGGACGCTGGAACAAAACTGGAACGAGGCTAGAACAAGACTGGAGCAAGACTGTGAATGTGGAGGCAAATTAGCACACATGCAGTTTCGACCCAATTGCCATGGCAAGGAAGTGCAGGCAGGAACTTCCTTATATTGGGCAATCAATCAGGGTGCACTGCAGAGCTAGGACCCGCCCCTGGCCCTATAAGAGACCGACTGGAGCGCGCGCACGTAGGGGCATGGCCAACGCCACAGGGGACGCCGAACTCCGGCGTGAGGCCTGGTGCATAGTGGAAGGCCCGGTGACCGCCGCCGCGGGACGCCGAGGCCTGGAAGAGCTCGTGACTGCCACTGGGGAGGCCGACCCATGACCTGCAAAGGAGCCAATGAGGTGAGCAGGCCCGTGCGCGGGCCGGGCACGGACGGGGCGCGTAACAACCACAAATTAATATTTTAAAAAATCAAGCCGTCTTATCAGTGAACTTGGGATACAAACCCCTACTGTGCCCCAATATTTGTTCTCTTATACAACTTTGGAATTTGTGAGAATGACCTACTGTTATTTTGAATTCCAAGAACATGAGAATAGTTCCAAATCTGGAAACACAGAGTTTGAAAGCAACAAACAGTTTGAAAGCACAGTATCTGGTTTGATAACTATAGGACCAGCTTGGTGGCTGCACACTGCCATGTAGAAGACTCATTTTTTGATTCCTGTGCCCTATTTTCATTTCCTATCTCAGCTGGGACTGGTGATGCTGTAGAAAGGCCACATTCACAGCCCCGGGGGGGCATTCCCAACCATTTCTCAAGGGTGACACTTAATGGGAAGGATTGGATGCATGAATACAGGGTACAGGAGGGACTTATGGTCTACTCTCAGCAAACCACTGTCACTTTAATGGCTGGGCTAGGGAATTTTATAAAACCAAGCCAAATATCCTGGGTAGTTCCTAATGAAGGCATATAAAACTATTGCCTAATAGAGGCTGGGTTCAATGGAGCTGGAAATCCAAAGCAGAGGAAAATGAATAGGCCAAAACTTTAAAATCAAAGTCAAATAAAATTAGATAACTGTGAATTATAAGGCTATAATCTCATTAAATTTTTTTCTGAAACTTTATGAAGCTACTTAGCCAGTCAAAACTTAACAAGTGCCAGAATTCTGCATGCACTGACACAAATATAACTTTTCAGTGGAATTTTCATGTTTTGCTATCAGGGAAGTCAATGATATCCAGGATGTGAGGTAAGTAGCAGGGCCATGGGTCAGTTCTTGGCAATAATTCACATTTATTTTCTACCTTTCCATGCGCCCTGGATGTCTGTCTTGTGATGTATTTTCGGAACAAGTGAGTCACCGGAATCGCACCATTTCTGGTTTGCCTGAGTTCTCACAATACACAAAGGCACTGTCCGCTAGCACTGGCCAATTAATTGTACAAAGTGACTTTGGAATTCAAGCACACTGAACCCATAGGAAAAAGTCCTCTAATGTGAAAGACTGCTGTCTGTTCTTAGGTCACATTTTTTTGTCTCATAAAATATTAGCTTCCCTAGTAGAAGTGCGCATGGAAAAGATTTTTGGTTTGAGTTTGGTTTATTTGGTTTAGTGATTTGTTTTGTAAAGTTTGGGGGGAAAATGTATTTATTTATTCATGTCACTCCATTAAAGTCAAGGAGGAAGCAATGCACCAATTTTGGACTCTTACATTGGGGTATTCTATGTAAGTTAAATGAACCTTGCGCATAAAAACCAGCAGCAGAGAGAAGAGACCTCCAAGGCAACAAGAGTGGGTAAAGTGTTATCAACAATGGTATGAATAGCTCAAGGTAAGGTACCATGAGAGAGGCACTGCAGATGCAGAATGCACAGAGTCATGAACAGCCCAAGGCACCGTAAGAGAGGCAAAGCATCACAAACAGTGGCAATGACATTCCAAGGTATAATTAGAGAGCAAAGCAGCACCAACAGTGGGAAGTACACTCCAAGCCACTGTGAGATGTGCAAAGCAGCATTAACAGTAGGAAGAACAACATAAAGGTCCAAAAGAGGAGTTAAGGGCACAAACAATAGCAGCATGAGCACCTCAAGGTACCGTGAGAAGGCCAGCAAGTGCATAAAGTAATGGATTGGCATGGCAAACGCAGTACTAAATACCGTAGGAGAAATTGAAAACAAAAGCTTTGAAGACAGAAACTGCTATATGAGCATGCAATAGAGAACTCACAGACTAATCATCACCTAATAAACTTTGAAATCCAACCCTAGGAAACCAAAGTGGCAGGAAACCACAAAACTGGTCCACCCAACATCATGCCTCAATGCAGAAGGACTACTATTCACCATTCACAGCTCAGTGAACAGACCCCCTCCCCCTCCACCACAACTTGCAACCTAGTGGACCTTAGATCTGCCATAGATAATATTGCTGCAAGGAAAACCAACAGCATCAAAAACCAACCCCCTGGTTCACGTCAGACCTGAAGAACTATAAAAAACCAGCAGGTAACTGGAACAAAAATGGTGAAAATCAAAATCACATTCTGACAAGAACAAATGTAGATGGCACCAAACAACATACCGCAAGGGCATCACTGAAACAAAGAGAAAAACATACAAAAACCTTTAATCAAATGGAAAACTCATCTAGATAATTATTCTAGATGTGCAAAGGAAAAATGTTTGTTTCAGTTCATTCATTCTTTTTATATGGCACCTCCATTTTTTCATTAGCTTAAAATAATGTTTGTTTATTTGTTCAATTATTTAACATTAAAGTCAATGGGGGTAGAACTGCAACCTGTTTTGGACTCTAAAATAAGAGTTTTCTCATCACCTCTAATGAAACTTGTGAGAAGACATCATCAGAAGGGGGAAAGAACTGCAAGGCACCTAGACTGTGGCAAAATGCCACCAAAAGTGCCATGCCCAACTTGTTCACCTATTATATGCACTGTAGAAACCCTGATGTAACTTTGTCAACCTATTAAGATAACTGTTAATAGGGATGTGAATCATTTTTCTGATGATTGAAAATATTGTATGATATTTTCAAAATCATACAATCGGGGGCTCCCTGAAACCAATAGGAAAACCTATTGGTTTCGGGGGCTCCCTGAAACCAATAGGAAAACACCACAAAATTGTTCGTGGGGTTCTCTTGTTTTGGGGAAGGGCGGGAAAAATGGCACACAAAAACAACCCCTAAACCCACCCTGACCTTTTAAAATAGCTCCCTTAGCTTCCCCCACCCTCCTGACCCCCCCCCAAAATTTTTTTTTTAAATTACCTGGTGATCCAGTGGGGGTCTCGGGAGTGATCTCCAGCTCTCGGGCCGTCGACTGCCACTAATAAAAATGGCGCCGATGGCCCTTTGCCCTTACCATGTGACAGGGTATCCATGCCATTGGTTGGCCCCTGTCACATGGTAGGAGTAATGGACGGCTGGCACTCCTACCATGTGACAGAGGCCGACCAATGGCATGGATACCCTGTCACATGGTAAGGGCCATCGGCGCCATTTTGATTAGTGGCAGCCAAAGGCCCGAGAGTGGGAGATTGCTCCCGGGACCCCCACTGGACCACCAGGTAATTTTTAAATGTTTTTGGGGGGTCAGGAGGGTGAGGGAAGCTAAGGGAACTGTTTTAAAGGGTCGGGGTGGGTTTTTTGTTTATCGGCTCGGGCGCAGCGGATAAAAAAAAACCCGATCGGGCCGCATGAAAAAAAATTCACATCTCTAACTGTTAACCGTTATGATGGCAAAACCGAATGGCAGTACATAAAAAATGTTAAACAAATAAATGAATAGTTAAGGTACCATAAAGTGGCAAAATGATACCAGAAGTAGCAAGAGTTCTCCAAGGCACTTTCAATGCAGCAAAGAAGCAGCTAGAGGGGGAAGAATACCCCATGGTTTCAAAAGAGGACACCAACAACAATGGCATGAACCGTAAAAGCCAGCATAAGAGGTAATGTGGCACCAAGAATGGCATCAACATCCTAAGGCACCATGAAGGGGGAACAAAGCAGAAAAGGTGACAGGAAAAATCTCAAGGCCCTGATAAAAGGTTATAGCTGTACAACAAATGGAATCAACACAACAAGGCACTATGAGAGGTCAAAGCAGCCCCCAAGAGTGGCAAGAGCACCCCAAGGTGCAGATTCTGGGGTATGACAGCAAGACAGAGTGACAGCAAGAACCCCCCCCCCCCAAGGTGCAAATTCTATGTATGACAGCAAGGCTGAGTGGAAGAAAGACTCATAAGGTGAAGAATAAAGAATATAGCAGCACAGCAGAAAGAGATGTCTATCCTCCTGCTGAAGTACTTGCCACTTCTCAAATTTAGCACTAGAGAATGATCTGTCATCAGTATCATTTCTGTGACATAATCTTTTATGTCACAGAAATGACATAAAAGAACGGGTAGATGTGAATCGGTTATTTACCCTTTCGGATAGTAGAAAGACTAGGGGGCACTCCATGAAGTTAGCATGGGGCACATTTAAAACTAATTGAAGAAAGTTCTTTTTCACTCAACGCACAATTAAACTCTGGAATTTGTTGCCAGAGGATGTGGTTAGTGCAGTTAGTATAGCTGGGTTTAAAAAAGGATTGGATAAGTTCTTGGAGAAGTCCATTACCTGCTATTAATTAAGTTGACTTAGAAAATAGGCACTGCTATTACTAGCAACAGGCGCATGGAATAGACTTAGGGCCGGATTTTAAATGCCCTGCGCGCGTAAATCCGGCCAGATTTATGCGCGCCGGCGCACCTATTTTGCATAGGCCGCCGGCGCGCTCACAGCCCCAGGACGCGCATAAGTCCCAGGGCTTCGTAAAAGGGGCGGGGAGGGGGCTTGTCCAGGGTCAGGGGGCAGTTCGGAGCGGGACCGGGGGCGTGGTCGAGGCCTCTGGATCAGCCCCCGGGTTGGGTGATGGCGCGCCAGCAGCCCGCTAGCGCGCGCAGATTTACATCTGCTTTCAGCAGGCATAAATCTGCCAACAAAAGGTAGGGGGGTTTAGATAGGGCCGGGGGGGTGAGTTAGGTAGGGGAAGGGAGGGGAAGGTGCGGGGGGGGGGGGGGGGGAAAGAAAGTTCCCTCCGAGGCCGCTCCGATTTCGGAGCGGCCTCGGAGGGAACAGGCAGCGCGCGCCGGGCTCGGCGCACGCAGGTTGCACAAATGTGCACCCCCTTGCGCGCGCCAACCCCGGATTTTATAAGATACGCGCGCCAACCCCGGATTTTATAAGATATGTGCGGCTACGTGCCTGGTGCGTGAACCAAAGTACACGCTCGTGCAAAATTATAAAATCTACCCCTTAGTTTTTGGGTACTTGCCAGGTTCTTGTGGCCTGGATTGGCCACTGTTGGAAACAGGATGCTGGGCTTGATGGACCCTTGGTCTGACCCAGTATGGCATGTTCTTATGTTGAACTTGATATTGCTGCTGGGTGGAATTTTGGGTTTCTTGTGAATTTACTTTCCAGTTGAAACTTCTGTCAAATCAGAACATCAAAATAGTCTTTCATCAGTGTGGCTTTCCTGTTATTTTGTGAGGTTTGTTTTATTAAGAAAGCTTTTCCCATATTCAGAAGTTGAATACAGTCTCTTCCTTTTGTTGATTTTCTGGTGTTGCATTAGTTCTCGCTTCCTATTGAAACATTTCCCACATTCAAAGCATGTAAAAGGTCTCTTCTGTTCATCTTCTCTGTTTTGTCTATATTTTTTTCCATCTGATTGAAGGTTTTTGAGGACAAACACCCCAGTATAACCAGGAAAGAAGAATGGTAGAACTAGACTGGGACTGGGATTCTAGAGCTGTACAACAAAACAGTAAGGTAGAGAATGAGAAAAGAGATGGAGTAGTAGGAGAAACTTGTATTCTTGTATTCTTTTTTCAATTTTGTTTTTTGGGAACAAAACCCTCCACTATAAACAACAAAAACATCATAGGAGAACTAGGCTGGGATTGTAAAGAGGTAGAACAAAATAAAAAACCTCTCCTTATGAGCAGTACCATAAAATCTCCCTAGCTCTGCTCTCATGGTATCACACTGTTTCGCTATTTTGAAACATGGGGGTGGGAGTGTTGCGATTCCGGGCCGCCCCCGGAATCGTCACTCACCGGCTCGCAGGCTGGCGCGGGCTCCGCGCTCCCCTGGGCTCCGGGGACACCGGAGACTGCAGGCCCGGCGTTTCTCCAGCTCGCCCGGGCCTGCAACTGCTTCTACTGCCGCTTCCCTGCCTCGTCGGTGCAGCCGGCGCCTCGCGGCGCTAAGCCCCGCCCCCTAGACGTGCGCGCGCGTCTTTCTCTGTTTTTTAAAGGGGCCAGCGCGGGAAACCTTGGGGACGCCCCTGGATGACGTCAGACGCCCCCAGGGTATTTAGCCCTGCAGCCAGATCCCAAACGTCGCCTTGCAACGAGGTTCCCAGGGTTGTTCCTGTCTTCAGTTGCTGCGTTCTGCTTGGTGTTCTTCCTTGGTTCCTGACTCGGATCGGCTGACGTCTCTCCTTGGTTTCGGACCCCGGACTGGCATTGGTATCTTCTGGCTTCTGACCTCGGACCGGCTTACGTTGACCCTCTGGCTTCTGACCTTGGACCGGCTTACGTTGACCTTCTGGCTTCTGACCTCGGACCGGCTTACGTTGACCCTCTGGCTTCTGACCTCGGACTGGCTGACGGCGATCCATTGGTTCCTGACTCTGGTTCGGCGAGCAACGACCCTTCGGCTCTCGACCTTGGATTACAGCTGACCAGGCCCCTGCGGGCCCTCCTAAGTCCCAGCGGCCGGGTTCCTACGGGCTCCTCCTGGGGGGACTCCGGCTTCCAGGGTGAATCTCCTAAGTCCCAGCGGCTGAACTCCTACGAGCTCCTCTCGGGGGAGGATCGGCTTCCAGGGCGAAGGTTTCCTCCTCACCGAGCCAGCGCCACCATCACCTTCATCCTCGCCGGAGCCCTTGGTCGCATAGGGCCCCCAGAGTCCCGTCTACGACCGGCCATCAGTCTGTCCCTGCCGCCTCCCGGTCGGGGTCGCTGCTTCTACCACCTACAGCAGCTCTTCCTACGGCTCCGATCGGCCCAAGGGTCCACGAATCCTACAGATTGCAAGGCCATGGACCCGGCGGACCTTGCCGGTCTAAAGGCCATTCCCGGCATTGCCCAGAAGCTGCAGCAACAGCAGTCCTGCCTGGATACGCTGATGTCGGCCGTCCAACGCCTGGCGGATCGCGTAGATGGGGCCTCCGCAGCCCACTCCGCAGCATCCACATCTATGGTCAACCCGACTTCTTCTGTCCCGGTGCAGATGCCAGCGCCCCCGAGGTACTCGGGGAATCCGAAGACATGTCGAGGGTTCCTCAACCATTGTTACATCCGGTTCGACCTCCTGCCTGCGCAATTCACCTCAGACCGGGCAAAAACGACTTACATTATTTCGCTTCTGGACGGGAAACCGTTGACTTGGGCTTCCTCCCTGTGGGAGCGCCAAGATTCCCGCTTAAATAACTTAGTTCAATTCGTCAAAGCATTCCGGAGGATCTTTGACGAACCGTCCCGGGCCTCCACAGCTGCCTCAGAGCTCCTCCAGCTGAAGCAGGGTAACGGTCCCCTTGAGGAATTTGCGATGGAATTCCAGACCCTGGCTACAGAGCTGGCCTGGGGCGAGGACAGTTTGCATGGGATCTTTCTGGAGGGTTTGTCCTCTCGGCTCCAGGATGAGCTTGCGGCACGAGATCTCCCAGACGACTTGCAGGAACTCATCGAACTCGCTGGACGTGTGGACCGGCGTATCCAGCGCCGCTTCCGAGAGCGAAGGCCCGCTCAGGGATCCTCCGTCCGGCGATCCACTCCGCCGCAAGCCCGGCCCTCTCCTCCTGCAGCCACAGCTCCAGCTACAGACGAACCCATGCAGTTGGGCCGTGGTCCCCTTTCCTCCGAGGAACGTCAACGCCGACGTGCCCAGGGACTGTGTCTATACTGTGGGGGTCAGGGGCACTTTTTGGCCCGCTGTACCGAGCGTCCGGGAAACGCCCGAACCTAGAGCTCAGCGGGGAGTTGACTCTAGGCAACATTTCACCTAGCTCCCCATGTACCGTTCCGGTACGACTCTGCCTTCCGGAGGGAGGCTTTGATACCCTTGCCTTAATCGACTCTGGGTCCGGGGGGAACTTCGTTCTCCGGGAGCTAGTTGAACAGCTACAGCTCGAGGTCTGCTCGCAAGACCCGCCTGTGCGGGTTTCCTCCATTCAAGGGAGCCCACTTCCTGGTTTAATATCCACTCGCACCAGTTCTCTGAAGCTCCAGGTTGGAGCCCTCCACCAGGAGGAAATCTCGTTTCTTATTTTAGAAAAATCCATCCACCCGGTCATCCTGGGTCTACCCTGGCTTCGGCAACACTCTCCGGTAATTGATTGGGGTACCCTCCAGATTACCTCCTGGAGTCCTGCGTGCCGTCGGCATTGCCTTCCTGCACGTCCACTGCGACCTATCGCACTCTGCACAGCTCCGTTAATGGTACCTCCACAATACCATGCCTTTCAGGATGTCTTCTTGAAAGAAAAAGCAGAGCTTCTCCCGGAGCACCGACCCTTTGATTGCGCAATCAACTTGCTACCAGGAACCACTCCGCCCCGTGGGAGAGTCTACCCTCTGTCTCTGCCTGAGACCCAAGCTATGTCAGCCTATATTAAGGAAAACCTGGACCGGGGTTTCATCAGACCGTCCAAATCCCCGGCCGGGGCCGGGTTCTTCTTTGTAGGAAAGAAAGACGGGTCTCTCCGCCCCTGTATTGATTATCGGGGCTTGAATCAAATTACTCGCCGAGACCGTTACCCGTTGCCTCTGATTCCAGAGCTCCTGGATCGCCTCCAAGGGGCCCGTGTCTTCACCAAATTGGACCTCCGAGGTGCTTACAATCTCGTTCGTATACGCCCTGGGGATGAGTGGAAGACCGCTTTTAACACCAGAGACGGCCATTACGAGTACCTTGTTATGCCATTTGGGCTCTGTAACGCCCCAGCGGTGTTCCAAAACCTTATGAACGAGGTCCTCCGCGACTTCTTATACACTTCAGTGATCGTATATCTGGATGACGTATTAATATATTCCCAGGATCTCGAGACACATCAACAACACGTGCGGCAAGTCCTGCTGAAGCTAAGGGAGAACCACTTGTACGCTAAACTGGAGAAATGCCAGTTCGAACAGGAGTCCTTACCCTTCCTGGGATATATTGTCTCCTCGACGGGCTTCCGAATGGATCCGGACAAGGTGAGCGCCATCAAGGGGTGGCCACAACCATCAGGAATAAAAGCGCTTCAGCGGTTCTTAGGATTCGCCAATTTTTACCGCCACTTCATCCCGCATTACTCCAGCCTGGTAGCTCCCCTGACGGCCCTCACGCGGAAGGGTGCGGATGCACGAAACTGGTCCCCTGCTGCGACGCAGGCTTTCCAGGATCTCAAGGAGGCGTTTCTTCAAGACACTTGTCTTCGGCACCCTAACCCTCAACGCCAGTTTATAGTAGAGGTAGATGCTTCTGCTATCGCGGTAGGGGCAGTGCTACTCCAAACCTCTCCCACTGGCAAAACCTGGCCATGCTCATACTTCTCCCGCAAGTTTTCACCGGCCGAAAGGAATTACGGGATTGGCGACAAGGAGCTGTTGGCCATAAAATTGGCGTTCGAGGAGTGGCGTCAGTGGTTGGAGGGAGCCCAACATCCGATCATAGTATATACCGACCACAAGAACCTGCAGTACTTGTCTCATGCTCAGAGGCTCAATCCCAGACAGGCCCGCTGGTCCCTCTTTTTTAGTCGGTTCGACTTCTCGCTTCGCTACCGACCCGCAGCCAAGAATGTACAGGCAGATGCTCTATCCCGCACCACCGAGGTTGATGATACCACGGAGACCCCTCAGTATATTTTGGACCCAGCCAAAGTCCTACTGGCAGCCACAACTTTAGGGTCCGAAGGTAGGATGGTGGTCCCAGTCCGTTCGCGGAGGAAGGTTCTGGCATGGGCCCACGACTCCCTGACGGCAGGCCATCCTGGGATTTCTCGAACCCTTGAATTGCTCACTGAGTTTTACTGGTGGCCACGTGTGAGGGAGGATGTCCGGCACTATGTTAACTCCTGTCCCACATGCGCTCAGCAAAAACCCCCACCGGGACGTCCGTGGGGCCTACTCCAGCCGCTCCCTATTCCCGCAGAACCATGGTCCCACCTCTCCACAGACTTTGTGGTGGACTTGCCTCGCTCTGAGGGGAAAACCGTAATTTGGGTCACTGTCGACCGCTTTTCTAAAATGGCACATTTCATCCCGCTGCCCAAGCTGCCCACGGCTCCTGAGCTGGCTGACCTATTCGTCCAGCATATTTTCCGGTTACATGGACTGCCCTCGCATATCGCGTCGGATCGCGGCCCTCAGTTTACGGCCAAGTACTGGCGGGCATTATGCAAGAAGTTTGGCATACAGTTGGATCTTACCATGGCTTTTCATCCCCAGGGCAACGGCCAAGTGGAGCGGACCAACCGGACACTGAAAACCTTCCTCCGAGCTTTTGTAGATGAGCTCCAAGACAACTGGGTCTCTCTCCTTCCCTGGGCGGAATTTTCATACAACCGCCACAAGCACTCCGCTACAAGCCAGTCTCCCTTCCAGCTAGTTTATGGGAGGATCCCCAGACCTCCACTGCCGTTACCGGTACAGGTCTCTTCCCCCGCAGCACAACTAACAGCTAATCAGCTCCATCACCTTTGGATTGCCACGCAGGAGAAGCTTCGCAAAACAGCAGCCCGCTTCAAGGCGTATGCGGACCGGTCTCGGCGACCCGCCCCAGTATTCTTACCCGGGACGAGGGTATGGCTAAGCACGAAGCACATTCGATTGCGGACTCCCTCCATGAGGTTAGCACCCTGTTACATTGGACCTTTCCCGGTGGCAGAACGCGTAGGGGCGGTTTCTTACAGATTGCGGCTGCCCTCCTCGCTCAAAATCCATGATGTCTTCCACGTGTCCCTCCTCAAGCCGCTGGTGCTCTCTCATTTTCGGGCAGCTCCGCCTGTGCCCTCCAATGTTTCCTCGGATCCGGACGTCACCTACACGGTAAGGGAGGTCTTGGATGTCCGGTGCCGTCGCCACCATTGGGAGTACCTACTGTCTTGGGAGGGTTATGGTCCTGAAGAGAACTCGTGGGAGCCCTCCGCCCACATACTCGACAAAGACCTCCTTCATCAGTTTCATTTGGCCCATCCGGATAAACCACGGCCCCCCGGGAGGGGGCGTAGGAGGGGGGGTACTGTTGCGATTCCGGGCCGCCCCCGGAATCGTCACTCACCGGCTCGCAGGCTGGCGCGGGCTCCGCGCTCCCCTGGGCTCCGGGGACACCGGAGACTGCAGGCCCGGCGTTTCTCCAGCTCGCCCGGGCCTGCAACTGCTTCTACTGCCGCTTCCCTGCCTCGTCGGTTCAGCCGGCGCCTCGCGGCGCTAAGCCCCGCCCCCTAGACGCGTGCGCGCGTCTTTCTCTGTTTTTTAAAGGGGCCAGCGCGGGAAACCTTGGGGACGCCCCTGGATGACGTCAGACGCCCCCAGGGTATTTAGCCCTGCAGCCAGATCCCAAACGTCGCCTTGCAACGAGGTTCCCAGGGTTGTTCCTGTCTTCAGTTGCTGCGTTCTGCTTGGTGTTCTTCCTTGGTTCCTGACTCGGATCGGCTGACGTCTCTCCTTGGTTTCGGACCCCGGACTGGCATTGGTATCTTCTGGCTTCTGACCTCGGACCGGCTTACGTTGACCCTCTGGCTTCTGACCTTGGACCGGCTTACGTTGACCTTCTGGCTTCTGACCTCGGACCGGCTTACGTTGACCCTCTGGCTTCTGACCTCGGACTGGCTGACGGCGATCCATTGGTTCCTGACTCTGGTTCGGCGAGCAACGACCCTTCGGCTCTCGACCTTGGATTACAGCTGACCAGGCCCCTGCGGGCCCTCCTAAGTCCCAGCGGCCGGGTTCCTACGGGCTCCTCCTGGGGGGACTCCGGCTTCCAGGGTGAATCTCCTAAGTCCCAGCGGCTGAACTCCTACGAGCTCCTCTCGGGGGAGGATCGGCTTCCAGGGCGAAGGTTTCCTCCTCACCGAGCCAGCACCACCATCACCTTCATCCTCGCCGGAGCCCTTGGTCGCATAGGGCCCCCAGAGTCCCGTCTACGACCGGCCATCAGTCTGTCCCTGCTGCCTCCCGGTCGGGGTCGCTGCTTCTACCACCTACAGCAGCTCTTCCTACGGCTCCGATCGGCCCAAGGGTCCACGAATCCTACAGGGAGGGCCTGAATGTAAGATTAATTATAGGAGTTTGAATGCTTTTGACCATTGATAGGGTAGGAGCAGAGACTTGTATTTTATTTTCTTTTTCCACATTTTTTTCTGGTGAAAAAACACACCCAGTATAATCAACAAGGAAACAGAGTACACATAAGAACATAAGAAATGCCATACTGGGACAGACCAAGGGTCCATCAAGCCCAGCATCCTGTTTCCAACAGTGACCAATCCAGGATACAAGTACCTGGCAAGTCCACAAACATTAAATAGATCACAAGCTACTATTGCTTATTAATTGCCATAATAGCAGTTTATGCAGTAACAGAAACTGCTAAAACCACATTCTCTGGCAATGAATTCCAGAGATTAACTATGCATTGAGTGAAAAATAATTTTCTTCGATTTGTTTTAAATGAGCTCCTTGCTCACTCCATGGAATGCCCCCAGGTCATTCTATTACCTGAGAGAGTAAATAACTGATTTAAATTAACTTGTTCAAGTCCTTTCATGATTTTGTAGACTTCTATCAAATCCCCCATCAGTCATCTCCAAACTGAACAGCCTTCATTTCTTTAGCCTTTCCTCATAGGGCAGCCGTTCCATGCCCTTTATCATTTTGGGTGCCCTTCTCTGCACTTTCTCCAGGGTGTGAGAACTAGGCTTGGATTTTAGAGGGGTAGAAATGAAGAAACATAAAAGAGGTGGGGAGGGGGAGAAACTTACATTTTTTCATTTTTCACTTTTTTTATTCTGGGGACAAAATACCCCAGTAAAAACAACAAAGGAACAGGGAGGGAGAACTAGGCTGAAATCCAAACAACAAAGAGGCAGCAAAACTCCTATGTTAGTACATAATAGGTATGGCAGGTAGTCATATTAAAAGCATGAATCCCAAAGGTAGGCAGAGCAGTAGTAGCAGATCCCTCAGGTGGTATATCCCAGGCATGGCAGGTAAGTAAAATAGCGGTAATACCCCTACGATTGTATATAAGAGGCATGGCAGGTAGAGCAGTAGCAGCAAGGTCCCTAAGGTAGTATATCTAGGACATGGCAGGTAGGCATGTGGCTTCAAGACCTCTAAGGTAGTTTATAAGGGGCATGGCAGGTAGGCAGAGTGGTAGCAAAGCCTTCAAGGTCCTTTCAGGCATCCTACCACTTGCATGAAAATTCTGGAAACCCAAGTAAAGGCAGATTGATTTTCAAAAGACCAGCATTTCCATCGACTCTTGCCCAGCCTTTAGCAATGAGAGCTCACAGTATCCCCTGCCATTGAGAAGGCACATCACTGGGCACACTGATTGGTGGGAAGGAAAGTTAGAGCTGATCCACCTTTTTGAGGTCTGGCAAGATTGCAACTTGTGTGCTCAATATGCCAGCGCATCTGAGTCCATGTCTTCAATGGGCTGCAAGATAGCATGTCACAGGAATTTGTGCTGGGGTCTCCTTTGCTGGAGTGGGCTGAGGGCCTTTCTTGCCAGCTGCTTTAGCTATGACCTGTGTCAGGAGAGATGGTACTTTGCAGGTAATGTGGCTTTGTCATACTGATATATGGAAGAAAATGGTAGCTAACAGGGTGCTGCTTGTGATTGCACTACTCTTTGAGGTGCCACTCTTTCCTGTGCTATATTCCTACTGTGCCTCTGCCTCTGGTACTCCTGTTCACACATTCTAGTTACTATCATCTTCTTCATGAGTTTGATTCCCCTTTTGGGGAAGGGGGAGTCTCTTCTGAAGGGATGGGCTCCACCTTAACCAGGGTGGAACCAGACTGCTGGCACTAACCTTTAAAAAGGAGATAGAGCAGCTTTTAAACTAGAACAAAGGGGAAAGCCAACAGTCGCTCAGCAGCGCATGGTTCGGAGGGAGGTATCTTCAAAGGATACTAATGATGCATTTGAATTAGGGCATCCCGACAGTGAGGCTCCAATAATAAGAAAAGTAGTCCAAGTGCCTGTAACTAAAAACTCACCTGAGCTAAAAAATTCTAACTTATCCCTATCAATTAAAAAGCAGAATGAAAATTCAAACAAAAAACAGACTTTGAAATGTTTGTATGCTAATGCCAGACGTTTAAGAAGTAAGATGGGAGAACTAGAATGTAAAGCAGTGAATGATGACATAGACTTAATTGGCATCTCAGAGACATGGTAGAAAGAGGATAACCAATGGGACAGTGCTATACTGGGGTACAAATTATATCACAATGACAGACAGGAGCACCCGGGAGGAGGTGTGGGCGCTTTGGGGCGGATTTTAAAAGGAGCGCGAATAGCCTACTTTTGTTTGCGCTCCAGGCGCAAACAAAAGTACGCTGGATTTTAGTAGATACGCGCGGAGCCGCGCGTATCTGCTAAAAACCTGGATCGGCGCGCGCAAGGCTATGGATTTTGTATAGCCGGCGCGCGCCGAGCCGCGCAGCCTACCCCCGTTCCCTCCGAGGCCGCTCCGAAATCGGAGTGGCCTCGGAGGGAACTTTCCTTTGCCCTCCCCTCACCTTCCCCTCCCTTCCCCTACCTAACCCACCCGCCCGGCCCTGTCTAAACCCCCCCCTTACCTTTGTCGGGGGATTTACGCCTCCCGGAGGGAGGCGTAAATCCCCGCGCGCCAGCGGGCCTCTTGCGCGCCGGGCCGCGACCTGGGGGCGGGTATGGAGGGCGCGGCCACGCCCCCGGACCGCTCCAAAACGCTGCCGACACGCCCCCGACACGCCCCCCTTGGAGAACCCCGGGACTTACGCGAGTCCCGGGGCTCTGCGCGCGCCGGTAGGCCTATGTAAAATAGGCTTCCCGGCGCGCAGGGCCCTGCTCGCCTAAATCCGCCCGGTTTTGGGCGGATTTAGGCGAGCAGGGCTCTGAAAATCCGCCCCTTTATGTCTGGGATGGCATAGAGTCCAACAGGATAAACATCTTGCATGAACTAAATGCACAATCAAATCTTTATTGGTAGAAATCCCTTGTGTGTTGAAAAGCCTATAGTGATAGGAGAATACTACTGTCCATCTGGTCAAGATGATGAGACGGACAGTGAAATGCTAAGAGAAATTAGGGAAGCTATCCAAATTGGTAGTGCGGTAATAATGGGAGATTTCAATTACCCCAATATTGACTAGGTAAATGTATCATTGAGACATGCTAGAGAGATAAAGTTCCTGGATGGAATAAATGACAGTTTTATGGAACAATTGGTTCAGGAACCGAAAAGAGAGGGAGCAATTTTAGATCTAATTCTCAGTGGAGCACAGGATTTGGTGAGAGATGTAACGCTGGTGGGGCCGCTTGGCAATAGTGATCATAATATGATCAAATTTGAATTAATGACTGGAAGAGGAACAGTATGCAAATCCACGGTTCTCGTGCTAAACTTTCAAAAGGGAAACTTTGATAAAATGAGAAAAATAGTTAGAAGAAATCTGAAAGGAGCAGCTACAAAAGTAAAAAGCATGCAAGAGACATGGTCATTGTTAAAAAATACCATCCTAGAAGCACAGTCCAGATGTATTCCACACATTAAGAAAGGTGGAAAGAAGGCAAAACGATCACCAGCATGGTTAAAAGGGGAGGTGAAAGAAGCTATTTTACATTAAAAAATTGGAAGAAGGATCCAACAGAAGAAAATAGGATAATACATAAGCGTTGGCAAGTTAAATGTAAGACATTGATAAGACAGGCTAAGAGAGAATTTGAAAAGAAGTTGGCCGTAGAGGAAAAAACTCACAGTAAAAACGTTTTAAAATATATCCAAAGCAGAAAGTCTGTGAGGGAGTCAGTTGGACCGTTAGATGATCGAGGGGTTAACGGGGCAATTAGAGAAGATAAGGCCATCGCGGAAAGATTAAATGATTTTTTTCCTTCAGTGTTTACTGAAGAGGATGTTGGGGAGATACCCGTATCAGAGAAGGTTTTCATGGGTAATGATTCAGATGGACTGAACCAAATCACGGTGAACCTAGAAGATGTGGTAGGCCTGACTGACAAACTGAAGAGTAGTAAATCTCCTGGACCGGATGGTATATACCCCAAGATTCTGAAGGAACTCAAAAATGAAATTTCAGACCTATTAGTAAAAATGTGTAACCTATCATTAAAATCATCCATTGACCTGAAGACTGGAGGGTAGCTAATGTAACCCCAATATTTAAAAAGGGCTCCAGGGGCGATCTGGGAAACTACAGACCCGTTAGCCTGACTTCAGTGCCAGGAAAAATAGTGGAAATTGTTCTAAATATCAAAATCACAGAACATATAGAAAGACATGGTTTAATGGAACAAATTCAGCATGGCTTTACCCGAGGCAAGTCTTGCCTCACAAATCTGATTCACTTTTTTGAAGGAGTTAATAAACATGTGGATAAAGGTGAACCGGTAGATGTGGTATATTTGGATTTTCAGAAGGTGTTTGACAAAGTTCCTCATGAAAGGCTTCTAGGAAAAATAAAGAGTCATGGGATAGGTGGAGATGCCCTTTCGTTGATTACACACTGGCTAAGAGACAGGAAACAGAGAGTAGGATTAAATGGACAATTTTTTCAATGGAAGGGAGTGGGCAGAGAAGTGTCTCAGGGATCTGTATTGGGACCAGTACTTTTCAATATATTTATAAATAATCTGGAAAGAAATACGATGAGTAAGATAATCAAATTTGCAGATGATACAAAATTGTTCAGTTAAATCACAAGCAGATTGTGATAAATTGCAGGAAGAACTTCTGAGACTGGAAAATTGGACATCCAAATGGCAGATGAAATTTAATGTGGATGTGCAAGGTGATGCATATAGAGAAAAATAATCCATGCTATAGTTAGACAATGTTGGGTTCCATATTAGGAGCTACCACCCAAGAAAGAGATGTCGGTGTCATAGTGGATAACACATTGAAATCATCAGTTCAGTGTGCTGCAGCAGTCAAAAAAGCAAACAGAATTTTGGGAATTTTTAGAAAGGGAATGGTGAATAAAATGGAAAATGTCATAATGCTTCGGTATCGCTCCATGGTGAGACCGTACCTTGAATACTGTGTACAATTCTGATCGCCGCATCTCAAAAAAGATATAGTTAAGATGGAGAAGGTACAGAGAAGAGCGACCAATATGATAAAGGGAATGGAACAGCTCCCCTATGAGGAAAGACTAAAGAGGTTAGGACTTTTCAGCTTGGAGAAGAGATGGCTGAGGGAGGATATGATAGAGGTGTTTAAAATCATGAGAGGTCTAGAATGGGTAGATGTGAATCGGTTATTTACTCTTTCGGATAATAGAAAGATTAGGGGGCACTCCATGAAGTTAGCATGTGGCACATTTAAAACTAATCAGAGAAAGAGAGGTAGAGAGGGTGGAGCGAGGGCGAAGAGAGGCACAAACGCAACATTACCCCCCTTCAAAAGGCGATCTCGTCTTAGGCTTAGGTTTTAAAGGATGTATACAAGTATACAAATAAACAGCCACTGGTTGTGACTATTGTTAGGGAAGATGGAGACCTTGAGCATGGGAAAGCTCAGAGGCCTTCGCAATCTGTTAGGGATCACGAGGAGAGCGGTCCCATTTCTGGGGAAATTGTATGCCCTTGGACCTCGGCACAACCCCAGAGGACTCCAAGGCAGAACCAAAGCTGGTGAGACATGTCTGAGCCTGGGCTGGGACCAGGAAGCCAGGCCCCTGCCGACCTGTACAGCCTGAGTGAGACCAACCACAGAAGGTTGGTCTCTGAGTGGTCCTCCGACTACTCTAAGCCCTTTTGGACCTGACTCTGGGAACAGCAAAGGCAGGCAGGCCGGACAGGAGACAAGGGCAGATGAAGGCTCTAGAACATGAAGACTCAAGATGAAGAACTTGGAGACGTGAAGACTCAGATGAGAAGCTTGGGACGTGAAGACTCAGGATCAAGGTTCAGGAACAAAGTCTAGTACTGGGTTGAGGGTGAGATGCAGCGCGCCCTACACAGCCCACCACAGGGCGGACCCATGGGACTGGTTGCGGACCACGCCTGGGTGCAAAGCAGACTCCAGATGAATACATGGAAGATGAAGCCGGAACATGGCGAAGATTCAGTAGAAACCTGTGCCGAGATGCGCCCTACACAGCCGCCCATCGCTGGTCATGGACCACGCTGAAACGGAGCAGGTTCAGTCAGAGTCTTAGACATGGACGGAGCATTCACAAGAACATCTGAGGGCCAAGACAAGATTCAGGGTAAAGGACCAAGATGAGACTTGGCGTCAGGCATGAGACAGGGGTCCAAGACAAGACTTGGCTTCAGGCATGAGACATGGGACCAAGACGAGACTTGGCTTCAGGCGAGGATGACCCTCTGGAGGCTTGCGCTGCAGACGAGAAGTCAGGCTCATACCACAAGGTGACGAGACATGACATGGCACGCCAGAAGAGATAGCAATGAGGAACCAAGAGTCCTGAAGCAGAAGCGGAGACAAGGCATCAGGAAGGAACATCAGGAACATCATACAACATCAGGAAGAACACGAAACATCAGAAGACAAGGAATATCCAGAAGAGACCAGGAACATGAAGAACGAAGAGAGATCCCACGAAGAACAGGAAATACCAGCAGGAGTGAAGAGGAGGAGTCCTGGAGAGGAACTAACTCTTTGCGAAGGCAACCAAGGACTGGAAGCTGGACCCTATATTAGGCTGAATATCAGGAAACGCCTTGGGAGGAGTCCAGGTGGGGCCAGGAGCATATCCAGCCACAGGCCCTTTAAATCTGTGAAGGAGGCACGGCCCACACCTTAGGAAACAGGAAGCAGGAAGTTCAACACCATGGAGAGCGGCCATGCTGCCATTGTGAGTGCAGGAGCCGGAGCAGGCCACGACCAGGCCCGACGTTAGAGTAGCGGCATCCAGGCCATGAGGGACAGCTGGGAGTGACTCCTAGCTGCAAGTGAGGCTGGGGACTGCGGCCTCCGGGCCACGAGGCTGAAGAGGGCATTGGCAGCACTCCCTGCCGCGAGAGGGTTCTGATGAGAGCGGCTCCATGCCGCGCTGAGAAGTGAAGGAAGTTGGAGGCCTCTTGGCCGCATCAGAAGCAGCACGAGAGAAGAGAGATCTCCCGTGGCTCCGGCTGCGAAGGTAAATGCCTGCTCTCGGCTAGCCCACGAGCAGACGTGTAACAACTAAATGTTGATGAGCACTGTGGTAATAGTGTGAGAGGTGAATGAAAGTGTGAAAATAATCCTCACCATACAGGAGCGAGCAACTGAATTGAATTCCTCTGTGCTAGCTAGAATAAGGATATTTAATTATCTTTTGTTTTTCACAATCAACTAGCCCAGTTCCTGTTAGGTGCCATGAATAAACACCGAGGGAGCACTCCTAGTCCTTGTACACTTCAGAAGATAAACGCAATTAGTGGAGTGGAGGAACATGCTATGTTGTTAGTTAGAGTATAGATAAGTTTCTGACTGCTCCAGAGACAATGTAGCCAATACAGCACAAGGATCACAGTCAGGGAGCTACATCTGGGACCCTCTGATGCTCAAGCCACACCCACGAGCAGCATTGCAGCAAGCCACGCCCATGAACAGTGGCAGAGGGTACGAAAATTCATCATAAATAAAGTCAGCTAAGTGCATGCTTGCCACAAAGTCTAGCTAGATTGAAACTTTTCCAACAGCATAAAGAGAGTGCAGAAACACTGCAGCAGCTGTCATAAGTTATTCTGCCAGAAACATATGTTAAGGATACGCAGTACAAAAGCCTCAAAATTCACAGGGACTGAAGAGTTCACTGGAAAGAGAAAGAGAAAGAAAAAAGGGTTAAATAGACATACAGAGTCAAACAGCACAGAAAAGAAACACCACAAAACACTTATTATCTACCTACTTGCAATTAGAGTATTGATTTTGTCCGACTGCACCTGCAAGACAGAATTGGGACATAAAGATTCATTTTCTTCATAGTGGCATTAATTACTAAATTCTTGATATAGAAAGCATAGCAGTTAATACTCAAACCATATTTATCTGATTTTATTTTTATGGTTCTCTTCATTTAAAATACTTGTTAACTAGGAATTGAAAGGAAACCAAGTTGTGTTAAATGTGGAAAACTTACAGTACATTTATAATATTTTCATGACTTGTTTCCCACTGTTTAAACTTGTGATAATAAATCTGAATTTGTAAAACTTTTATCTGTTTACATTCAAGTTGGGGGTTTTTTTCCTATTTGGA
The DNA here is from genome assembly GCF_901001135.1 of Rhinatrema bivittatum. NCBI lineage: Eukaryota > Metazoa > Chordata > Amphibia > Gymnophiona > Rhinatrematidae > Rhinatrema > Rhinatrema bivittatum. The sequence goes on along the minus strand of NC_042615.1, from coordinate 458,373,975 downwards.
TTCTGCCCTCTCTCTTCCCTTGGAAGACTTGCTGAGTGGGTTCTGGACCACTATTTCTAATATTGGGAGACCCTGTAAGGATAATTCCTTATCTATCCTTTCCCTCGCTGGACAATTACAATTTATGACTCCTCTGATACCACCTGAAATCCCATTGCTGTTCCAGCGCTGCCTCTGCCACCGCAGCAGGAGGGCCTCTACGAATGCACTCTGGAGGGGCAGGGACTTCGATAAGGAATCACCAGAAACGTTGGGATCTATGAACTAGATCTTATTCAATAAATATTTTAAAGTTCATGTGGTATTGCATGTATGCTAAAATGGCTCTTAATGGGTGATGCACTAATTCTTTTAAATCACTAATTAAAATACATTGTCTATAATGAGTGTGCACAATTAGAATGCATGCTGTCACAAAAAGCATCCCATCAATGTGTTACTCCCACCTGATTGCTAAATAGCCTTTGGTCACTACTCATAATAGTATTATTATGCCAAACTGAGCATGTTTAATCCTTTTTACCTCATGGCACTACTCCTTGCTTGAAAACCTTATAAAGAAAGTCTGGCAAATGGGGATGGATGTCTGTGCTGAGGTGTTACAATTCTAGCTGCAGTCTCACCTTCTAGCTGCAGTCTCACCTCCAGTGTGCCCTGCTATGAACTGTTCTTTACTACCTCATCCCTGGCATCATGCTTCAATCTGTCTTGCAACCTTCACTCCAATAGGGGACCCTCTAGGCTGCCTAGGCTCCTCCTTCCTTCCTGCACCACACCCAGAGTCCATCCCTACTTTACCCTGTCTGTCCCTTGCTTCAGTACTTCTGCATCAAGTCCCTATTGGCACCTTGCCCTAGCCATTCTTGCCTTGAAGCCTTCTCAGGCCTTTCCTTGCTTTGTCTCATGGCCTCAGGGCCTTCTGACCTCAGCCTTGCCTTACCTTGTCTCATGGCCTCTGAGCCTTCTGACCTCATCCTTGTCTTGCTTTGCTTTGTGGCCATTTGGCCTTCTGCTCCTAGCCTTGCCTTGTGGCCTTAGGCCTTCTGGCTCTCTTCCTTGCTTTACAGCCTATCTTGGCCTACTCCTGACCTTTGGCCTATCTAGGCCTTGCCTACCTCTGTGATTTCTTTGGGCCTCTCCCCGTATTGCCCCTCAGGGTCTTCCTGTATTTCTACCTTCAGGCTTTCAGTTCCATGCTGTCCTTGTCTTGCCCTGTCTTGTCTTGTTTTAGACCGTTCCTGTCCAAGCCTGAGTTCCAGTCTTACCTGCATGCTGTTCCTGAGTTCAAGCCTTACCTGCGCTCCCTTCCAATCCAAGCCTTGGTTCTAGTCTTACCAACCTGTCCAAGCCTTGCTTCTGCTTCACCAGACTTTCCAGGTCTTGTTCTAGCTTTGCCAGGCTGTCCAAGCCTTGTTCCAGCCTCACCAGACTGCCCAAGCCTTGCTCCAGCCTCACTGTTCCATCCAATGCTTCTTACACTCCATCCGGACCAGAGCCAAAACATGAGGTGAGGAGTAGGAGAGTAACTGAATTCCAGAATAGAAGGTAAAAGGAGAGCAGAGCGATGTCTATGACTTGGTTTGTGTCTTGCACTCCATTTGTGTATTACCTTTCCTTTGTTTGCCCTTTGCAGGTCTGTAGATGGACAGGGTTAATGAGTGGATAAGTAAGTGTTTTTGTCTATCATTCTTCCATGTCAGTATGTGTCTCGAAAAAGCAGAGTGAGAGGAGGAAAGAAAAAAAAAGGAAGATGGGAGGTAGCATCAAGAAAGTGATGGCAAAGGGGAATTTTGGGTCAAGTGTATCCAGATAACTTAACTAGTTGCTCTGCAGTTGAATGTCAGCCCCCTAATTTGTACAGCCTGTTACAAAATTACCTCCTAAATGGGTCATCTGAGAAGTATATCATCCCTCTACAAATACTCTGTAATATTATGAAAAGCAATGGCAGGATGACACAGTACGTGAGGGCCTCAAAGCTATAAGAAAGGAGTTCTGGATTCAAACTAAAACAATTGTAAATGCACTAGATGCACTGATGGCTATTGATGCTGACGCTTCTGAAAGACTGTTGTGTTCTTTGAACAGACTAAGCACATGAAAGGACAGAAATGACTATTGCAATACACCATCAAGTAGAACTTAGAAGGCAATTGTTCCATCAACTAAAGCTACTCCTCCCATCCACCATTCCTGCTCCATCCATACCTCACAAGAGTGGCCACATCAGAGGATCATGGATTCTAAGTGGAAAGACTGGAGAAATTCATCCAAGTTTCAGTGGGAAGTGGTTGTCTTCTGACTATCCCTATTAGTTCTTACTCAATACCTTCTATGAGGGACGTACCGCTTAATTATTGCTTCCTTTTCTCCACTGAAACATGTTCTGTGGTCTCTTCTTGATGCCTGAGACCATATAGAGCATAGGATACATGCAGTGCAATGTTTCTGCTCATTCATGGAGTTTGATAGGAACTTGAAACAGTTATAACATTGTGCTTTCTGTACTGTGAAATGTATAACAATGTTTGAAAAACAGTTGCCATCTGTTAACCTTTTGTTTGGAAATACATTTGCATTGTCTAAATAAATGTGATATGGTTTTTGAAATGTTCAAGTATCTGTTGATACAGAACCTCTCCTTTAAGGCCTTTCTCTACCTCTCTCTCTCTCTATTTTTCTTCCTCTCTGTCCCTTTTCTTTCCTCTATTCAACATCTCCCATAATTCATCCTGTTGCAAAAGCCATTTCTCCTCCTTCTATGATCCCAAATGCCTGCAGTTAGCTGGGTTCTTAAATGTTTATACCTAATCTGAGATAGGTATTAAATTGTATGCATGTGCTAAATAGCTTGTAGAGAAGAGCACACTATTTACCACAAACCTGCTAAAACCTAAGTTATATCTGATGCACTTCATTTTCATGCATTCATTTGAATGTCTTTTCAAAGCAATGTGCATTCCAGTGCTTTAGTACATAGCATGTATTTTCAGCATGTATGATAAATGGTCATAGCATGCACACTAAGCTTTACTGCATAGATCCCATTGACTTTTGAACAACACTTAGTCATTCTGGAAATTATTTCACTTATTTATATATTAGACACTGAAAAAGAAATTTCAAAAATAAATAGTTTAAATGTGAGGCACATACAGATGTAGATACCTAAGGCCTTACAGATAAATATCTTCATGCAGTTCCTCAGAATTCAGTTAAATACAACTGGTCAAGTAAATCATTCATGTTTTTCATAGAAAAAGTATGAATACAGCATTTGGCTAAAGTGAGAGAAATGATACCTAAATAAGAAAGAAATGTTTTGGTCAAGTATGAATCAATAGGAGTAACCTAGTAACATAGCAAAATAAGATTGAATACTCTAGCCAGTTTGCCAAGCAAGAGGGTCATTTATCAAAGTGCTATATGGCGTTTTTGCATGCAAAAACACCATAATGCATGGTGCGATGCAAATTAGGAAAAGGGGAGGAGTTTGGGGTGGGATTTCTGGCCAAGTTAGTGGTCTTTGCAAATTCATATCACATGGTTTTAACTACACCTTTTTCATTAAGCCATGTGATATGGCTTTATTGCACTTTGCAATGTTTTCACAAATAGCATATTCAGTATTTTGAGAGAGAGAGAGAGACTAGCTATAAGGGCCTCATACTAGGTAGGTATTTATACCTCTATAGGAGGCCCACCTAGCTACTCGAGGTGAGGTTTAGGTATTAGTGTAGGGGTTAGGGGCCACTTTAACATGCAGAGTGTGACGTACAAACAGAACAGTGCACTCTTGTGAAGATTTGATGACCTTCGGAGTGAGGAAACTCACCCAAAGATGAGATTTGTACAATGTTCTCTCAACCTAGCTTGATGTTACCCAGGAAAAGAGTCCATCAAGCTAGGTTGAGAGAACATTGCTCAGCAGATGAAACAGAAGAAAAAGGAGCAAGGGCAGATTGCCCCTGCATCCAAGTGTTGGCTTAACACAGCTTCTACTCCCAAGGTGGAGGCATCAACTTCCAAGACAAACATACCTGTAGGATCTGGATGGCAAAGACATGGACCCTGGAGGAAAGCCTGTTTTAATTTGTTGAAGGCAGTGACTGCTTCAGGAGGCCATTTTTTAGTATTAGCTCCTTTTCTGATAAGAGCAGTGAGAAGAGCCACAATCTGGGAGTAACTGGGAATAAAATGATGATAGAAGTTAGCAAATCCCAGGAACCATTGTAAGGGGTGAAGTCCAAAAGGCTGGGGCCAGATCTGGATACAGGTCATCTTTTCTGGATCCATGCAAAAGCCATCACTAGAGACTATATATCTCAGGAAGGGTAAACTTTCTTTCTCAAAGATTCAAATTCTCTAGTTTGGCAAACAGTTTATTGGCCCAAAGTCATTGAAGGACTTGACAGACATTCCGGTGATAGGACTGAAGGTCTTTAGAAAAGATGAGGATATCAGCTAGGTAGATGACCACGATAACATACAGCAGATCCCAGAAGACCTCATTCATCTTATTCTAAAATACGGCAGGGGCGTTGCACAAGCCAAAGGGCATAACAAGATTCTCATAATGGCCATCTCTAGTATTGAAAGTGGTTTTCCACCCATCATCAGGTCAGATACAAATTAGATTGTAAGCTCCCCGAAGATCTAGTTTCATAAAAATTTAGCTCCTTGAAGTCGGTCTAGTTCTGCAATTAGCAGCAGGGGATAATGGTCTTTCTTTGTTATGGTGTTCAGACCTTGGTAGTCTATACATGGCTGGAATGTGCCATCCTTCTTAGCTACAAAGAAGAATCCTGCCCCTGCTGGTGATGTAGGTCAGAAGAATCCTCTCTCGAGACTTTCTTGGATGTATTGTGACATAGCCTAACTCTAAGGAAGGGACAGAGAATATACCCTTCCTTGTGGTTGAGTGGTACCTGGCAAGAGATTAATGGCACAGTCATTGGTACAATATTCTGGTAAAGTATCTGCCTTCTTCTTAGAGAACACATCAGTGTATGCTGCATATGGTGGTGGTAATCCCATCAGCAGCACTGTTGATGGGGGAATAACCAGGAGAAGACAGGAAGTCCGGCAATGGAGTCCCCCAACTGGTCAATTGGAGGGTTCCCCAATCAATAGTGGGACAATGGAATTGTAACCAAGGTATCCCCAAATTGATGGGATGGACTGCCTTTTCAATGATGAAAAAGGTTATTTCTTCCACATGTAGGATGCCAGTACGAAGCTTTAAAGGTTCCGTGGTCATGGTGATGCAACCCAGAAGAGGTTCTCCATAGATAGATGAAATTGTCCAAGGTGTGCCCTTGGGACGTGTTGGTAGGTTTAAGTGGAGAACCAGATCTTTCTGGATGAAATTCCCCCCGCACCGGAGTCAATGAATGCCTGAGTAGGAAATTCGAATTACTCCAAGATGATGGCTACTGGCAAGAAAAGTTGGGGAGCTGGAGTGGTGTAACCTAGGGACTTACTCCTAGACTTGGGAGTTTCCCTGCTTCACAGGACATTGAGGAAGTAGATGTCCCTTCCCGGCACAGTAGAAGCAAAGCCCTTGAGTGCGTCATCTATTCTTTTCTTCAGCTGTAAGGTGGCTTTGACCCATCTGATAGGTTCTTCCGATTGCTGGAAACTAGCCTCAGTTACTGGGTTAGGAAACAGGAAAGCCAGTGTGACCAGTCTTCGAGAGGTCTGTAGCTGCCAAGAATAGTGCTGGAGGCAGCAATCGATTCTCCCAGTGAAGTCAATGAGGGCGTCAAGAGCTTCAGGAAGCTCCCTTGTGGCCAATTCATCATTGATTCGGGGAGACAATCCCTCTAAGAAAATATTTCAAAGGCTGTCCTCTCGCCAGTCTAATTCAGTAGCCAGGGTTCGAAATTCTATGGCATAATCCATAAGTGGTCAAGACCCCTGTCGGAGATGTAACAACTCAGAACTGGCAGTGGTCAACCTGCCTGGCTCATCGAAGACTTGTTTCAAGGCTTGAACAAATTGCTGTAGATCTGGAATGATAGGGTCTCTTCGTTTCCATAAAGGAGAAGCCCAGGCCAGAGCTTTCCCATCCAGGAGAGAAAGAATGAAGGTATTTTTAATGGAGTCACTGGGGAATTGTGCTGGTTGTAAGGTAAAGTGCATAAAATACCCTAACATGCCTAAACGCCCACCAGGCCCGGTGGGCCTTGTTCTTTTCCAGGTTTGATTTCAAACTTCACTACCACCCTGCTAAGAACCTCCGAGCGGATGCTTTATCCTGGTCATTTGAACCCAAAGATTTCCCCGAAGAGCCAGGTCACATCATCAACCCAGCTTTTTCTCCTTGCTGACACCCATCCAGTTCCTATGGGAAAAACCGTGGTGCCTCGATGACTCTGAGAAATGGTTCTCCGTTGGGTACACGATTCCAAAGTTGCCGGTCACCCAGGACAAGTGTGAACTGTCGCACTGCTCCCATGGTTTTTCTGGTGGCCTACTTTGGTCTCTGACGTGAAGGCATACGTGAAATCCTGTAATGTTTGCGCACAACAAAAACCCCCAGTTGGGCGACTGTGGGGACTCTTACAGCCGCTTCCAGCACCCAAAGAACCGTGGACCCACTTGTCAATGGACTTCATTGTGGATCTGCCTCCTTCTAAGGGTAATACTGTGATATGGTTTACCATAGACCGTTTTTCGAAAATAGCTCATTTTGTGCCTCTTACGGGCCTACCATCTGCACCCGAGTTAGCACCATTGTTTTTTCATCACATTTTCAGACTGCATGGTTTACCAGTAGATATTGTCTCTTATTGAGGTCCTCAATTTGTCGCCAGGTACTAGCGCTCCTTAAAGGCGTTCTCACGTGCATACATTAATGACCTACAGGACAACTGGTAATACTTCTTATCCTGGGCAGAGTTCTCCCACAACTCTCACATTGCCACAGCTACTTGAACATCTCCATTCTCAATAGTCTATGGAAAGCAACCTCAACCACCGTTACCCATACCTCTCTCCATGCCGTCCCCCGTGGTACAGGCTACTGCGGATACCCTTAAGACATTGTGGGAACAGACTAATCTCCGTCTGTGCCAGACCGCTTCCAGGGCCAAGAAGACTGCTGACAGTCGACGCCGTGCAGCTCCTGAATTCGTTCCTGGCCAGAAAGTCTGGTTAAGTTCCAAGTACATTAGATAAATTCCTTCATAGAAATTCGCCCTGAGGTTTATTGGACCATTCTTGATTACCCGATGCATTGGACCTGTGACATACCAACTGCGGCTGCCTCCTTCTTTGGGTATACATAACACCTTCCATGTATTGTTGTTCAAGCCGGTAATGCTGTCTTGGCTTTCCCGGAGGGTCCCCTAGCCACCTCCATTGGTGGCAGAAATCGATACAACTTATAAAGTTAATGAAGTCCTAGATGTCCACCGTAGAGGCTGCCGAAGGGAGTACCTCCTTTCCTGGGAGGGTTACTGACCCGAGGAAAATTTTTGGGAGCCTGCAAGGAACATCTTAGATAAGACCCTCCTCTTGAACTTCCATCGTGCCCATCTGGGCAAACCACGACCTCCAGGACGGGGGTGAAAAGAGGGGGTACTGTTATGCTCGCTGCCCGCGGCTGCCCTGCGGTGTGGCCCTCTCACCTCTTTAAGCATCCTCCAGGCTCCAGCTCTCTGTCGCATGCGGCAGTGGGCCACTGGCTCCGACCTCGGGCTCCTGCCAGCACCTCCGGCCCTGTTTCACTTCCTGGGATTTTCAGCCAGGGTGCCTCCATCCATTGGGCCTCTCTGCGGGTTTCACGGAGAGACACCACCAGCAGCACCGCGCCCCTCCCTTGGCATGCACGCACACAGCAGTAAACCTTTTAAAGGGCCGGTGGCGGGAACCTGCCTGCGGACCCGGATGCTGACGTCAGATCCTTCAGTGTATAAAAGCTCAAGTCTCACACTGAAGCTTTGCCTTTGCAACAGGTCTCCTCAGTTCCCTGTTGGTTATGAACACTCGTTGCCTCTGTGCCTTCTCATTCCTTGTTCCTGAGTGTCTTCCAGTTCCTGTGTCTTCGTTCGTCTCGTCTGTACTTCGACTGATCTCCTGGTGCTGACCTCTGCTACGTCCGTCCATTGCCTGCCTTCTCCAAGCCTGACCTCTGCTACGTTCGACCAGTCCCTGCCTTCTCCAAGCCTGGCCTCTGTTACGTCTGACCATTGCCTGCCTTCTCCAAGCCTGACCTCTGCTACGCCTGACCACGTCTGCCTTCTCTGTGCCTTGACCATTGCTATGCCTGACTACGCTTGCCTCCTCCATGCCCTGACCATTGCTATGAATGACCACACTATAGACTCCTTTGTGTCCAGAGTTCTACATTGCTTGCTACATCTTCTAATTGCCACCGGCTCTCATTCGAGTTCAACAGTGACACCTCTGTCCCTATTCTCTGGACTTGGACCCTTAAGGCTCCAGCCTTTCTCTGCTCAAGCACCTTCAGTCAATCCTCGTTCCTTGGTGCTTGGGTTCCTGTACTGGGACCAGTCCAGGGTAATACTACGCCACCTGCTGGCTGCTGTTTCTGGGTTGCACTACCTGCCTTCAACTTTCTATCTCGAGGCCTGCCTAATTCCTGGTGGCCCCAGCACTCAAAGGCTCAACCCGAGGGGAACGTGGGCTGGTATAGGTGAAGCTCCAGTGGCCTCTAGCTTCAGCCCACTCCACCTGCTGACGGTGGGGACCCATTGGCCCTTGCCTGCAGGTTGCATCAACCCCACCTCAGCCCAAGGATCCATATCCAGCCCAATACTGACCCATTATGGGATGCCCGAAGCCCCGATAGGCCAATCCACCCCTGCACTTGAGGGAAGGAGCCAGGAGTGTGGTGCCTGAGCAGAGCAGTGGCAGCAGTAATGGCAACAGGCACATAAAGCCGCTGCTGCTGTTACTGCTGCCATCACTACTGCGCCGGTAAAATAAAAATGGTAGAGTGAGTGCAGAGCTAGTGCAGAGCCTCCGGGGAGGCTCCCTCACTGTACTAAAAGATTGTGCGGGGCCTGGTGTTGGTTGTAGCGGCTCAACAACACTGGGCTGCAGTGACCAACACAAACCCCATGATCCTCCCGCCTGGCTTACTGTGCGGCTGCTCTTTCTTTCTTGCTGCCTGCAGGGACTGAGGACCCTGCGGGCTTGTCAGCAGAGCTGCACGTTGATGTCCTTGAAGGCAGGGTAAGGCAGCTGTGGATGAAGAGTTTTGATGGGCAATTTTTGCCGCTTCAACATTTTGCTGCCTGAAGCGACCGCCTCACCCTGCCTCATTATAGAACTGCCCCTGGGCATTACTCCCATTTTCAGGGATCTATTGAACAGGTCTTTCAGCAGATCCACCAGCGCATCTCTGAGCTCTTTTGGTATCCTGGGATGTACCTTGTCCAGCCCCATTGCCTTGTCCACTTTCAGTTTATTTACTTCTTCCCATACATTCTCTTCTGTAAATGGGGTTGCATCTACCCCAATCGCATTTGTGCTTTTGTTAAGCAGCAAAAGTTCCTCTCTAGGTTTTTCTTTATTCACCATCAATCAAAAGTTTTTTTAAATATTTCTGCTAGTTCTCAACTCCCTCCACAGATTACTCCTTGTCTCCTTTCAGTCTTGCAATACCATTTCTGGCCTCACTGATATATCTGAGAAAAGTTTTTTTTTCTCCTTGCTTAACCTCTTGCCACCAATCATTTCTTCCACTTTATGTTTTGCTTTCCTGATTTCTTTCCTCTTCTCTTTTAACTTAACCAGATATTCTTCCCTGTTCTCTTTTTGGGATCCCTTTTATTTCTTGAACGCTGACCTATTAGCCTTTATGATTTTTTAGCCACCTCCTTTGAGAACCAAATAGGTTTATTTTGATGCTTAATTTTGCTTACTTTTCTTATATAGAGATTTGTTGCCTTAGTAATCTCCTTTTAATTTGTTCCACTGTTGATCCACTTCTCCCATCTTTTCCCAGTCTCCTCTCTAAAGGACCTGAACCTTCATTTTAATTGCTATTCATGAACTGCCCTTGTCGATTAGTCTTTTGCAATGCTTTTGTTGCCTGCTTCACTAAGCATGCCATTGAATTGCTTCACAATAATTAATCCTGGAGTAATAAAAAGGTTTAAAAAGGTTAAGAATATATAGTGAATGATTTTTTGTTTGCTATCTCATATAGAGCCCACTCCATATGGCAGTCAGATTTCTCAAAATGGCAATTTGTATTTATTTTTTTTCTTCAACTTATAGACAGCTTATCCTTCCAAAAAGCTCCAGGCAGATACATAACATTCAATATACAAAATTACATCAATGTAAACAATACATTACAAACCTAACAGTGGGAAAGACACCAACACAGAACACAAATAGATGAACTGTGAAATGCCTTATAAGATGCCTAGTAAAATCCTGCTGCCCCCAAATCCCAAATCATTAAAAGTAGATGTAAGCAGCCAAGCCCTACTGAATTTATGAAAGCTCATGTGTTAGTCCCCTCCAGTCCTTTGAGTAAGGACTGGAGGGGACTATGGGTGGGGGAGCTCTCTTTGCAAAACTTGGAAAGGGTATCATTTTATATTTGCAGTGCCAGCAAATCGCCACCAGATGGCAAAACGAAGGATAGCTGAAACAGGTTGTATATTGCCTCTGAGACTGTTCTGGATGAAATTGTTAATAATTTGGGCTCCATTAAGAGGGGCGGTAGGAATATCTTGCAAGGGGAGGGTTCAAGGGATGTATAATCCTGGCTCAAGGTTTGGTAGTAGGAGATTCGGGAGATTCAAGAAGATCCCCACTGTGGATTAGGGGTGGGGAGGAACTACCAGCCAGTGCTCAGGAGACCCTCCTGTTTTGAAGTGAGCCCTGCAGGAGCTTTTCTTCTTAAGGGGAGAGGTCTAAAGTAAAAGAGTAATCCTTTTCACAAGGAATTACTCCAGGAACCTGGACTAGGTTTTCCCACAGGAGAAGAGTCCAGAAGGAGATGGCCCCTTTCTATAAGGGAAGTAGAGGAAAGAGAAGAAGAAGCTCATAAGAGGGAGTATTGTCAAGGATTCTGGAGAAGTCCTTGAACTCTGCCTGCAAAAATAGCAAGACCAGCAGGGCCGGTGCGTCCATTAGGCAAACTTCAGCGGTCGCCTAGGGCGCCAAGCCGTAGGGGCCGCCTAAGAACAGCCACGTGGTGCCGCAAGCGGGGCCCCCAACTCCCTACCTGTTTTGGCGCCGACTGTTTCTATTTCTCTTTTCTGTGAGCAGGATAGGCCCCGCTTGCGGCACCACGTGACTGCTCTTCAGCGCCCCCTATGGCTTGGCACCCTGAGAAGCACACAGTCAGTGCCAAAACAGGTAGAGGTTGCGCGACCGGGGAGGGGTCACAACCGGGCGGCAGTGCGAGGGTCACCTAGGGCACCCAATACCCTTGCACCAGCCCTGAGGATCAGGGAATAGATAGTACTCTGTTGGCCCATGAGGGAGAGATGTTCTTATTCAGAGAGCAGAGGTGGCTCTATATGGAGGAGTGTGAAGTATCCCACTAAAGGTGGGATGGGATATAGTGCCTATTGTGTCTGTGGGATCTAATAGAAATGTGAGCAACATTTGACAGAGTGAGTTTGGAAGAAGAATGAGGTAAAGTGGTGGGAAAGAATCGGAAAGCTTCTTTAAAGTTTATTACAATCTATTGCCAATTGTGTTTGGAGTATGGTGAAATTGTACCTTGGCTGTGAAACATGTGAACTCTGATTCATTCTGGTAAAGTGTAATACCCTCTTTAAAATCTTTGTAAATAGTTGCTTTGCTGGTACCCCAGGATTAAAAGTTCAGTATTTTACAAGAATACCTGATGTGGAGTTTGATTGGAGGGGCACCTTGACTCCCATAACTACCAAAAGGAGTCCTGGATGAGTGGCATCCCTGTCCAGGTCAAGGAAAAAGGGTACCTTGTCTCCTTTTTGTACAGATCCACTATGCCATCTGCTTGACCAACATGGCTGAACCCTACAAAAATTTGAGGGACTGGCACTTGGCTTCTACCGGTATCAGAGCCTCTCAACATTTTATGTGCCCCGTTACACTCAGAAAGTCTATTAAAGTCCATCACTCCTTTGGAATGGAGTTCCACAAACTAGGACCTATAACAGAAAAGGTCTTATTCGTAGTTTCCAGCAGGTGAACCTCCTTAGGAAATTTGAAAGGGTTGCCAACTGTCCTGATTTTTTCTAGACCTTTTTCAGTTAAGGCCGAGAACATTAAACTATTAGAGGCTAACTTTCAAGCATGAATGTGGCATTTACACATGAATACGGCCACGCTTACTTTTACTATAGTATTTTATAACCCATGTGTTCAATATATGCATGTTTTATTTTTTTAAAAGTGTTATCTTGACCCTTCAACATACGCACATATGTAGATTTATGTGTGAATGAATACGATGCAGTGAAGCTACGTATTTCAATGCAATGAAAGTACATACTTTACCCACCTATTTAAAAAATATATGCACATGTATTGAATCTACAATAAGACTTACTCACAAAGTCCTGATTTATGCACATAAGTTGGTGTATTTTAAAGCATGCACATATCCAGGAAATCACCAATTTTTACCAATTATTCCACCAGTTCACCCAGTCCTTCTCCAGATTGAGACCCTCCGGGTTCTTTAGCCTGAACTCCTCCCAGTTCACCCAGCTCTACCTCCCAGTCAGTACCACACAATGAACATGTTTAAAATCACTTACGCCAGAAAATTAGAAGATGTGAAAATATGCGAATACATTAGCAAATGCACATGCACACGTGTCTTTTAAAATAGCAACTTACATGCCCCTGGACCACCCACTTTTTACATGGGTATATATATATACACCAAAAATTAAAATATGCACATATTTTGGTCTTTTATATATATATATATATATATATTTATATATATTTATATATTTATAAATGATCTGGAAAGAAATACGACGAGTGAGGTAATCAAATTTGCAGATGACACAAAATTGTTCAGAGCAGTTAAATCACAAGCAGATTGTGATAAATTGCAGGAAGACCTTGTGAGACTGGAAAATTGGGCATCCAAATGGCAGATGAAATTTAATGTGGATAAGTGCAAGGTGATGCATATAGGGAAAAATAACCCATGCTATAGTTACACAATGTTGGGTTCCATATTAGGTGCTACTACCCAAGAAAGAGATCTAGGCGTCATAGGGCCTTATTTTCCAATATTGCATTGGTAACGCATTAGGGGGTGTTACCAATGCAAATGAGGCTTCTTTCATGCAGTGGGGAAACATCGTGTGCAGCGATGTTTTCCCACTGCACAATGATTCTTTTATCACAGTGCACGATATTCCCAGACAGGAAGGAGAGAGAGAGAGAGGAGAGAGAGAGAGAGAGAGAGAGAGAGAGAGAGAGAGAGAGAGAGAGAGAGAGAGAGAGAGAGAGAGAGAGAGAGAGAGACTTACTATAGTGCCTATGCCCTACATAGGTATTTTAACCCCTATAGGAGGGCCACCTACTAACTCGGGGTGGGGATTAGGTATGAGCGTCGGGGGTTGGGGGCCACTTTCGCATTCCACATGAGACCTACGGACAGAACAGTGGTCTCTAGTGCAGATTTGCTGGCTGTCGGAGTGAGGACGCTCACTCCAAGAAGTGGTTTGGGCAACTTTCTCTCTACCTAGCTTGATGGACACTCCTACCTGGGCAACAACATGCTAGGTGGAGAGAACGTTGGCCAAATCTCCGCTTGGAGTGAGCGTCCTCACTCCGACGGCCAGCAAATCTGCACTAGAGCCCACTGTTCAGTCCGTAGGTCTCATGTGGAATGCGAAAGTGGCCCCCAACCCCCGACGCTCATACATAATCCCCACCCAGAGTTAGTAGGTGGCCCTCCTATAGGGGTTAAAATACCTATGTAGGGCAGTAGGCACTATAGTAAGGTTCTCTCTCTCTCTCTCTCTCTCTCTCTCTCTCTTCTCTCGCTCTCTCTCTCTCTCTCTCTCCTCTCTCTCTCTCTCTCTCTCTTCTCTCTCTCGAGAGCCTGAAACAGGCTGTCTGAGAGAGACACTATCTTCAACTTCAGTTAGGCATTTCTCATGTTCTCCCAACATAGACATTGCCCCTTTAGTGAAATTACAAAGCTGAGAGAGGGAAAGCATCAAAGTCTTTTGTCCAGGCTTATGATCCTCCAGACATCAACATGTAAAATATTCCCAAGTTCTACAAGGTCCCAATCTGGCTCAGGACCTTCACTGAGTTGAAAAAGCCAACACTAACCTGAAAATCCGACATGACACAAGGTCAGAAGCACCAAGATGTCCTGTTTGTATGGAAAGCTAATTGCCCCTCTCCCCTCCCTACATAACTACTACTTGGGGTTTCATCCTTTTCCAACCCTTTCACCGGATGCACAAACTCCAGCCGATCACAAGCAAGGGTAACATTTGGAGACCTTTATTCACCCACGCCACCTTTACTCACTCGTGCCAACAGCCTCCACAGGAATTGTAGCATTCCCTCTGACAGCAGCAGCAATCGCTTGAGCCGGCAGAAATCTACCACATAGATGACTCGTCAGCCAAAAAGGCAGTAGACCTAGCACCCAGACTCAGAGAGGCCCCAGAGCAAGAAGAGGTCTCTGCACGTGAGTCACCTTGGGTTTCTCCTGACTGACGCTGAATATGCTGATCCACTGGGCCTCATACCAAGGCTAAACTGGGAGACGAAGTAACTGATTTCCCCTTTATCTTCTTCCCTTTCGGAACCAGATGGAATCAGAAAGAGGTAAAATAGAGGAAAATATAAAGAAAGAAAAAGTACTTCAGCAGAGTGTCAGGCAGTGACAGCTATCTTGATATCGCCCACTCCTTATCTGCTATTCTGTATTTCTGTGTTTTTCTAATGGTGAAGAGTGTCAATATGTCACCAACAATATTAAACAGCATCTCCAAATGTTCGGAAATTTGACAGTCGAAACTTGGCAACCCTAAGATTTGATAGTAATTTGCAGACACATTCAGGATTTTTGCTACTGTACAATGGCATAAAAATGGACTGTCTGGTAACAAAAGCAAATCACTCATGTGAAAAAGGCTTAAAAAAAAATTCTATTAAATTGTTAAGACATCGACATTTCTTTTCCTTTATTATCAGCCAATTGTTCTGAGAATTTCAGGAAGCTAATTTTTTTTAATAAATAAGCAAGAAAGCAATCTTATTTTATAGAAAATATCATATTTCTACCAATCACTTTTCACAGTAGCCATTATTGCCAGTTCCTCTTCAGTACATACGTATGCATCACAAATCATATCCTCTTGGCATTTGTCTGTGACCAAGTATTGCAAAGCTCTTTTATTACCTGGAACACACAGGTATGCAAACAGTACCAAATGCAAAACCAGTTTTGAAAAAAGAAACCAACCATGCATTTTTATTCTGAAATGCCATGTCATTAAAAATGGTGCATTTTTGTTTTAATTTCCTTGAATACATGATTTTTCTGTTAATTTATGGATAAAAGTGAGTGAAAACCTACTGTTGAAACCCAAATGCCATACAATGAGGACAATTGCTGGTGGCCCGGTATAATACAGGCAGCATCAGTGTTACATCAAGAAAGAAATAGGAGTAGTGTGGAACACTACAAATACAGTATTTCTCTCTGGTACATTGTTGTAGGCAAACTGAGGAAGTTTTTCATGGCCGATCAGAAAGAATAAGAATGTTTGTCACTAGTCACTACTATATCTCAATCTAATTAAAAATAAATATTTGATGTCCAGAATGGCTGTGATTATTAAAGTGTTGGGACAGGAATCCTGTAGTCGACTTTCAGTGGTGCATAGCTATTATCATATTCAAACTAAACATATACAGTATACAGAATATATACACTCACATAAGATATTAAAAGTCTACAACCTCTGGGTCAGACGTTTCCTTTTTAATAATGATAAGTCGAGTTTAATGGCCTTAGCACACATACAGTAACCCCACCACTCTGCAGTTAATTGCAGAAGATGTCCTCTCTCCATTAATTTAAAGCACATTGCTGACTACAAGTTAAATCTCTCAACCTCAGCATATCTTCTCCATCAAATGTTAGACCCATTACAAGAAGCAGGGGAAGACAGCTATATTTAAGAGTTTCTTACAGAGCTGCTGTGAGGCTGTACACTGGTAGAAAGATTTGAAGTAAACTCCTGAGAGAGAGAGAGAGAGAGAGGGAGATGGGGAAGGGAGAGAGAGAGAGAGAGAGAAGAGAAAGATCCAGGGAACTTGCACATTATGAGTAAGGCTGGCATGCACAACGGAATGAATGGTTGGCATTTGCAAAGCTGTATGGCAGGGGAGCCTCTTAGCAGTTTGCCACTGCCAGCTGATGCCTCTGTTGAGCGTCAACACTAAAGCCAAAAAAGAGAGGCAGGTGCAGGAATGGGGGTGGGTGGTGGGAGACAGGGGAATGAATCAAGGAACAAAAACACACCAACAGAACGTCTGTTCTTCAAATCCCGTCCTTTGTTAATAAAATGTACACAAAGCATTGCTTAAATATAGATAATGTATTTTTAAACATGGTAGATTCCTTGCATATGCAATCATGCCACTTTTGACAATTCTCCTTCACCTTAACAGGGCACATTGATCTAAGCGCTTTTTTTTTTTTTTTTTTTAAACCAAGAAAAACTGGGCATTGTCTAGCAAAATGCTTTATGCTGATTATAGTGGATTTCCTTTGGGGACACAGAGCATCTGCTTCCTAATGCATCCCTCCCCTTGAAGCTCCCCCTTCCTCTCACCATAGAACACCCCCCCTTAACCCCTCCCCCCCCCTCACTCAGCTAACCCAGGGCCTGGGAACGGAGGCTGTTACCAGACTCAATCCTCTGTCTTTACAGTAAAGTGTCAGGGGTTCATCCCTCCTGTATGCAGTCCTCTGGTTAGCAAAAATGGCAAGGAGCAGGCATTAGTGCCAGGATTCTGGAATTTATGCTCTGCGGTGCTGAAGATGAGGCGTGAATCTTAAATCTTTACCACTAGCCAATCTATCTGATATTTGGAGATGGCCAGTTCAAAAACAACATGAGAAATAAAATTACAAGTAGTACAGATTCTGGTGGGTGTCAAAAGCAGAAGAAACAACCGAAGTCAAACCATCAATTATACATTTTAAAATGAGTATAAAAATGGAGGAGAAATACTTTGGACAGGCTGAAAGTCTCACAATTTCAACAAACAACCATACCATCTTCATTCATGGGTCAAAAAAAATCTCCTTATTTTCATGTGAATGTGAAGAATAAATTGCTAACACATATATCTATGCAAAGAGTTTTATGCTATAATTCAAAAATAATAACTTATCTGATACAACTGATGCAATGGGGTATATGAGGAATCAGATTAAAGGAAACAAAACAAACAAAAAAAAAAAGCCAACATGATCAGAGTTTCACCATGAGGCTGCTTCAGGCAAAAGATCTGAAAATAAAAAAGCACCAATCAGATGCCGTAACTAGTCACAAAATTTCATTTCAGTTATACTTACATTCACTTACTTCACTTGCAATCACATGCAAAAATGGATCAGTTGTCAGGCGCACAAGAATGTTATAATGGATATACAGCAAATGGAAATTCTCTGAAATTAAGAGGGCAAAATGGTTCAATCACAAAAACACATATCATTCACCAATGAGTTGTTCCTCTTTAAAAACAAATCCATAATGCTACTTAGTAGGTGTAGAATACCTATTAGTCCATGTCAGACAGAACCAGAAAAAATTGTTTCCACTCTATACTCAAATTCAGTCCCTTTAGACAGAGGATTGAAGATGAAAATCAATATCTGCTCTAGAAGAGTGAGAACAGCATCATGATCACCACTGCACTGCAGACGGTTTGATATGATCAATGCAAAACATTTTTGGTGAATTCCATTGAAGGTTCTTACTTGCACAACGAGATACAAATAGGGCGCCTCATTTCTCTGAGACCAAAGACAATTCTGATGTTCCAAAAGTCGAGTGTGGAGTGATTGTATAGTTCTGGCATGGACAAGCAATGAAGAGTCAAATATCAAATTCAAGGTTCCTCCCTTTCCCCCACCCTCTTCAACATATACCTACTTCCACTCGGCCAGCTGCTAACTAACCTTAACTAAAACATTTCCTTTATGCCGACGACGTGCAATACTGATCCCCATCAAAGAATCCATTGCAAAACACTCGAGAACTGGGAAACCTGCCGACGAGAGATCAACCTTCTCCTCTCTAGTTTAAACCTGATACTAAATTCAGCGAAGACGGAAATCCTCCTCATCTCCCCGGAAAACAGTAATACCACACAAGGTGCACCATCGAACATCTTTGTCACCCAAGCAAGAGATCTAGGAGTACTAATCGACAACCGCTTGAATTTAAAATCATTCATCAACCGCACTACCAAGGATGGCTTCTATAAACTGCAGGTACTAAAAAGAATTAAACCACTCCTTCACTTTCAAGACTTCAGAACTGTCCTCCAAGCCGTAATTTTCTCCAAGATAGACTAATGCAACTCTATCTTGCTAGGTCTCCCTTCCTCATCCATTAAACCTCTTCAGATGCTCCAAAACGTTGCAGCCAGAATTCTGACAAACACCAGAAGAAAAGACCACATCTCTCCCATCCTCAAAAATCTACACTGGCTACCAATACATTTCAGAATTCTTCATAAGTCCATTACCATCCATAAAACCATTTATTTATGTATTTATTTATTTATTTAACAGTTTTTCTATACCGACATTAAAATACACATCATATCGGTTTACATTATAACAGCAGGTAGAAAATACATAGAACAGGGAGGTGGGGAGTGGATAACCAGCAAAAACAAGAGTTAGAGAGGGCTCTAACTGGGAGCCCGAGGCAATAGTTAAAAAATGAGGGGGGTAGAGGGGGCGTAGTAGGGGAGCTAGTTTACACAGACTGGGGTGGAGGGGTATAATCCATTCCCAAGCCCCTCTTAGCCTTCAAATCCCACTCAAATTACACTCATCATCCAGACCTATCAGAGAAGCCTACAGAGGATCCCTACAGGTCCCCCAAACCAAAGTTACACACCATCTTTCCTTCAGAGAATAGGCCTTCTCTACAGCGGGACCATCTATATGGAACGCCATTCCCCCTGACCTCAGACAGGAACCATGCTTATTAACATTTAGAAAGAGGCTGAAGACATGGTTGTTCAGACAAGCCTTTCCCGAACCTAACGGACTTAACAGACTGACTGCAACAACCATTAAGATACATTCCAGCACTATGTAAATAAATGTTCCTTTTCTTACTGTTTAACTACTCCGGCTTCTCTACTTCCTCCCCCAATTCATGCTCCCCCCTGTTTTATTATAACTTTGCTTGCTTCTCTCCACTTGTTAAATGTTCAAAGTTATCACTCCCCCTGTTACTTGTAAACCATCATGATGTGATTGTATCATGAATGCCGGTATAGAAAAGCTCTAAATAAATAAACAAACAAATAAATAAATAAATAAACATCTGAAACTCCAGTCTTTTGCCTACAATAGGCTATCAACTACATCATATAAGTGTTGCATCCATCGGTCTTCGACGGCTTCGCCCCGCCTACCTCTCTCTCAGCTCCTCCCGCTCACCTTGGACTAATGGCCGCCACAGCGTCTGCTTGCCGTTCTCTCTGGCATTACCTGACCGGCTTTGGTGCTGCCTCCCGCCATTCTCTTTCAAGGTACCTCTAGGGCGCACGCCGCCCTCTTCTTTAACTCCACATTGATGCGAACCCCAGGGGTGTCCCCCTGTTCTGATGTCATGACTTCTGGGTATATCTGCCTATAGTATTTGCTAGCTCGTTGAGTTAGCAACAGGATTCATATGGATGGGATTTGCTCTCCGTTCCTAAGCTTCTCTGCCACTCCAGTGCTATCTGGAACTCTTACTACCCTTCGGGGGTTTCTAACAGGGTACCCGCTCCTCAGGGGCCTCTCTGCTTCTTTCAGGTGCTATCAGGAAACTGGTACTCGCTCCTCGAGGGCCCATGTTTCCTGTGTCGCTGCCTGCAACCTCTACCCTTCTACTAGGAAGAACTAACTTACAGTTACCAGCAGTGAGTACAGAAATCATCTCTCTCCACAGTACTGCTTCACTGGAATCAGGTACTCGCTCCTCGAGGGCCTGCTCTCTGCTCCGGTGCCAGACCTCTCATCTACTGGAATCTCTGTTACTAAGTGAGTACAACACTACCGAGTCTCTCTGCTCTAAGGGATCAGGTACTCGCTCCTCGAGGGCCTGCTCTCCCTATCTCAGAGCTTCACCTATTTCTACATTGGGACTCTGAATGTTAATCTTATTGTGTGCTCATAACTCTCAGTCTCTTTCCACTACAGCACTGCCTTACAGAGGATCCGCTGTTCCAGCGTTCTGTGTGAGACGTGCCCAGCCGGGCTCTACAACCACTACTCACTACTGCCACCTCTGGTGGTCACTTAAACTGTCTAATAAAAGATTCAAATCTGTGTTTGTCTGTCCGGAGTCTAGCCTGACACCGTGGTCCCTCACGGGACTGCCCCCCCCCCCCGTGGGCGTGGTCAGCTGCCACAGTGTCCAAGGATCCACCCAAACACCATTAACCATAACAATAAGACTCCAAAATTCAACCACCCAAAAATTCCCTAAAGAGCCAATTTAATACACATCTCAGGGCAACAACGCCAACATTTTAATACAGAGCATGTAAATAGAAAAGTTATATTAATTAAAAGCCACATGCGTCAGAGGCCGACCAGAATTCATGTTTTGGAGACACTATATCCAGTGTGAATGATTTATGAATTCTGGTTGGCCACTGACACAGTTGGTGAACGTCGAAACATGGCAGTGTCGGGCTTTGGTTTTTAGCACTACAGCTTTGAATCTACATGCGGCTTTTGATTAGTATAACTTTTCTATTTGCATGTTCTGTGTTAAAATTTGGCATTGTTGCACTGAGATGTGTAATAAAGGGGGTCTTTGTTTTTGGTGGCAATTGATTTAGATTTAGTTTTTTGCACCTTAAGTATCTGATACCACCTACGATAATCTCTTTTATATGCCTCTACCTCTCATGTTTGGATTTATCATTCTATGGTATTGTCTTTTGGGTGTTTGTATATATTCATGGAAAAATAATAACATATACAACATGTGCAATAGTGCAAGAAGTAAATTGTCACAGCATATAACTTTGATTAGTAACTGGACTGACAAAAAAATGTGATAGATGACATTGGAGGGCACACAGAACAAAGTTCACATTTATAATGCCAAATAAGTTTTTCTCCAGTTAGTCTGTAAGGTCTGATCAGAAATCAAAGGAAATGTTGAAGGACATATATACTCTTTCAGATTCCTGTCTTGCATATATAGGATCATAAAACTCTAGGAGTTAAAACATGGATATAAGATTATAACAGACTAATGAATCCTGGCAATCCTCATTGATGATGCTGAAAACCAGAAGACACTTGTCATTGTCTCTTGGTGCCGAAGTGATATCACTTTGGCACTTGTCTACAGTGTGGCTGGCACCATTTTTAAAGATCCAGATGTAAGTGGAGTGAATGGGCTTTGTTCTGGCCCTTTCCATTCTTTTACCCAGAAGGAAGGGGATAAATGGGGATTAGGGAGGGAGGACCCCAGTCCCAGACCACGTCTTCGGGGTGGGGAGTAGAAGGGGCCTGAGGTGTTCTAGCTGGGTAGGCCTAGGCTCCAGGCTCAATTTTAAAGGCAGAAGTGGGACTTGGAGGGGCCAGCCCGGTTTGCATCTTACAGGGCAGGAGGGTAATTGGAGGTCTGTAGGAGGCTTGGTTTGGTTTCTTTTTTGTTTAGGGGATTTTGGGGGTTTAATGGGTTTTTTTCAGTTTAGGAAATGAATCACAGAAAAAAAACATTAAACAAAGCAAATAGCAAAACAAAACAAGACAAAACGAAAAAATGAATTTTGCATTTTTACAATTTTGCATTGTAAAACTCCACATGTACATTCACCTGGGTCATTTTCAGACAGCCAATTTATCCTGGTAAATAGGTCCTTAACTGCATAAATGGCTTCTGAAAATTACATTTGTTTTTGCAGAAATTCATCTTATTTCATTCTACCATTGTTTCCCAACTTTTCTTTCCCAACAAGTTGGGAAACAACTTTTCACAATCATTTTGAATCTTAATCCGGTTTTCAAATTTCATTTTTGTTGGGTGTGTTGGGTTTCTATATATACTGCAATTCCAGTAGCTCATTGGGGTATTACAATACATGACATATGGGGAGGGTAATTTTTGAACGGCTCACAGCCTAAAGTCTGGTGGTATTCTTTACTTGCAAACTTTGGTTAAAATGTTCAAAGCTGATTTATGCACAAATGAAACCGCTGCAAAAATTTGCAGACGCATACTTAACAGGTGCTGACATCCATGCAGAAAGTGACACCTATTTGGGAACAGGTGTAACTTTCTGCTTGCATACTTATGCACACACTTTCGAAACATGAGCATCAGTTTTGCCCCTGTCCCAACTCTGCCCCTCTGATTGCCTCTTTGTGATGTGTGGGAAAGTAAGTGGGAAATTGCTTCTGTGCATTATGGTCACATCCTCCTAGCAACTTCCCAAAAGGCCATTTACACCCAAAAATATGTGAGAAAATCTTTCCTGAAATTTATTCCCAAAATAACAGAAATTCAATGACTATTGGGAAATTAAAATGCAACCAATGAATCAAATCAATGAACATAGTTAGCTACATTAAATCAGCCATTGTTTATTCTTGTAACTTAGTAAAGATGGTAGAAAAGGACCAAATGGTCCATCCTGTCTGCCCAGCAAGCTTCTTATGGTAGTGTCTGCCGTGCCATGCAGGTTACTCCCATGTTTCTCTTAATGGTAGCAACTGCTGCTTCGTATAGTTTTTCCCAAGTCTTATGATAACCATAAAAAATGTACTGCTAGCAACATTTTTACTGGGTGAGGAGTATTCTTGAAAATTCAGACAGTGATGACGGGTTTTGCTTATGGATTTAGCCTTAGAAGTAGTCCTATGCCTTTTCACTTTTGTCTGCGTAAAAGTCAGGGCCCGTGTTGGTTTTCATCTAAATCCAATTCCTCTTCCACCCCCCCACCCCCCACCCCCACCCCCAACCATCAAAGCGGAGAATGATGATGTAGTTTCGTCAAAGCATCAAACCTTATTGGTTAAGTGTAGTAATCCCTTTCTTTTTGTTAAGAGTAGTATTTGCTGCTTCATGCAGGTTACCCCCATGCTTATCAGTTCCCCAGACCTTAAAAGTCAGGGCTCTCATTGGTTATTGTCTGAATACAACTTCCCTTTTCCCTTGCCATTGAAGCGGAGAGCAATGTTACAGTTACATCAAAGTATCAAGGCTTATTGGTACTGCACCAGCAAGTTACCCCCATGCACCCTTTACTTCATTTCCATCCGCTAGTCTTTAGGGATCCACAGTGTTTATCCCATGCCACTTTGAATTCATTGACTGTTTTAGTCTTCACCACCTCCTCCAGAAGGGCATTCCAGGCATCCATCACCCTCTTCATTAAGAAATATTTTCTGGTGTTGGTTCTGAATTGTCCCTCGTGGAGTTTCATTTTGTGACACCTAGATCTACTGATTTATTTTGAATGGAAAATGTTTGAAATCCGTGCATCATTAAAACCTTTCAGGTGTCTGAAGGTCTGTATCATATCTCCCCTGCACCTCCTCTCTTCCAGGATAAACATATTCCTATCCTTCAGCCTCTCCTCAAAAGTCTTCTGATACTGACCCCACATTATTTTGGTTGCCTTTCTGGACTGTCTCCATTCTGTCTCTATCCTTTTTTAGATACAGTCTCCAGAACTGAATTCAGTATTTCAGGTGAGGCCTCACCAAGAACCTGTACAAGGGCACTATCATCTCCTTTTTCTTACTGGTTATTCCTCTCTTTATGCAGCCTAGCATTCTTCTGGCTTTAGCTATTGCCTTGTCACATTGCTTCACCACCTTCAGATTGCCAGACACAATCACCCCAAGATCCCTCTCTTGATCTGTGAACATCAACCTTAAACCCCCCCCCCCCCCCCCCCCCCAATATCACATACAGCTCTTTTGGATTACTGCATTCCAAATGCATGAATTTACACTTCTTGGCATTGAATCCCAGCTGCCAAACCTTTGACCACTCTTAAAGCTTTCTTAAATCACTTTTCATTCTCTCTTCTCCTTCAGGCGTATCCATTCTATTGCAGATCTTAGTATCATCTGCAAATAGACAAACTTTACCTTCTGTTCCTTCCATAATGTCTCTCAAAAGATATTGAAGAGAAATGATCCCAATACTGATCATGTGCATTCCACTTAACACCATTTTCTGTTGCAGGAGCATTAGGGAGCGGTCACGATTCTGAGGAGAGTTGTGTGCCCTTGGACCATGGCACAACTGCGGAGAGCTCTGTAGAAGCGCTGAGGCAGGCAAGACGTGTCCAAGCATGGGTGGAACAGGCTGACCACCGGAGCCCTAACCTCTGCCGAAACTGCACGCACCGGTAGAGACCCAGCAATGCAATGCTGTTCTCTGGGGTAGCTTTCCGACCACTCGATAGCCCTTTCGGACCTGCCACTAGGGAGCGGCAGATACAACAGGACAGACAGAGGTCGAGGACAGGTGATGGTACTAGAACTTGGAACAAGATAGGACCTCGGGCTTGGACTAGGCTTGAAGACTTGAACAAGATGAGGACACTTGGAACTCAGATGAGACAAGGGCGCTTGGAACTTGGAACTCAGATGAGAAAGGATGCTAGGAACTTGGAACTTGAACGAGAAAAGGACATTTGGAACTTGGAACTCGGATTAGACAAGGACACTTGAAATTCAGATGCAAGATGCTCAGACGTAGATGGAAATCAGACGTAGACTCAGGAGAGGATTCTGGATACTCAGACAAGGACTCTTGGAACTTAGAACTCGGAAGAGAAGAGGAAGCTTGGAACTTGGAACTTGGACGAAGTCATTTGAAACTCGGAACTCTGACGAGATAATAAGGACTCAGGATACTCGGAGACTTAGACAGGCACTGCCCCTCAGGGCACCCTACACAGCTGACATGGGCTGGATGTGGACCACCCTGACCCACTGCGCACCCTACACAACCTGAAGAGGCTGGTCACGGACCACGCAGAGAGTGAGACATGTGCAGGACTGAGGCTCAGGGTGAAGGAGGAATCTAGGTAGTGCTCGAAGACTGATCCAACCGAAAGATGGCTCCAGCCACTGGAAACGGACACAGGATAGATATGGATTTACTCCCAGGGAAGGTCAGCTGGAGACGAGGTCCAGGGCGAGGCAAAGCTGAACCAGGAGCTAGGAACTGATGGTACTTCAGGATCGGAACTGGACAAAGGACATCAGGATCAAGACTCGGAACTTGGAACTCAGAACATCAGGATCAGGACTTGGAACTTGGAAACATCAGGACTGAAACGTAGGACATCAGTTACAAAAGGACACAGGTACCTCGAGACACCAGGACATCAGGGCGTCTGGATATCTATGGCATCTGGATATCAGGGAGCTCAGGAGAGGAGGACCTCAGAGATGTCTGGAACACGAAGGACGAAGTAACAAGTACTTCTGAAGCGGGGACATCAGGACAAGAAACATCCGGAGACTGGACACCAGAAGATGAAGACGTCAGAAGACAGGAGCATTGGAACAACTAGAGACAAGGAAGTCTAGATATCTGAAGACAAGGAGGTCTGGACATCTGAAGGCGAGGAGACAGGATCTGATGAGAGACCAGGACATGGAACAAAGATGAAGACGAAGGTTCAGGAACCATGGATAAAGACAAGGAATACCAATGAAGAACAGAGTGCCTTGAAGAAGTTAGGAAGGATCACGGAGGTCTCCTGGAACAAAGAGCTGGAACTGATAATCCAGGAACAGTCCAGCTCCATGACTGGCTCCTTGCAAAGGTAACAACAGAATGAAGGAAAGCCCCCTTTATAGGGCTGAAGAGGAAATGCCTTGGAACATCAGCAGGAGGAACCCAGGAGGACAGCCCACTGCTGGCCCTTTAAATGAAGCAGAGAGGCTTCATGAAGAGGAAGCAGGCCCTGAAGTGAGTGGCTCCCTGCTGCGAAGGAAGAAGATTGATGGCAGCACCCTGCCACAAGAAGAGGACCTTCAGGGCGGGCTACAGAAGAGGATGACAGTGGCGGCCTCCAGGCCGTGAAGAAACGGCAATGGCTCCCAGGCCGCATGGGAGGCCTAGTCGGCGACGGCTCATGCCACGTGGAGACTGCGGTGTCGGCGGCGGCCTCCAGGCCGCATGGAGAATTGGTGGCGGCAGGTCCCTGGCCACGAAGAGGGATAGCATCGGCAGCTTCTTGCCACGAGGAAGCACGGCAGCACAGCCTGAGGCTGGACGACGGCGGCTCCAGGCCGCGAGGAGCACATAGGAACTTCAGAGGTGTCAGCAGCGGCAGCGGTGGCCTCCGGGCCCTGCTACAAGGTAAGAGGCTGCTTGTGGGCCCGCAAGCAGCATCGCAACATTTTCTCTTCAGAGTAGGTTCCATTTACCATTACTCGCTGTCACCTATCAGTCAACCAGTTTGTAATCCACTCTACCACCTTGGCGCTGACTCCCAAGCTATTCATTTTATTCACAAGCCTTCTATAAAGGACCATAACAAAAGCTTTGCTGAAATCCAAGTAAATCACATCATGAACTCTTCCTTGATCAAATTCTCGTCACCCAATCAAAAAAATCAATCAGATTTGTCTAACATGTCTTTCTCCTGGTGAATCCATGCTACCTTGGATCCAGCAACTTACTGGATTGTAGGGTGTTCACTATTCTTTCTTTTAGCAGAGTCTCCATTAATTTTCCCACCACCGAGGTGAAGCTAACTAGCCTGTAGTTTCCAGCCTCCTCTCCATTACCACTCTTGTGAAGCAGGACCACAACCCCTCTTCTCCAATGCTATTTCCAAGGATCTATTAAACAGGTCTTTCAGCAGACCCACCAAGATATTTTTGAGCTCCCGTAGTATTCTGGGATGCACTTCATCTGGCCCCATGGCCTTGTCCACTTTCAGCTTGCTTAGTTCTTCCCATACATTCTCTTCTGTAAAAGAGTTATGTCTACCCCATTCCCATTGTTGTACTCACCACCCGCGGAAATCCTGTGCCGGATCGTTCTGGCCAGCAATGCCTCCATGCCCTGCCTGAGACTTCGGCTGCAATGGCCTGCCTTTCCAGTTCTACTCCGCTCACACTCTCGGATGCCGGGGCCTCCTTGGCCTCACCAGTGCATGAGACGCCGCCAGCTTCTGGCCCCGCCCGGGTTTCCCCTAGGCACGCACATGCGGTGCTGGCAGCTATTTAAAGGGCCTATGGCGGGAAACTTGCGCCCACCCAGGAGGATGACGTCTTCAGCTCGGGCCTATTTAAAGCTCCCTCGGGCCGTACCCAGATGGCTTGGCAACGAGTCTCCTGCATTGCTTCCTCTCGGGATCCTGCGCTTCTCCTGGAAGGACTCTGATTCCAGTACCTGACTCCTGTTCCAGTACCTGGTCCTCATTCCCTGCTTCCTGGACCCATCTCTCGGACGGACCTCCTGGCTCTGAACCTTGGACTGGACTTCACCCTCCTCGTCTGCCTCCTGGCTCTGAATCTTGGACCAGACTTCACCCTGCTCATCTGCCACCTGCCTCTGAACTTAGACTGGACTTCACCTCGCCTATCAGCCCCTAGTCCGGAGCCTTGGCTCTAGGCCTGCCACCTGCCTTCTGACCCTGGGCAGGCATTCTCCTCTCTGCCCTTTTGCTGGCACCTGGACTCTGCTTGCCTTGCCCTGCCAGTCAGCCATCTGTCTTGCATTTTGGTTGCACTGATATTGTTTTTGATACAAAGTACTATTCCTCCCCCTTTTCTGTCCTCTGTGTCCTTCCTTAACAAGTTATCACCCAGGATGGCCATGTCCCAATCATAAGGCTCCATGAATCATATTTCTATAATGGCAACAATGTCCAAGTCCATCTCCATCAATAGGAACTACAGATCTGAGATTTTGTTGCCCAGGCTATGAGCATTAGTGGTGATAACTTTCCAGCTTTCTTCCCTTACAGGATCATTCATCAAAATGTGTTAGGGCCCTAGCACTCGCAATAATGCCATAACACAAGCGACAGTTATTGCAACATGCAGCACAAATGCAAATTTTACAAATTTATTCAAAGCGGCAGGATTGAGTGGGACCAATGAAAATGAGGGGCATTTTCGCACTGTACAATAGCATAATGCACATGTTTAACACCGGAAATAACTACACCTTTTTTCCTGGCACTAAGCTGTGTGACAAATTCTGTGAGAGAGAGAGAGAGAGAAAGAGAAAGAGAGAGAGAGAAGCCTCTGAGATGGTACACATAGTAGTCAACTATTTAAACTGCTATAGGAAGGCCAGCTAGTAAGTCAAGGTGAGGATTTGGTGGTGGTCTAGGGTTTTGGGGCCAATTTTACTTGCAGAGTGAGATGTACGAACAGCACAGTATACCTCAGTGAAGATTTGACGTGATTTGGGGAGAGGAAAGTCACACAAAAACTGATATTTCTACAATGTTCTCGTCTAGGGTGAGAGAACATTATAGCTGGCCCTCCTATAATATATAAATAGTTGACTACTATGAAAGCCTTATAAGGAGTCTCTCTCTCTCTTTCTAAAGTGCACACTAAGATAGAGAAGAAGATACATAAATATATTGAAACAAATCACTTAGCAGATTGCAATTCTGTATGCTTTTGAATCAGGCTGCACACTGAGGGGTCAACTTTAAAAGCCACGCAATTCCATTTGTGCGCGGTTCCCGGTGATGCGCGCATGTTATAAAATACGATATCTATGCACATTTGTGAGCGGGTTCACACTTGTGTGCACAAATGGGGGGGAGGGGATTTTGTAAAGAAATGCACGGTGACGCAATAGGGCCTCTCCCAGTTCCCTGTCGGTCTGCTCCAATTAAGAAGTGGACTGGAAGGGAACTTTCCTATACCCCTACCTACCCTTCCTACCTTTTCCTTTCTCCTCCCTGACCCCTAACCACTACCTATCTAGGCTATTTATTTTGTTTTGTTTTTATAATTACTGCTCCTTTGGAGCAGAAGTAACTTCCGCGCTCCGGCTGGCTGCTTATGCGCGCTTCCCTGGGACAGAGCCTAATGGCTGCTGCCCCACCCCGCCCCTCCCCACCTAGACCCCGCCCCACCCCTTTTCGCTGGCCCAGCACTTCTGTGCGTATCGGGGGTTACGCGCATGGCCTGGCCCTTTCTAAAATGTGCTCGGCGCGCCCAAGGCCTGGCCATGTGCATAACCTCCGGTATTTGCGCAAGCGGGCCATCGAAAATTCAGGCGTAAAAGTGGGCCTCGATCTGGTTAGTAACAACTGCCAGTATATAACAACTATAAGCTAGAATACAAGAAAAGATTTCGATTTACATAACTAGCAAATTTCAATTAAAACAAGTTAACTGATAGCACCAAAGAATAGATAGTCTGTGTCTAAATGGAGCCTTTGACATAAAAGTCCAGAAAGTAGACCTCAACCATTAAAAAGCATGCTTCCTAGATTGTGTTAATCTAAACACTGTGCACGTAATCTTAAAAAAGCTTAATGGGCAGATCTGAGTGATCTAGCGGTAGTACATACCAATCAACTTTAGAGAAGAGATACAAAGGACTAAGACCTGTAAGAACATGAAAAAGAAGAGTTAAAATTTAAATCTGGCAAGAATTTTATCAGTAGCCAGTGGAATTCTCCAAATATTGGCGAGATGCTTTCTCATCTATGTGTACCTGTAACCATCCTTGGTGCTTACAGATACTTCTGATCTGGCATCATCTGCACATTTCATGAGAATTCTTCTTTATGCTGTCATCCAGTCTGGAAATGAAAACGCTGAATAGTCATGACATCAATCACATAAACCAATGAAATTCCATTTAAAATTAAATGGAACTCTTTCCTGATATGGCTGTTCTCAGAGCTTCAGTGCACCTACAGAAAGCAGCTTGAATAGTAAACGAAAATACAGAAGGGCCATTCAGCAAAATGTTTCTTTGTCACATTACATTTCTTTTTGAAATAGTACAATTTATAAGTAAATCACTAAGAGGTTTTCATGAACTTTTTTCTTCTTAATTGCAAAGATCACAAAGTCGAGAGACCAAAACATTCAGATTAACTCCTCGTGCAGCAAAGCATTTACGGTGGACTTCACAAAACCTGTTGAAGTTTTCGTACTAATCTATTTACATTACAGCGTAGCTCTAGACAGACCATAAACTAAATCAAAACAAGACTGGAAAGGTGTACTCCAAGGTGCACGCAAACTTTACAAATATGTTCTATGTACCCCACTCACCACTCATTCGCCTCTCTTACCCCCTCTCCATGCCCTCTCACTCCTCTCCCCTATTTCTCCCTCCTCCCACCTAATGCTTCTTCAGCTGCCAGCTCCTCTTACTGGTCTCTGCTTTTGTCTTTATTTTTTTTAACTTACATGCATAACTTTTCAATCATATGTGGAACTTTCTGTTAATAAGAAAAATATGTGCGCAAGTTTTAACACAGGTGCAAATGAAAAATAACAGATGGACAACTCATCAGGCACATAAGGTGTTCCTACAGTTATTGTAAAGAATGTCCTAACAAAATGAATCAGTTAAATTAAGCCTATCCATTTGTGTATAATTTATCATTCCTATGTCACAGGCAGGCCTGTAAATGAAAGTGTGCTACCACAATAACTCACAGTAGCATATGTTGGCACACGTCAGGAGCCATGGTAAATAACACGTGTTAATGCATGTTATTGTGGTAGTATACTTTCATGAATCAGCCCCAGAAACCGAAAACATAAAAGATGGACAGATGTCATGGCTCTTGCAAGCAACTGTGTGTTCAGCACTAGGAAATATTTTCTTTTTTTTTTTCAATTATTGCTGTAATTAAATTAAATTAATCAAGTTTAAATAAAATTCTTATCTTCTATGTTAGTGGAATCAAGCCCAGAGTTAAAATGGCAACTGAAGAAGATGTCTGGTGAGGAGATCCTGTACTGCTGGGGAAACTTAATTCTTTGCTATTCCTTGAGCATGGTTAAATAAAAGGAGAAGGTTTGCGGGGGGGGGGGGGGAGGGTCCCCCCTCCCCCACAGACCCTCTAATTGTGCAGCAGTCAATGCTAGAGCGCCTTCAGTCTATCCCATTGTCCAGTCGGAGGCAATGTCCATTGTCACTGAAGTCAAGAGAGCGACTCAGCAGCTGCACATAGACATGGAAATTTGTTGAGTCCCAGTCTTAGAGCACCTCTTGCTCCATTTCCCACAGTGGTAGCATCAGCAGTGAGCATGTCATAGTCTGCCCCAAGAGTAGTGGAGGAGAGCCATTGGGAGCATATTGGTGCTTGGATTTCAGCCTGTGAGGGGTTAATACCAGGGATGGAGCAGAGCAAGCAGCATGTAGATATGATACAGATATGATACAGACGTTCAGATACCTGAAAGGTTTTAATAATGCACAATCGTTAAATCCTTTCCATTGTAAAAAGAAAATCAGTAGAACTAGGGGTCATGAAATGAAACTTCAGTGAGATACTCAGAACCAACATCAGGAAATATTTCTTCATGGAGAGGGTGGTGGATGCCTGGAATGCCCCTCCAGAGGAGGTAGTGAAGACGAAAACAGTGAAAGAATGCAAAGGGGCTGTTGCACCCGGTCACAGACGGCTGCAACCTTTGCTGCTCACCTCATTTTGCCCTGTAGCTCCGATTCTGTCAAAGATGGCCACCACTGCCTCTGCACGCCGACCTCCCTGGTGTTCCTGGGACGGCGTGGGCGATCCTGGTCACCATCTTGAATCTGGTGTAACTTAGGGCATGAGTGCTCGCGCCTGCCTCTGTCTTATCCAAGTCATGGCGGGAACCTCGGAGGCGTCCCCTCCGCATGACGTCACTGCCTACATGTACTTAAGCCTACCGGACCTTCCTACCAATGAGTTAGCAAGGATTCCATTTTGCTCAATTCCTTTTCTCGGAGATGCTTCACCTCGCTGTTCCTGCATTCCAGACTGAGTGACTCAGGTACCCACTCTTCGGGGGCCTTGCTGCACTCAGGGCTATCTGCTCCTCGGAGAGCCTTCTCTGTGAGTCTCACCTTCACCAGCTTAGTGAGTACCTCTTGCTATTTCTATGGACGACCCTTCAGTGCTCCTGCTCCGGGTCTCCGCTGCTGCTACAATGATATCTCTACTGCAACACCACGGAGTGAGTACTAGACCTGATCTTCAACTCTGCTTCTCTCTTGCTGTGCAGATCCTCAGGTTACCCTGCTCTGTGGACCACTACCGGATCCATGCTGTCTTGTGTCTGCTGCCAATATCTATCTCTGGCCTATCCCACGCTGCGAACCACTACCAGAGATAACCACTCACAAGAACTACCAAGAAGCAAGTATTTCCCAGGTTACCCTGCTCTGTGGACCACTACCGGAGAATCCATCTCAGGTCTTCCTATTCAAGCACTGAGTTTACAAACTTGCTCCTCGGGTTTCTCTTTGCTGTAAAATAAATATATCTCTGACTCCTGTGTCCATCACTGCTGAGACCCCGCCTGACATGGAGAGTCCCCACAGGGATCCTCCCTGTGGGTGGAGTTAGCTCTTTCCATGACCCAAGGGCCCACAAACCAAGTTCAAGTATAACAGGGGCATGTGTAAAACACTGGATCCCAAAAACGGCAAGAAGTTACAGGGAATCGGATTCAGACAGTAACCAACAAGGGCCCTAGCTTTTACGGTTTGGGAAACTGATAAGCATGGGGGTATCCTGCATGATGCAGCAGATACTATCATAAGCTTGTGGGCAGACTGGATGGACCGTTTGGTCCTTTTCTGCCATCATTTCTATGTTTCTATGTATGTTTCTCTATAGAGAATAGAGGATGGAGTAGCAAAATGCATTTGGGAGATATTTGGTGTCACTGATGGTGGATCCCCTTCCTAGGTTAACATAGAACTCTTCTCCTGAAGTTGTGACTTGTGTGGTGTCTCTGGTTAACAGGCCCCCTACTCCCAAGTCCTCTCCTATTATGCTGGAAAATATATGAATTGTCTAATTTGTCTTTTCTACTTGGAAAAATCTGTTTCTTCTTTGGTTACATTTTCAAACAATACTTATAGTCAGATACTCAGGAAGGCACCTTGTCTGCTCAGATAGAGAACTAGAGAATTTGGAAAGTTCTATTGATCAGCTATCTTTGGTACAGTCAACTCATATGGAAGACAAAATGGCACTCATCATAAAATTGAGAATTTAGAAAATACTGTGAGGCATTTAAATCTGTGGATATTAAATTTTCCTAAGATCTCGTTGATTTCTCCTGTTGAACTTTTCAAGTCCTATATAGATGACGTTCTCAATATTTCACAAGAACTAATGCCCGATATTAGTAAGGCCTTTTTTCTTCCTTCTGGAAAGGGACAGAAATTAGTGGTGATGGGCAAGATCAGACAAGCCAGGATATTGCTAACTTTGATTTTTCTGAGATGTTAGAGTCAATGGTACTGATGAGTCTCACAGGGTTAATTTGTTTTTGACTTTTTCATTCTCCAATATCAGGATTTAATCTTGTATCTCTGGAATGCTCAAACTTTACTCACAGGTTACAAAATATGGATATTTCCAGACTTGTGTAGGTCTACAAAGAAGTGCAGAAAGACATTTCTTTCTATACGCCATGAGGTTATGGCCCTTTGTGCAAGTTTTTTCTTTGTTTCCTTTCTAAAAGTTTACTGATTATTATTGAATGTAAAATATATTTTTGAGCCCTCTCAATTATGGTCCTTTATAGACTCTAAAAAATCCAGGAATAATGAGAATTCCTCTTTCTGATTTGTATGGAGAGCTATGGAGTGCCCCAAGGAAGAAGCAAAGAAGGATCACAAACTTGGTCTTCCCTACAATAAGTACTAACTCTTCCGCTATTTTCTCCTACTTAATGTTTACTCTGCTTCCATTAAATGTTCAGTCTCTGTCAAAAAGAAAATCCCTCTGATCAATGACCTGCTAGAGGATCTACACCCCACTATTTTCTGCATCTCTGAAACCTGGCCTAATGACAAAGATAATGTTCTCTTAAACCAAATCTCCCACCATAATTATGAGGTATTTCACTTTCCTAGACCTAAATGAAAAGGTGGGGATTTATTAATAATTAATAATTAGTAGGGATGGGCTTCATTTTTATCTGCCGGGTCGGGCAACCCGTGGAAAACTTCTAACGGGTAGCTTTTTTCTTTCTCTGCAATTTTCGCCGAAAAAAAATGGACCCTCCCCCCACCCCACCCCTTCAAATTTTGTTAATTACAACCCCCCACCCTCCCAACTCCCCAAAACTTGCCTAAAGTCCCTGGTGGTCCAGCGGGGTCCCGGTAGCGATTTCCCTCTCTCGGGCCATCGGCTGCCGGTAAACAAAATGGCGCCAGTGGCCCTTTGCCCTTACCATGAGACAGGGGCTATCGGTGCCATTGGTCAGCCCCTGTCACATGGAAGGAACAATGGATGGCCCTCGCCATTTTCTATGTGATAGGGGCCGACCAATGGCACCCATGTGACAGGGGCCAACCAATGGCACCGGTTGTCGCGGTTCAGAGGGCCGACGAAACGATAGGAAAACCCCCAAAACTTCAAGTGGTTTCTTATTGTTTTTGGGGGGGGAGAAAGGGCACATTAAAAAAAAACAAAACACCCCAACCCTTCAAATTTAATTAACTGCAATCCCCCACCCTCCCAACCCCACAAGACTTGCCCGACCCCCCCCCCCCCAAGACTTACCGAAAGTCCCTGGTGGTCCAGCGGGGTCCCAGGAGTGATCTCCCCCTCTCGGGCCATTGGCTGCCACTAATCTAAATGGCGCCGATGGCCCTTTGCCCTTACAATGTGACGGGATATTGGTGCTATTGGTTGGCCCCTGTCACATGGTAGGAGCAATGGATGGCCCACGCCATTTTTTAAAGATGGTGCCAGCTGTCCATTGCTCCTACTATGTGACAGAGGCCGGTCAATGGCACCGATAGCCTCTGTCACATGGTAAGGGCAAAGGGCCACCAGCGCCATTTTGTTTACTGGCAGCCAACAACCTGAGAAAGTGAGATCACTCCCGGGACCCCCGCTGGACCACCAGGGACTTTCGGTACATTTTGGGGGGTCAGGAGGGTGAGAGGTTGTAATTAATTAATTCTGAAGGGTTGGGATGTTGGGATTTTTTTTTTCCGTTCGGGTCAGCCGAAAGAAAATTGGCCCAAACCGCGGGAAACTAAATTTCACACGGCAGGCTGATAACAAAGGCCGAACCAAAACGTTCAGCAGAATCACATCCCTAATGCAGAATAATATGTGAAATTATTTTATTCCATTTCATTTTATTTTTGTACCTCACGTCTTATGTTCTTGATTTTTAATTAATACATACTTGAAAAATTCAATAGATAGATGTTAATGCCTGTTTATGAATACTTCCTATGTATCCCACTGTTATTCACTGATTTTATACCTATGAATGTCATTATTGTAAACCATTGTGATCTTTACTTGGAACAACGTTATATAAAATGTCTAAATAAATAAATAAATAAATAAATAAATAAATAAATATTCTTTCTCTAAATATTTGTTTAGGGGGATTAGATTCTCTTGGAATATATTTTCTTCTTAAAAATATATTTCTGCTTTTCAATCCCTGATTTCTTTGTGGACTCCTTCTTTTAGTTTGGTCTTTGTAAACCTTCCTTAACCTTTGCAGAACCAGGCTAGATGCTTGGTCCACCTTAAACCCCATCAAGGGAGAGAGCTCTGTGGTCAGGAACTTGCTGGGCAGAATAAGAGGTGAAGCCCAGCTGGGATCAGGAGGTCCATGTCTCCAGGAGAAACAGTTCTTGAACCCTCTCTGTGACCAGGTATGGTGTGAGTACACTGCTAGAAGGGAGGCTGTCTGCCATTGTTTGTTTGCTGAGTAAGATAATAAAGTTGCAAATTGCATGAAGAAAGGCTGAAGTCAGTGTGTTTCCTGCCTCCAGCCTATGAAGTTTGCTCGGCTAACCCATAGCCTTCTGTAAGTAACCATTGTACTTATTTCTTTCTTGCTTAGGATTTTGTTTTTTCGTTGTTTTCAAAATGATTATTTTTTTCTTTGCAAGAAATAGAAATGTAAACTGTATCACATAAAAAGAAAAAACATTAGTGTAATCACTTTTTGTAAAAGGAATTCTTCAACCAGGCTTATGAGTGAATTCTCAAAACATTATGAAGATAACTTTAAAACATGTGCGCGCGCCCATAGACGGAGATATATGGATGCATTTATTTTAAACATAGCCATACAAGTTTTGACTTATCCAGCTAAGTGGTGAAACATATCTGGCAAAGTAGCGTTGTTTAAGACTCATTCATCTAAAAGGGTCAATCATCAAATTATGTTAGGGCTGTATGGCGTGATAAAAGGGGGGTAACGCGCAAAAGATGTGCGATATTTAGCACGTGGTGCATTAGTTTGCAAATATGATTATGAGTATGTAAAAGCTAGAAAATTACGAAAATTAGGGGTGCCTACCACATTTAGCGGTGAAATAACGCACAATAACATGGGTTTTAATGTTGGAAATAACTTTTTTTTTGCTGTAAGGGCCAAAAAAAGGTTTTATTGTAGGACAGCGGCCCTTATCGCAAAAGATTATCACGTGATAAAATGAGGCCTGCTATCAGACACATCTACCAAGGGCTCCTGGGTCAATAAAAACACCTTGTCTTACCTGGCCTGTCTTCTTAAAGCTACAATCAGGCCGATGCAATACAGTGTGTTCAGCCGAGCGCACTGGTTAACCTGTGGTTGGACGCATGTTTTGGACATCCATCCACAACCCCTTATGCAATAAGGGGATTAGCCCATCCAAAATGCATGTCTAACCCCCCTCCCCCCCATGAAGCTAATATTTATTTATTTATTTATTTGTTTATTTAAATGTTTTATATGCCAATATTCCATGTGAGAATCACCAGTTCATAAAGGTTTATAGGTAAAATATTCATAATTATAATGAGTGCTACAAAGTAGACATTCATAATAAATGGAAGTAATACAATGCTAGATTATAGGGGTTTGCAAGGGGGGGGGGGGTCTGTTCAAGACTTATTTTGGTTATCTGAATCATGGGGAACTGGGTGGACCTTGCAAGACTAGAAGATTGGGCATCCAAATGGCAGATGCTGTAGCTACATGATATTTAGGAGCTACCACTCAGGAAAAAGATGTAGGCATCATAGTGGATAATACTTTAAAATTGTCAGCTCAGTGTCCTGCAGCAGTCAAAAAAGCAAACAGAATGTTAGCAATTATTAGGAAGGGAATGGTTAATAAAACGGAAAATGTCATAATGCCTCTATATCACTCCATGGTGAGACCGCACCTTGAATTCTGTGTACAATTCTGGTTGCCGCATCTCAAAAAAGATATAGTTGCGATGGAGAAGGTACAGAGAAGGGCAACAGAAGGGGATGGAACAGCTCCCCTATGAGGAAAGGCTGAAGAGATTAGGGCTGTTCAGCTTGGAGAAGAGAAGGCTGAGGGGGGATATGATAGAGGTCTTTAAGATCAAGAGAGGTCTTGAACGAGTAGATGTGAATCGGTTAATTACAATTTTAAATAATAGAAGGACTAGGGGGCATTCCATTAAGTTAGCAAATAGCACATTTAAGACTGATCGGAGAAATTTCTTTTTCACTCAACGCACAATTAAGCTCTGGAATTTGTTGCCAGAGGATGTGGTTAGTGCAGTTAGTGTAGCTGGGTTCAAAAAAGGTTTGGATAAGTTCTTGGAGTAGAAGTTCATTAACTGCTATTAATCAAGTTTACTTAGGGAATAGCCAGTTAGCCACTGCTATTAATTGCATCAGTAGCATGGGATCTTCTTAGTGTTTGGGAAATTGCCAGGTTCTTGTGGCCTGGTTTGGCCTCTGTTGGAAATAGGATGCTGGGCTTGATGGACCCTTGGTCTGACCCAGCATGGCAATTTCTTATGCTCTTATGTTCTTAAGTAGAAGGCATTTTTGAAAAGCCAAGTTTTTAAGTCGCTCTTGAATTTCTTTTTGTCCATTAAGCCATTTTGATGAGGCTATTAGCTATTACCTCCTGATACAAAAAAAAAAGTGCTCCCGATGCGTACATTTTTACCCTCAGAAATTAACACCTGCCCTGGAGAAGGTATTATGTTTTAAGGAGCCCCTAAAGTTGACAGTAAAGCAGAAAATGCTGCTTTTCTGTAGTTCCTCCAACTTAATATCGTGGCGATATTGTCGGAGAATTGAAAAAAGGAGTTAGATTAAAAAAAAAAAAAAATTTTAAAGTGCAGGCGGTCAGGTTAGGAAAATGGACACTGCTTATTTGAGCGTCCCTTTTCCTAACCTGCTGACAGCCACGTCTCCTGGGCACCCACTGCCAAGGAGGCACTAAGGGCACACAATTTTCCCTAGAACCTCCTTTTTACTGCGGCAGCCCATTTTCATATTGCAACGGGCACCTCAAAGAGTTTGATCTTCGCGTGTTAGAAGAGGAAGTGCTCAATCATGAGTGCCCATTTTGCTCACGTCGATATTGCATCGGCCTGAATGTTAGGGGGAAGTTTACTTGTAGTAGAATGCTGGCTGTTTTGGGCTTCTCAGCAGTGATGACCAGCAGTGATGACAACAAGAACTACAACAATAAGCAAGGGAAGTTCAAAGCTATCCTAGGGAAGTCCCAGCACCAGAGCCAAAGCCACTGGGTCCACCATTTGAGCATCCTGTTATGGTTTTGAGGTGTTGGAGTGGATTCTTGGGTACTGTGGTGATGACCACTCCCACGGGGAGGAGCCCCTTAAGGAACCGCAGTACTAGGCTAGACTCGAGACACGCAAACACAGAAGATTTGTCTTTATTATACAGCTGAATGATACTACCAGAGGAGGCAGTAGTGAGGTGATCCAGTAATAGCAGTCCAGGGGCCCTCAGCAGAGGAGACCCATCTCACCAAGGTAGATGTTAGCAGCACATGGTGGTATAGGGAGTTCCAGATGCAGGTTCCCAGTGCTGAGCTGTAGATGAGACAGACTGACAAAGATTAGATTACTCACTAAGTTGGTAGCTGTATTGATGAAGATCCCGACGGGCAGAAGTAGTTGGATTGCAGGCACACAGGCAGGGAGAGCAGGCCCTTGAGAAGCGAGTACCTGGTCCCAGATAGGCACCTGAAAGAAAGCAAAGGGTCATCGAGGAGCGGGTACCCAGGTTAGTTGAATAACCCCGAAGGGCAGAGAGAGCTTCCAGCGGCAGCACAGAAGTGGCAGAGTAGCTTAGACCGGAGGCATTCCAATCCTTGCTAACTCGAGTTGTTAGCAAATGAAGGGCAGGCTAAATACCCGGATGGTGTAATGTCACTCGAGGGGGACGCCCCCAAGGTTCCCGCCATGACATGGATAAAGATCTGGGTGGCGTACGCACCCTAGGAGGCCCTCAGGAGAAACATGGCGGATAGCCTTGCCATTGCCATTCCAGGGACGCTGGAGAGAGCGGCATGAAGACACTTGGGAAGATGGCGGTAGCCATCTTCCCAAGGCTAGAGGAGAGAGCAGGAAGAAAGGTGAGGCACAGAGGTCAAAGCTGTCTGAGACTGATGGACGCAACAGTACCCCCCTTCAAAGAGCTCCCTCTAGACTCCCTACCTGGTCTTGGTTTTTGAGGATGTGATCGGTGGAATTGTTGAAGCATCTCCTTGTCCATGATATTAGCCAAAGGTTCCCAAGAGTTTTCTTCAGGTCCGTAACCCTTCCATGACAGGAGGTTTTCCCAAACTGTGCCTCTCTTTCTTACATCAAGGATGGCATCACCCTTGTACTCGATGTCTTCTTCTGCATCAACAGGAGTAGGTTCAGGTGTCTTGGTGGAAAACACGCTAAGAACAAATGGTTTCGCTGCTGAAACATGGAACACATTATGAATCTTCATTGCTGGAGGAAGTTTCAGACTGTAAGTGAGCATACCCAATTGTCGGAGGATAGGAAAGGGTCTGACAAAGCATGGAGCAAATCGAGCTGATGTAGCTTGAGTCTCAGATGTTTGGTAGACAGCCAGACCTTGTCACTAGCCTGGAATTCAGGAGCCTTGCTATGGTAAGCGTCTCATAGCCCTTCTTAGGTCTTTGTCCAGCATTTTGGAGTATCTCTTTAGTCTTTCTCCAGAGTAGTTGGATATCTTTGGCAGTAGATTGAGCTGCCGGGGACGACACTGAAATTGGAAGTGGTAAAGGTGGTAAGGATTGTCGTCCGTAGTCCACTTCAAAAGATGTAGATCCAGTAGATGATGCTGGATATGAGTTGATGGCGAATTCAGTGCAGGGCATCAGTTCAGCCCAGTCATTCTGATGTGAACCAACATAGGCACATAGGAACTGCTTGAGGGTTCTATTCATTCTCTCAGTTTGGCCATTCGACTGAGGATGGTACGCAGAGGTGAAGTCAAGTGTGATGTCAAACTTCTTACACAAAGTTTTCCAGAACTTTGCTGTAAATTGAGCTCCTCTGTCAGAAACAATGTGTTTAGGCATGCCGTGTAGGCGAAAGATGTGGCTGATGAATAGTCTGTGTATGTATGGTAAGAATATAGTGGTTGATGTATGAATATGGTGTTATCAGCAAAACAATGTGTGTATTACAATGTAAAATATGTATTTAATCGTTATTAAATGTGATATAATAACATGTTTATATGAGATGTATAATAAAGAATATGAATATTTTTGAAATGAGATAAACATTGAATATTAATGGTTATATTTTTTGGGGATTCCCTATATGTGTTGGATTGTATATTATTGAGGGGATCTAGTAGTGCCCTATAGTGATTGTGATGAATAGTTTAGCAAGCTCCATGGATGAAGCCAAGCCAGGGAGAGCCACAAAGTGAGCCATCTTGGAGAAACAATCCACTGTAACCCAGATGGTATTGTTACCTCCAGAAAGTGGTAAGTCCACCACAAAGTCTGTAGCAATGTCAGTCCAGGACTCATCTGGTACTGGTAAGGGATGAAGCTGGCCCCAAGGATGTCGGGGCGGAGGTTTCTGTCTGGCACAGGAAGCTACGTACGCAAAAGTGTCTTCCTTCATGGTGGGCCAGCAATAGTACTTCTGTAGCTTTGCCAGAGTTCATCGTTGACCAGGGTATCCAGCCAGTTTCGAATCGTGAGTCCATGCTAACAGTTTCTTTCTTAGATTGCAGGGTACAATGGTCTTGCCTGGAGGAACCGGATGAGTAGCTGTCAGAATAACTCTCCTTGGGTCAATAATATGCTGGGGTTCATCAGGTACGTCTTCAGAGAGAAAAGAGTGAGATACTGCATCTGCTCTAACGTTCTTATCTCCAGGGAGATATTTCAGCACAAAGTCAAATCTGCTGAAGAACAGGGACCACCTTGCCTGTCTATGGTTAAGGCGCTGGGCGTGACGGAGGTACTCCAGATTTTTGTGATCAGTGTAAACAGTGATGTGATGTGATGTTGTGCACCTTCAAGCCAGAGGTGCCACTCTTCAAATGCCATCTTTATTGCCAGTAGTTCTTTATCCCCAATGCCATAGTTCTTCTCCGCTGGCGAGAAACGTTGGGAGAAGAAAGAACATGGATGCAAGATCTTAGAGTCACTGGTCTGGCTTAGCACGGTTCCTATGCTTACATCCGAGGCATCGACTTCCACAATGAAGGGCCGTGCAGGGTCCGGATGGCGGAGGCATGGCTTACTTGAGAAGGCGTCTTTTAGCTTCTGAAATGCTGTCACAGCTTCCGTAGACCAATTGGCGACGTTGGCACCTTTCTTAGTCATCGCTGTTAATGGAACAGTCAGTGAAGAGTAATCCTTGATGAAGGTTCTATAGTAGTTGGTAAATCCCCAAAATCATCTAAGAGCTTTTAGATCAGTGGGTTGTGTCCATTTTTGAATACTCTCAAGCTTCTGAGGGTCCATCTGGAAATCTTTGTTCGAAACATTATACCCTAAGAAGGGCACAGATTCCTTGTGGAATTCGCTTTTAGACAACTTGGCATATAAGCGATTCTCGCGAAATCTCTGCAGCAATCTTTTGACATCTTACAGATGGGTATTCAGGTCCTGGGAAAATATCAAGATGTCATCTAAGTACACAATGACAAATTGGTAGAGTAGATCATGCAGAATGTTGTTTATCATGTTTTGGAAGACAGCCGGGACATTGCACAGACCGAAGGGCATCACCAGGTATTCAAAGTGCCCATCCCAGGTATTAAAAGCCATCTTCCATTCATTGCCAGAGCAGATGCAAATTAGATTATAGGCTCCTTTGATGTCAAGCTTGGAGAATATCTTGGCTCCCTGTAGTCTCTCAAATAGCTCCAAGATGAGTGGTAAGGGATAGCGGTCCTTTACAGTGATCTCGTAATGGATGTAATGTTCCATCCTTCTTCCCCACGAAGAAGAAGCCTGCACTGGCAGGAGACTTGGAGGATCTTATGAAGCCTTTCTGAAGATTCTCCTGGATGTACTCTGACATTGCTTTATTTTCTACTACGGAGAGAGGGTAAACCCTTCCTTTGGGTGGTTCTGTGTTAGGCTTCAAATTGATGGTGCAGTCATATGATCTGTGTGGAGGCAATACATCAGCGGCTTCTTTGGAAAATACATCTTGAAAAGATGCAAATTGAGGCAGCAACCCTGGCAACAACGGGGTAGTTGGCAAGCAGGTTATTGGAGAAACTTCCATCAGGCATTTGCCATGGCAATCTGGACCCCAACGTGAAAGCTCCAAAGTGGCCCAGTTGAATTGTGGCATATGTTTCTGCAGCCATGGTAGCCCATCATAGTTGGTGATTCGATTATTAGGAATGTAGATAGCTGGGTGGCTGGTGGGCATGAGGATCGCCTGGTAACATGCCTACCTGGTGAGAAGGTGGCGGACCTCACGCGTCACCTAGATAGGATTTTAGA
Source organism: Rhinatrema bivittatum (assembly GCF_901001135.1). Classification (NCBI taxonomy): domain Eukaryota; kingdom Metazoa; phylum Chordata; class Amphibia; order Gymnophiona; family Rhinatrematidae; genus Rhinatrema; species Rhinatrema bivittatum. The sequence goes on along the minus strand of NC_042615.1, from coordinate 458,330,819 downwards.
CAGTGCTGGGAGGAGCCGGATGTCGTGGTACATGTGGGCACCAACAACATAGGAAAATGTGGGAGGGAGGTTCTGGGCCAAATTTAGGCTCTTAGCTAGAAAGCTTAAATCCAGAACCTCCAGGGTAGCATTCTCTGAAATGCTCCCTGTTCCACGCGCAGGTCACCAGAGGCAGGCAGAGCTCCGGAGTTTCAATGCGTGGATGAAACGATGGTGCAAGGAAGAAGGATTCAGTTTTGTTAGGAACTGGGGAACGTTTTGGGGAAGGGGGAAGTCTCTTCCGAAGGGATGGGCTCCACCTTAACCAGAGTGGAACCAGACTTTAAAAAGGAGACAGAGCAGCTTTTAAACTAGAACAAAGGGGAAAGCCGACAGTCGCTCAGCAGCGCATGGTTTGGAGAGAGGTATCTTCAAAGGATACTAATGATGCATTAGAATTAGGGCATCCCAACAGTGAGGTTCCAATAATAAGAAAAGTAGTCCAAGTGCCTGTAACTAAAAACTCACCTGAGCTAAAAAATTCTAACTTACCCCTATCAATTAAAAAGCAGAATGAAAATACAAACAAAAAACAAACTTTGAAATGTTTGTATGCGAATGCCAGAAGTCTAAGAAGTAAGATGGGAGAATTAGAATGTATAGCAGTAAATGATGACATAGACTTAATTGGCATCTCAGAGACATGGTGGAAAGAGGATAACCAATGGGACAGTGCTATACCGGGGTACAAATTATATTGCAATGACAGAGAGGAGCACCCGGGAGGCGGTGTGGTGATTTATGTCCGGGATGGCATAGAGTCCAACAGGATAAACATCCTGTATAAGACTAAATGCAAAATTGAATCTTTATGGGTAGAAATCCCTTGTGTGTCGGGGTAGACTATAGTGATAGGAGTATACTACCGTCCACCTGGTCAAGATGGTGAGATGGACAGTGAAATGCTAAGAGAAATTAGGGAAGCTAACCAAATTGGTAGTGCGGTAATAATGGGAGACTTCAATTGCCCCAATATTGACTGGATAAATGTATCATCAGGACACGCTAGAGAGATAACATTCCTGGATGGAATAAATGATAGCTTTATGGAGCAATTGGTTCAGGAACCGACGAGAGAGGGAGCCATTTTAGATCTAATTCTCAGTGGAGCACAGGATTTGGTGAGTGTTATGCTCCACAGCCATGGGAGGCCACGGCTGCGATCCCCTACCTCACCCGCGACGGCGACCTGCCGCGGGAATTCCGGAGGAAGCCCCTGATGCTAGGCCCATTGGTCCGGCACGGGTCCCCACGCTGATCGCCGCAGGAGGAGCCGTCCCTGCTCCTCCCTCGCGGCGTTTAGCAGCGTTTCCTCCACGGAAGACATTCAAGTTGGCCGCCACCATCTTTGGGCACGAGGCCACGCCTCCTTCTCAGATTTAAAGGGCCCTGATCCCTTTAACCAGCCTCACCTGTTCCTGATCAACCTGAGCAGGGGAAGTATAAAAGGAAGCTTCCTCTGCTCATTCCTTGACTTGGCAACGTCCCAACGCTGTCTAGTCTGCTTGCTTCGGTGAGTTCCTTAAGCTTGGATTCTGGTTCCTGTTTCATCTTGGTGTTCCTGGTTCCTGACTTCGGAATGGCTTACGGTGATTCTCTGGTTCCTGACTTCGGATTGGCAAGTAGTGATTCTCTGGTGTGTGACTTTGGCCTGGCAAGTGGTGATCCCTCGGTGTGTGACTTCGGACTGGTAAGTGACGACCCTCTGGCACTCGACCTTGGACCTCCTATTGATCATCATCTCCAAGGGCCACCTAAGTCCCAGCGGCCTGGGTCCCTATGGGCTCCTCCCGGGGGGACCGCGGGCTTCCAGGTCCCCCCTTCCAGGTCGGACCCAGCACCTCAAGCCAAAATCGAAGAAGAGCCAATGCAATTGGGTCAGATTAGGCTTACTCCTGAAGAACGTCTCCGATGCCAGCTTTCCAGCCTTTGCCTTTTTTGTGGGAAATCAGGACACATAAGATAAGCCATACTGGGTCAGATCAAGGGTCCATCAAGCCCAGCATCCCGCCTCCAACAGTGGCCAATCCAGGCCACAAGAACTTGACAAGTACCCAAACATGAGATAGATCCCAGCAGCCGATGGAGGTTCTGCTGCCAGCACTTGCTCTGTACTACTTGCCCCATCCATCCGGGAAACTCCCGGGCCTATGTTCGGCAGGAGGACTGCTCCTAGGCCTGACTTCTCCTTCTCCTCCATTAACACTTCCAGTGTCTATCACTGTGAATAATCAGGAATTCCATACCATGGCTCTTGTAGACTTAAGAGCTGGGGGCAACTTCATCTTGAAACAGCTGACGGAACATCTTTGGATTCCTACCATCCACACACCATGCCCCTTCTCCTTTCCTCTATCCACGGAGAATCCTTGCCTGGACGGGTCACTCATACCATGGCTCCACTCCATCTCTGTACTGGTTCCTTGCACGTGGAGTCCATAAATTTCCATGTCCTGGACAAGGCCATACACCCGGTGGTCCTAGGCTTGGCTACAACAGCATCCCCCCCCCCTCCCCGTTTTACTGGGCTACTTTGCAGCTCTCCCGCTGGGGACCCTTCTGCCATTCTGTTTGGAGACTGTCGCGCCTTGGCCCTGTCTCAGTACCTTGCTCCTACTTCCGGGTCTTCCACCACAGTACTCAACCTTTGCAGACGTGCTTTCCAAAAAGGCCGCCGACACTCTGCCACCGCACCGCGCCTATGATTGCACTATCAATCTCCTGCCCAACACCGAGCAGAATTTACCTGCTCTCGCTTACTGAAACCCAAGCCATGTCGGAGTACATCCATGAGAACCTGGCCAAGGGATTCATCCGTCCCTCCACATCGCCAGCCGGAGCGGGTTTTTTCTTTGTGGGAAAAAAGAATGGGACACTCCGACCCTGCATCAACTACCATGGTCTGAATGAAATCACCCCTCATCACAGAACTCTTTGATAAGCTCCAAGGGGCCAAAATATTTTCCAAGCTGTATCTCAGAGGAGCCTATAATCTGGTTCCCATTCGAGAGGGCGATGAGTGGAAGACAGCTTTTAATACTAGAGACGGCCACTATGAATATCTCATTATGCCGTTTGGCCTTTGCTATGCCCCAGCTCTCTTCCAGAACTTAATGAACGAGGTCTTCAGGGATATGTTATACCGATGTGCTTTGGTGTATCTCAATGACATCTTGGTCTTCTCAAAGGATCTGCAAAGTCATCGCTGAGACGTCTCCTGTGTCCTCCAGCGTCTCTGGAAAAACAAGTTGTATGCAAAATTAGAGAAATGTTCTTTTGAGCAGGAGACTGTCCCTTTTCTTGGATACATCGTGTCAAGCCAAGGCTTCCAGATGGACCCTGAGAAGCTGAAAAGCATTCAAGACTGGCCTCAGCCTATGGGCCTCCATTCGTTACAGACTTTTCTTGCCTTTGCCAATTACTATCAGTCTTTCATCCATCACTACTCCTCCCTGGCAGCACTCCTTACGGCCCTGACCCGTAAAGGGGCAAATCCGTCTCAGTGGCCACCTGAAACCGTTACCGCATTTCAGAACCTCAAAGCCACTTTCCTCCATGAACCCTGTCTCAAGCATCCTGATCCTCGATGACCTTTCATTGTCGAAGTCGATGCCTCCGCCGAGGGAGTTGGAGCAGTTTTAAGCCAGTACTCTGCTAACCACACCTTGCATCCATGCTCTTTTTTTTCTAAGTGCTTTTCTCCTGCTGAGTGAAATTATGCCATAGGAGATAAAGAGCTTCTGGCTATCAAGCTAGCCTTTGAGGAGTGGCATCCTTGGCTCGAGGGGGCTCAGCATTAGATCACTGTGTATATAGACCACATGTCTGGTGTGCCTAACAGGGATGAGTTGGCAGGGTCTCCTCCTCTTCTTCCTTGACAGCCTGGCAATACTCTGCTAGTCTGTACTCATCAGCTGGTCCCTCTTCCTCCTCTTCCAGTCTTGTAGGCAGCACCCATGAATGCTACCTTGCCTGACAGAGGCCACTGAATCCAGTAGCATCTGAGTCCTCCCCGTCTCCTCCCCTGAAAAAAAGGAAAAATTGTACATACTTTCAATATATATGCTATGTGGGCTTTTTCTCTTCACATTGGATCTTCTTTTTTGGCTAACAGAACAGCTGCATGGGCTCTACTCTAGTACCTCATGCTACTAAGCAAACTTTACAGAAAGTATTCCCATGGTTGAAAAAGCTACCATGAAGCATTTGAAATGCACCAGCAGACATAGACAGAAAGAAGACTCACAAATCAGTGTGGTTCTTGACTGCTGGCTCTATAAACCCTCTGCATCACTTCATATTTCAAAACAGTAACATCTCTCTATGTAAAGGAGCAGCCATTTTTTTGGCCCTTGGAATATGCCCAACCCCTTACAACCGTCCTGTATATGGCTTTAGCTGGTCTTAGTGCCCTCAGTGTGGCAGAGGACTCATCAGACCCTGCCTGTCTGATGTCAGCATAGTATTAATGGGCAGTGGAGGAGCAGCACTCCTCTTTGGGTGGGGAGTCTTCACTGAGTGGCAGCACAGGGCTGGTATCACTCAAAGGAGAGTTTAAGAGAAGGGTTCTAGGAAAGGACTTTCTGGACATGCAGAAGACAAAAAGAGGGTGCAACAAGCTGGGTGTAAAAGAAGGTGCTAGAGATAGGGCATCCTGCCAGGGAATGGTCACCAGAGTCTAAGTCAGATGTTGCTATAAGCAGATTGATACTGCAAGGAGAAAGAAAATAACCTAGGAGGAAAATATTTCAGCTAAATCACATCTACTGGGCAGCCAAGATGGAAGTGGTACCTGTACCAAAGACCTGACCAGTGCAGTCAGTCTAGAGGTGACAATAAACTTTTTTGTTGTTGTTTCTTTTTGCATAGAGATACTGTGGGAACATTGTACCCATTTGTTGCATGTTTGCACATTTGTTTTCCAGCCAGCCATTATTAAAATATTTAATTGTCAACAGTACAAGGGTGGAGAGCATCATTTTGGAGAGTTTGACTCGAGCAGGAAGAGTCCCAGTGAGTAAAAAACCCTTATGGCCATGAATTTATTCTGCTTCCTCCCCTGCCCACCCTCCTCCCTTGTGGTAACCTTGGGTGGTCATGAGGCCTTGAATGGTTGGTGGCCCTCCCAATGTGCCCCAGTGCCCAGGGCCTGTGCTGGATGTGGGCAAATTATATTTATGTATAGCAGTAGACATGTTTATAGTCAGTACATACTAGCTCTTTATAGGCCTTTCCTGACAACACTGCTCACCTTGATGACCTTCTGGATGGTAGGTATCCAGCTCTCCAACACCTCTCACAGCTGCCTCTGAAATGGTGCTGAGTGAGGACCATCCGTTCTGCTGAGGAGAATGTGATCTGGCTTGCAAGCCTCTCAGCTCCCATCCTGGTCTACTTCTGCTTCACCCGGCATAAGAGGTCTCACCACTTGTGGCTCAGGTCTTTCTCACTCTGATTATTGTGGAAGAATGCATTGAGCCTGTGACGGATATTCTTCTCCCAGGTCTGCTCTTTTCTGTATGAGCCCAGTCTCCCGTGCTCCTGCCCATATAAGATATTCTGGGGCACTCCGCCAATGACCTTTCTCCATTTGGAAAACTGACCATTTAGTCCTAGCCTCTGGAAAATGGAGGGGAGAGGGAGCAGGGGCAGGAAAGCACTATATAAAAATTCATTTATATATAGATAAAAAATAGTTTTAAAAGACATGGGATAAAATTACTCCATATAAAATTACATATATTTATAATAATAAAAAGGAAAGCAGTAAAAATAATTTTTGAAAGTGAATTCATACCTCTCAATTTGAATCAGAGTAGCAGTAGAAGCAAGGATAGCAGTGAGAACAGGCAATTCCATATTTTCATCAGTAGATGGCAGCAGCAAAATTAATCCTGGGTCTGGTCAGAGTTGCTTCTCTGTTTAAGCCAGCCTGGGTCCTTGTGATTGAAAAGCTATCTGGTTTCCTGTGAAACTTAACTACTCCTTAGGAGGGAAGTTGCATTTTTGGCAATAAATTCCACAATTTTGTGTGGACTTTATTGCAAGGAAAATGCCATTCTTCTGATTTGCATATTAAAAGAGATTGTCAGAAACACTTCTCACAGTGCCAACTGTTTTGTACATGAACCTCCTCTCTGAATACTATAATATAAAACCTAAAAATGAGTTCAAACAAATTACCCACCATTTTAGCAATAAAATATTACAGTGTCATAGAATTGCAAAAAAAAACCCTCCCACCTATTAATTTATAGGTTTATGCACTAAAGTTTAGCATTCATTCTCGTACCATTTAGCATGCACTTAAAATAGCATGCTATATACTAATAGTTTAACATGAAATTAAACTGGGATCACATAATGTTAGCATGAACTAATATTATCCCACATGTAAATGAAGGAATTCCATATGCAAATTATCCTTTTATGCATGCACATTAATAGTGTGATTTGTTCTTTTCATCCAGACATATAATGGTCAATATTCAAAACTAAAAATGTAAATGGATAACTTGGAATTAGATGGATAACTTGGAGTTAGATGGGTGCCATGGATAACCTGGAGATAGATGGATAACTTATGAGTTAGATGGATTACTTGGAGTTAGATGGCTTTGAAAATTGACCTCTAAATGTTTAGTCATGATTTTGTAAACCTTGTCCAGACAGATAAGCCCCCTTCCCTGAAAATGCCCCAATATGCCCCTTCTCTCCTTCCCCCTTACCCCAACCCTTCCCCTCCCACTCTCCCACTCTCCCAGTACCTTTAAAAATGAAGGTCCTTGGCCTTCGAATGCAATCCCGGCAGCTTTCATCGTTGAGAGAGGAGGAGAAGAGCCTTCTATTTGACTGTACTCGAATATCATGAGAAGATAGGGATTAATAACATCCTTGTTGGATTTGTGATTTCTGTGATTTTTCAGGATTGTTTGGTTGATTTTTCCTGCCTCTACTAATTGACAGTTTCGGACTTTAAGTAAACTGTTTTTCATTTGGAACAGAAAACCAAGTTTGGACTTGTTTTTGTTTCTGGTGATCCCCCTGGGCCTGGCAGATGAATTCTGCTCCTCACACATGAATTCTTGCTGTTTCCAGATTCAGCGCTGAGTGGGCTGCTGCACAGCAGTCTTTGAAGGAGACCCTCTTGAAGGGGGGAGGGGGGGTCACATTTATGTTCAATATTTTTTTTACTGCTCATTCAACTGTATGAAATTAAATTTTCTGAAAAGTTAGAGCATGTAACAAAGTCTTCGGTCATTGCTAAAGCTGGCTCGTCATTGACTGATGTCTCGTGTTACATGGCCTCTGCAATCATGAAGTTTGTTGCATCATCCGACAAATTACAATACTTAACTTTTCTCCACTATTTTATAAATATGATGCATGCTACTTTTACAGTATAAAATATTAGCTCATTGAGCAATAGTCATTTGAGATACTGTTATTTTTCATAAATCTTTTATGTTATTGTTACTATTTCCCAATATTTAAAAACCTGGTGCTTACTCATGAAGTTGTATGCAGGCATGGGAAGAACACGTGCAGTCAAACAGGAAACCAGCTAAAGGAAAAGAACACAAAGAGGATGTTCCATTTGGTGGGACAGATTCTCCCGTTCATGCAGCATATAAGGAATGAGGAGTTATGAGTTTCAGCAGATACACGATTAATGAAAAAGAAATGTTAGTGAAGAGTATTGTTTGATAAAGAAAAGTAGGAATGCATTCCATGACTTGTCCTGTCTGTTCTTCCCTAAATTGGTCTAGTGTTGATAATTTTTGTCAAACTGGTTGATCTGTTGCTGCAGTTCATCAATCGGATTTCACATAAACCTTTAAAGGTGCATTTTTAAATCAGCATGCGGGTGTCCATGTGCAGGGAAGTTCCCTCCCAGTCCACTCCAATAAAGGAAGTGGACTGGGGGGGAACTTTCTAAACCCCTAGCTAACCTGCCTCCCTTTTCCCCTATCCGCCTTGACCCCTAAAACCCCTCTAAGCAACTTTGGTTTTTTTTTGTCCTAATACCTGCTGTCCAGAGCAGTAGTAGTAGGTTGCGCAGGCCGGCTGGCTGCCGGCACGCCCTTCAGTGGGACAGTGCCTAATGGCGCTGTCCCGGCTCGCCCATGCCCCACCCATGCCCCACCTATACCTCATCCCCGGCCTGCCCCTTTTTTTTTATCAAGCCGGTCTTCAGCGCGTATTGGGAGATACGTGTGTGGCCGTGGGACTTTGATAATGTGTATGGTGCACGCACAGCCTGGCCACACGTGTATCTCCAGGTTTTAACATGCGCCAGCCTTTTAAAATTAAGCCGTTAGTGTGTAATTTTCAAAAGCATTAATTCACAGAAAATATGCTTTTACGTGTACAGTTGGGCTTTTTAAGGGTAGTACATGTAAAAGCATGTGTGGAAGCAATTTAGCGCATAACTTTTCGGGTATACCGCAAAGAGGGCTAGAGTTGGGGGTAAGGAAATCATTTATATATGTGACTCATCTTTGCCTGTCATCAAAGATTTTCTCTTCATGTTTTTCCATCATGGGCAGTGGGAGAGGATTTTTGTATTTTTGTATGTCCTCCCCTGCTCGTAACCCCAACTTTTTGTAGGAAGGCATGAGGAGACTATAAAGTTCCCTCAGGACATGTGATTTAGGTCATTGCCTCTCCCCAGGAGCACTGATCAGCAGGAAGAGTAGGAGTTTGATGTTGATCTTGGCCATCCTACCTTTGGATTGATCAAGCAGAGAAAAGGATTTGCTACAGAATGTTGTGGATTTTTGACTGGTCTGGAAGGAAGGGAATTTCTCCTGGTACCCAGAAGGATTGGGTCATTGATCCTTTTGCCCTACTTACCAGTCAGGGCAGGGGGGGAAGAGAAGCTCTTCAGAAAAATAATGTGCATAGATTGAATTTTCAAAAATATGTGTTTCATTTTCCATCAAAAAAAGTACCTGCCAAAGGAAGGGGTGGGTAGTTTTACTTTCAGAACTGGTGCAAAGGAAAAAACCGTACACGTGGACTGTGTCCCAATACGAACGGTTTGAAAAGTGCCTCCTCTATGGCCAATGCACATGCAAAAATTAAGATTCCAAGGTAAGCTTGAGATCTTTTGCAAAAACAGACAGAATTCAGTAAAAGTGCTCCACTGAGACAGATTAGGGACTCAGAAACAGCCCAGAGACAAAGCAGCAAGCCCATCAGTAGGGGGAAAGAGAGAAAAAGGTACTGCTGCTTTAAAGGGAAGGCAGCTGGGAATTGTAGTTTTAGGAAGCCAAGATTCAAGAGAGGAAAGAAGTAATTTTAAGGAAAGGGCTACCGGGTATTGTAGTCCTAGAGGGGCATAACCTGAAAAGCAAGGTGAGGCTAATAAAGGTGTGGTGCTGGAAAGGGAGAAGTGTCTACCAAAAGACTGCTATCTGAAGAGGTATGGCCTGACTGAATGTGACCCAGATAAGCCAGGAGTTACAACCTAGTTGGGAATATCCATACCTGTAAACTAAGAGTTTGCAGCTGGACTTAGCAGCTTGCATAGGGTGCAGTAGAGAAAGGTATTTTATTGTAATGTAGAGCTTAAGCCAACCTGTAAATGAGATGCCTGTTGTAATGTCCAGAAGGCCCTCATTTTGCAGAGAATGAAACTGTTTTGCTGCCTGAGGAAAAACAGGCTGAAAAAATAAAGCCATGATTTTATTTCAAGAGCCCGACTGTGTGATCGTTTCCAGCAATCTGGAAATGATCCAGGGCAGGGCATGAGCAGTGAGCAGCCTGTTACATAGAAACAGATTCATAGAAACATGACATCAGAAAAAGACCGTATGGCCCATCCAGTCTGCCCAACTATCCAATTAATTTAGCATTTTAATTCCCATCATTTCCTTAGCGTTCCCCTGTATTTATCCCATGCTTTCTTGAATTCAGATACTGTTTTTGTCTCTACCACTTCCATTGGGAGGCTGTTCCACACATCCACTACTTTCTTTGTATAGAAATATTTCCTAAGATTACTCCTGAGTCTAACCCCTTTGAATCTCATCTCATGACCCCTCGTTCTAGAGCCTCCTTTCCATTGAAAAAGGCTCACCTCCTGTGCATGGAAACCTTTGAGATATTTGAATATCTCTATCATATCTCCCCAATCTCACCTTTCCTCTAGGGTATACATGTGTAGATCTTGAAGTCTATCCCCATATGCTTTAGAATGAAGAAGACCACTGACCATTTTAGTAGCCACTCTCTGGACACTCCATCCTGTTTTTGTCCCCTTGAACTTGCAGTCTCCAGAATTATACACAGCACTCCAAGTGAGGTCTCTGATCCTATTCAGTGGCACTATCACCTCCCTTTTTCCTGCTGACCATTCCTCTTCATAAATAGCCAAGCATCTTTCTGGCTTTTACTGCCACTTTATCCACCTGTTTGGCCACATTAAGATCATCAGAGACAATCACCGCCACACCCAGCTTTTCCTTCATGATTAGAAGAATTAAACCTCCAAAACTGTATCTTTCCCTTGGGATTTTGCATCCTAAATGCATTACCCTGGGTAATTGCCAGGTTCTTGTGGCCTGGATGGCCTCTGTTGGAAACAGGATGCTGGGCTTGATGGACCCTTGGTCTGACCCAGCATGGCAATTTCTTATGTTCTTATGTTCTTACCCTGCAATTTTTAACATTAAATCTTCGTTGCCAAACCTTAGAACATTCCTTGAGCTTTGCTAGATCCCTCCTCATGTTTTCCACTCCTTCCTGATATCCACCCTGTTACAATTTTTTGTATCATTAGCAAAAAGTCAAACCTTTTCCAACAACCCTTCCCCACGCGCTGCCTTACTCAAGGAGATTTGAGTTTGCACTGTGTGGGCCGCTGCCGCCTCCCCACCCTGTTCATCTTCATGCCCAGAGCCAAGATTTCGGGTGATTCTTCAAGCAGCGCCCACCTCAGGTCAAACCGAAACCCAGAAGCAGCTGAGGGAAAGCCTCGGAAGTGACAGCGGAAGGATGGAAGGCGGCCCCAGAGTACATCCTGCTCCCAGCCTCATGGCAGTGACCCGCCAGCTCGCTTTTCACCTTATAGTACTGAAATCGGGAGAGAGGCTGTAATCGTTAACTAGATGAACCCATGAGTTCTTTAAAAGAAAAACACACACATCCCTTTTACCAGTCTATAGTCTGGAGTATTTCAGGCATTAATGTAGCAAACTACAGCATTCTCATAAAATAATGAAAATGTTTTAAGCAGCTTTCCTTAAAATATGTTTGAAGGCTTTCAAGTGCTTAGCTCATGCAGTAAGTAATGTGCGTGACAAGTCCAAGTGAACCCTCAGATCAAGTGTGTGTCTGGGAGCTCATCTGTGACACATTTCTAAACATGGCTGCTGGTATGTCGAGCCCTCACCTATGTAGCCTCTCATCATAAGGGAGCTGTTCCATTCCTTTTATCATCTTTGTTGCTCTCCTCTGCACGTTTTCCAGTTCTGCTATGTCTTTGAGATGGGGGCAACCAGAACTGCACATTATATTCAAGGTGTGATTGCACCTTGGATTCAGACAACATCCAATACTGGGCCCTGATTTTTATGGTCTGGGATACTGATATGCAGACATTAGGGAAAAAGTGCAGGACTGCTTCTATGGCCAAGTCCAAAAGCAAAGCATGTCGAAGCAGCATTTTCTGAATTATCAAGAAGGCTGCTCACCCTGTAAAAATGTTGCAAGCAGTAATTTTGCTATGGGTTTGATAATTGCTTGGTTTTGATTATTAATATTACTACCCTTTAACATAAGGCTTGGGGGTAACCTGCATGAAATGGCAGTTACTACTATAAAAAAAACTTGCTGGGTAGACTGGATGGACCATTTGGTCTTTTCCTGCTGTCATTACTATGCTACTATATATTATATTGTTCACAAAAATGTTGAAAAAAGCCAGTCCAAGGAAGGATCCCTGAAGCATACCTCTAGTAACATCCCTCTCCTCAGAGAAAACTCCATTTACCACTACCCTTTGTCACCTCCCACTCAGCTAGTTTTTAACCCAGTTAGTTATTCTAGGATCCATACCAGGGGCACACAATTTATTTAGAAGTCTGTGCAGAACTATGTAAAAGGCCTTGCTGAAATCCAAGTACATAAGAACATAAGAACATAAGAACATAAGAAAATGCCATACTGGGTCAGACCAAGGGTCCATCAAGCCCAGCATCCTGTTTCCAACAGTGGCCAATCCAGGCCATAAGAACCTGGCAAGTACCCAAAAACTAAGTCTATTCCATGTAACCATTGCTAATGGCAGTGGCTATTCTCTAAGTGAACCTAATAGCAGGTAATGGACTTCTCCTCCAAGAACTTATCCAATCCTTTTTTAAACACAGCTATACTACCTGCACGAACCACATTCTCTGGCAACAAATTCCAGAGTTTAATTGTGCGTTGAGTAAAAAAGAACTTTCTCCGATTAGTTTTAAATGTGCCCCATGCTAACTTCATGGAGTGTCCCCTAGTCCTTCTACTATCTGAAAGAGTAAATAACCGATTCACATCTACCCGTTCTAGACCTCTCATGATTTTAAACACCTCTATCATATCCCCCCTCAGTCGTCTCTTCTCCAAGCTGAAAAGTCCTAACCTCTTTAGTCTTTCCTCATAGGGGAGTTGTTCCATTCCCCTTATCATTTTGGTAGCCCTTCTCTGTACCTTCTCCATCGCAATTATATCTTTTTTGAGATGCGGCGACCAGAATTGTACACAGTATTCAAGGTGCGGTCTCACCATGGAGCGATACAGAGGCATTATGACATTTTCCGTTTTATTCATCATTCCTTTTCTAATAATTCCCAACATTCTGTTTGCTTTTTTGACTGCCGCAGCACACTGAACCGACGATTTCAATGTGTTATCCACTATGACACCTAGATCTCTTTCTTGGGTTGTAGCACCTAATATGGAACCCAACATCGTGTAATTATAGCATGGGTTATTTTTCCCTATATGCATCACCTTGCACTTTTCCACATTAAATTTCATCTGCCATTTGGATGCCCAATTTTCCAGTCTCACAAGGTCTTCCTGCAATTTATCACAATCTGCTTGTGATTTAACTACTCTGCACAATTTTGTGTCATCTGCAAATTTGATTATCTCACTCGTCGTATTTCTTTCCAGATCATTTATAAATATATTGAACAGTAAGGGTCCCAATACAGATCCCTGAGGCACTCCACTGTCCACTCCCTTCCACTGAGAAAATTGCCCATTTAATCCTACTCTCTGTTTCCTGTCTTTTAGCCAGTTTGCAATCCACGAAAGGACATCGCCACCTATCCCATGACTTTTTACTTTTCCTAGAAGCCTCTCATGAGGAACTTTGTCAAACGCCTTCTGAAAATCCAAGTATACTATATCTACCGGTTCACCTTTATCCACATGTTTATTAACTCCTTCAAAAAAGTGAAGCAGATTTGTGAGGCAAGACTTGCCCTGGGTAAAGCCATGCTGACTTTGTTCCATTAAACCATGTCTTTCTATATGTTCTGTGATTTTGATGTTTAGAACACTTTCCACTATTTTTCCTGGCACTGAAGTCAGGCTAACCGGTCTGTAGTTTCCCGGATCGCCCCTGGAGCCCTTTTTAAATATTGGGGTTACATTTGCTATCCTCCAGTCTTCAGGTACAATGGATGATTTTAATGATAAGTTACATCTAGTGTGCTCCCTTGATCCAACTCTCTAGTTACCTAATCAAAGAAATCACCTCTTATAAAACCATGTTGCCTCGGATTTTGCAATCCGTTGGATTCCAAAAATTGCACTATCCTCTGTTTTAGCAGTGATTCCTTTACTTTTCTCACTACAGAGGTCAGACTGACTGGCCTGTGGTTCCCTGCCTCCTCCTTACTTCCACTTTTATGAACAGGAATCACATCTTCCTTTTTCCAGTCCTCTACAATTACTCCAGACTCTAAAGAAGCATTGAAAAGTTCACCCAGTGGAGCTGTCAGGAAATCTCTATGTTCTCTTAGTACCCTCGGATGTATCCCATCCAGCTCCATTGCCTTATCTACTTTAAGTTTAGTTAGCTCCTCATGAACACACTATTTGAAAATCGATTCAGGTTTACCTCACTTCCAATCTTATTTATGTTTGTTGAATATGGTACTGCTCCAGGCCCTTCCACAGTGAACACTGAACAGAAATATTTGTTAAGTAATTTTGCTTTTTCCTTATCAGTCTCTACATATCCCCCCCCCCCTTCACCTTTGAGTCTGTTGTGGAGGTGGACCCTTGGCCCAGGAGGCAAGGCTGGATGGGAAGCGGAGGCCAGCTGGAGCTTCGCCAATACCAGCCCTCATTCCCTGCAGGTTGAGCCTTTGAGTGCCGGGGCCAGCTGGACTTAGGTGGGCCTCCATGTGAATGATCCCTTAAGGAAGGCCTGAGGTTGACACACCGGAAGGCAGCAACTATCAAAGGAGTCCAACTGCAGAAGGCAGCTGGCGAGACTGAGAGGCAGAACCAGGAGGCTGGCGAGTGGTAGGCAGCTAGGTGCAGAGAGGAGTCCAGACAGGAGATTGGTACCTGCGTCAGGCACAGGTCAGGTCCGGGGAAGAATTAGGGGCGGGTGGCAAGGCACGAGGTTGAATCCAGGCAATGGGTCAGAACCAAGGAATCCATCCGAGAGGGAAATGGAGGCAGGAACTGGTACTGGAACTGAGGCAGGATCAGGAACTGGAACTGATGCAGAATCAGGAACTGGAACTGAAGCAGGATTAGGAACGCAGGCAATGTAGAGCACAGCTGAACAGCATGGAGACCTGTTGCCAAGTCAAGCTCTGACTGCCAGAGCTTGCCTTATATAGGAGGGTTTATAGACATCATCAGAAGGGGCCACGGGTTGCTTTCCCACCATGGCCCCTTTAAATTCAGAAGAGTCGAGCACGCGCATACCTAAGGCCATCAGGCCAGATAGGAGGCAGCAGCAGCGTGTAGCTGCGTGGTGGAGAAAGGGCTTAGCCAGGCCCAGAGGGACTCCCCACCATGCAGAGCACCCCAGGAGGTGAGAGAGCGGGACAGGAGCAGGAACTACTGCACGCCGTCACCAAAGGATTGGGGGCCAGACTGGAGAGCTGGCATCGGGGGTGAGTGAACCTGGCCACAGGCCTGCGGTGGCCAGAGAGCACTACAGTACCCCCTCCCCCTTTTACAGCCCCCTCCTGGAGATCTGGGCTTCCCAGGGTGTGAGGCATGAAACTGCTGAAGTAGATTCTTATCAAGGATGTTGATAGCTGGTTCCCAGGAATTTTCTTCGCGACCATATCCTTCCTATGAGTGTAAGTATTCCCACTACATCCCCTCTTACGGACATCAAGAAATTCCTGTACTCGACAGAATATATCGGTCTTGATATCAAGGGAAGATGCTTCATGAATCTTGCATGAAGGCCAGGAGAGGATCAGTGGTTTGAAAAACGACACATGGAATGAATTATGAATCCCTAATGTGGGTGGAAGGCAGAGTTGGTAAGTCACTGGGCCAATGCGTCGGGTAACAGGAAATGGCCCAATGTACCTGGGAGCAAAGCATCGAGACGGAAGTTTGAGACAAATTTGGCATGTGCTAAGCCACACTTTGTCACCTGGTTGGAATTCAGGAGCTGGTCTGCAATGAATGTCAGCAGACTTCTTGGCACAATTAGCCACTTCTTGGAGCCTTTCATTAGTACAGATCCACAGTTCATGTAAAGCCTCAGCAGTATTCTGAGCCACGGGATGGAACTTCTAGAGGCATCGGAATAGGTGGCCGAAGCTATCTCCCATAGACAACAGAGAACAGAGAGGCTCCCATGGAAGTACTGACGTGTGAGTTATGGGAAAACTCAGCCTATGGGAGTAACTGAGACCAGTTGTCCTGCTGGTCATTGTAGTAGGCCCATAGAAATGCCTTAAGCGAGCGGTTCATGTGCTCCACTTGGAACATTGGCTTGCGAATGGTATGCTGTAGTTAGATCCAAGGAAACTTCAAACTGCTTGCAGAGGGAGCATCAGTATCGGGGGACAAATTGGGGGCCTCTCTCCAAAGTTATGTATTGTGGGAGTCCATGCAAATGAAATATGTGAAGGAAGAGTAAATGTGCCAACTCGGGTGCAGAAGGTAGGCTGGGCAATGGAACGAAATGTGCCATTTTAGAAACCTGTCTATGTTACCGGGGGTCTTCAGAAGGTCAACTAAGAAGTCCGTAGACAGGTGAGTCCATGGTTCTTTAGGGATCAGCAGAGGTTGAAGTAATCCCCAGGGTTGACCCACAGGTGGCTTCTGTTCTGCACATGTGGGCAGGAATCCACGTAGGCTTGGGTATCCTTGATCATCGTGGACCACCAATAATAATGTTGAAAGAACATCAGAGTATGTGCATACCCGTGGTGCCCAGCTACTTGGGAATCGTGTGCCCATCTCAATACTCGCTCATGGAGTCTGCATGGTACTACCATCTTCCTGACTGGGATGGTCATGGCAGCTGAAAGGTAGGTATGAGCAGGGTCTATTATATGCTGGGATTCTTTGGAGAGTCCTCAGGTTTGAAAGAATGGGACAATGCATCGGCCCATTGGTTCTTTTCCATGGGCCTATACCTCAGATTAAAGTCAAACCGAGTGAAAAAGAGGGCCCGAAGGGCTTGCTGGGAATTGAAACATTGAGCATGTCGAAGATGTTCAAGATTCTTGTGGTCTGTGAATATTGTGAAGAGATGTTATGCGCCCTCTAGCCAAGGGTGCTATTCTTCCAAGGCAAGCTTAATAGCGATCACCTAGTGTGTAGTTGCAGTCTGCAGCAGAGAACTTATGTGAAAAGAAGGAACAAGGGTGTAGAGCACCCTTAGAGGAGTGTTGGCTTAAAACCGCCCCTACTTCGACAGAGGAGGCATCCACCTCTACGACAAAAGGGCGAGTCAGGTCCGGATGTCATAAGCAGGGTCCATGAAGGAAAAACTTTTTCAAAGCTTGGAAAGCTGAGACAGCTTCAGGAGTCCAGTTTCTGGTGTCCACCCCCTTGCAAGTGAGAGCTGTAAGGAGTGCGGCGATGACTGAGTAGTTCATAATAAAATGGCAATAGTAGTTCGAAAATCCTAAAAATCATTGGAGAGCACGTAGGCTGGGGCCAATTGCAAATGCTTCTGAGTTTACTGGGGTCCATGGTAAAACCATGCCAAGAGACAATGTACCCTAGGAATGCTAAGCTTTTCTTTTCAAACAAGCATTTATCTAACTTGGCAATCAAGTATTTGTCCTTTAAGCATTGGAGCACTAGATGAACATCCTGGCAATGAGCAGACAAGTCCTTAGAAAAGATAAGGATGTTGTCCAAATAAGCTACTACTTTGGTATAGAGGAGGCCCTGGAATATTTTGTTTGTTCGTTGGAACACCACTGGAGCATTACAAAGGCCTAAGGGCATGACGAGATATTAGTTATGCCCATCTTTGGTAATAAACACAGTCTTCCAGATATCTTCAGGATGGATGCGAATAAGGTTATATGCTCCCCTCAGGTCTAATTTAGTGAATATAGTAGCACCTTGGAGGTGATCAAACAGCTCGCTGATCATAGGCAAAGGATATTTATCCTTGTGGGTGATGGCATTTAGGCCCCGGTAATCTATACAAGGCCATAATGATCCATCCTTCTTAGCGACAAAAAGAAGCCCGTGCCTGCGGGAGATGTGGAGGGTCAGATGAATCCTTTAGTTAAATTTTCTTGGATATTCTCTGTCATGGCCTTGGTTTCTGGGACGGAAAGCGGGTAAGTCCTGCCTCTAGGGGGCATAGTCCCTGGCAAGAGATCAATTGGACAGTCAAACTCCTGGTGAGGTGGAAGGATTTCAGCCTTCTGTTTAGAAAATACGTCCTCGTAGTTGGCATAAGGTGCTGAAAGGTCGGGAGTGGTGACTGCAATCAGCAGAGATAAGGGTGGTTGAACCCTTTTCAATCAAGAATTATGACAATAAGCACTTCATTCAGACAATTGCAAAGTAATCCAGTTGAATTGGAGCGCGTGCTGCTGGAGCCAGGGTAGGCCGAGAACCACTGGATGGATGGACTTGTCAAGAACATAAAATTCAAGTTCTTCCTCATGGAGGGCTCCAATCTTGACCTCAACAGGGGAGATAATCTGAGTGATCTTCCCAGGCAGAGGATCTCCATGAATGGACACGATGAGTAGCGGAGTTTCAATATCTTGGCTGGTAATTCCCAAATGGACGGCGAGATCCTTCATCAAAAAATTACCACAGGCTCCGGAATCAACCAGAGCAAGCGCTGGGAAGGAATGAGAGTTCCAGGTCAAAGTAACTGGGAGAGTCAATTGAGGGGCCGGACAAGTAGCGCCTGAGTTCAGGACCTCTACCAAACTTAGGCTCGAGTGTTTCTTGAACGAACATGCATGCAGATAAATTGTGTCCTACGGCATCGCAGTACAAACATAGACCTGCTTGTCTCCTTCTGAGACATTCCTCCGATGATAGGCGTTCTTGCTCTAGCTGCATCGGTTCTTTAGAGTTGCCTTAGTCACCACAAGCGGAGGAGAATGGGAGCAATCCGTTGTAACACGAGGGAAGTGGAGCTCTCGATTGCATTCCCTTAGTCGGTGGTCGATGTGACCGGTAAAGTCAACGAGGCCCTCAAGCAAAGCTGGGAGCTCACAGGCGGCAAGCTCTTCTTTAAGATCAGATGAGAGCCCATTCAGGTAGATGGAATGTAGACAGTCCTCCTGCCAACCCAGTTCTGCTGCAAGCATGCGAAACTATATGGCGTAGTCATTGAGAGACCGATGTCCCTGCCGAAGGTGTAACAAATCAGAACTGGCGGTGGCCTGCTGACCTGGTTCATCAAAGGTCCTTCGAATATAAACACAAAGTGGGAAAGCTCTTGTAAAAGGGAATCTGACCATTTCCAGAGTGGTGAGGCCCATGCCAATGCCTTGCCTTCTAACCGTGAAAAAATAAACATGATCTTGGTAGCATCATCTTGGAACACAGTTGGCTGAAGAGCGAACTGCATATAGAACTGTTTGATGAAACCTCTATACAGCTTCGGGTCACCTTTGAAGCGAGGATGAGTGGGTAGCGAGACTGAAGCCTTGACTGGTAATGACAAACCAGACACAGCTGGAGTGGGGCCGATGGAGACCAGAAGAGAATCCAGTCGGCCATTAAGTCGCTCAATGGAAGCTGCCAATGCCTCTAGGAACTGCTGCTGCTCCTGAATCTTGAGAGCCAGGCCCGGGATGGTTGGGATGGCGGGAACCTCCGCCAGGTCCGTGGCCTTGGCAACCTGTTGCGGAGGTGGACCCTTGGCCCAAGATGGTGTAAGCGCCACCTGTGGGGGAGATAGGCCTCCACAGACCTGTGGGGGAGACAGACCCCACGGGTCCCCACCGTCGGGAGGCGTAACCGCATGGGAAGCAGAGGCCAGCTGGAACTTTGCCAATACTAGCCCTGATTCCCTGCGGTGGTCGGGGAGCACAACAGAGTCTCACAATGTTATTTTTGCACTTCCTTCTATCACTAATATATCTAAAAAAAACATTTTGTCCCCTATTTTACTGTATTTGCTATGTTTTCTTCTATTTGAATTTTCATATTCCTACTTTCCCAATTTCTCTTAATTTTTCCAGATATTGTCGCCTGTCTTATTCTTTCTGCTACTTCTAAATATAGCTTTCTAAATATTGCTTTTTTCCCCATTTCTATATGAGTATTTAATGTTTTACTTGCCTTAGTGTTTGTTCACCCATCCCTGATGATTCTATTGGTGGAAACATGGCTACTCAGATGTTCAAAATATATCCCGTTAAGTGGCTGCAAACTGGAACTAAGAAAAATAAACTTTTGGAGCCTTTAGGCCCGATTGCCCAGGCCTAACCCCCCCCCCCCCCTGAAAACATGTAAAAATAATTATGGACCTAGTACCAATCACTACTCCACCATCTCTATCCACCAAATTAAAACAAATCCAGCAGCACTAGTAACATGAGGCCCCCCCCCTCCCCTCCTCAGGTTTTCAGTTTAAATTATGATCCATTCCCTCTCCCTTTCTCCACCCACTACCTCCATTGCACTCTTCTTAGCCTTTCCAGCCACTTCCAGCATTGCTCTGACAGAAATGCTGACCTTCCAGAATTTTTCTGGTCCCCATTTGGGGATCTCTGTTGGATTTGAACCCTTGCAGGACTGCAGAGATGTCTCTCACCACTTCTGCAACTGCTGAAGGTGACCCGTGTAAGAATTGGCTTACATATGAATTGTATTATAAAATGTTGTATTTAATTTGTATTTATGTAATATGTACTTATGAAACTGGCTGCTCTAAGCCACTGTGGGCAGTCCTATGGGACTGCAAAAGCAGAATACAAGAATAAGATTAGATTAAATTAGTTATGAGATGCCATTTGTACTGTCTGAACGGCCCTTATATTAAAGGGAATGGAACTGTATTGCTGCCTGTCAGCGTATGATATAATAAAGACTTTTTTTTTTACTATGTGTGGTTGTTTCTGGTGATCCAGGGCAGGACACAGGTGGTGCCTCGTCACATTCCTGAAAACACAGCAGACTAGACATGGATAAGCCACTTTGGCCCAAGCTGAAAATTTATGAATCTTGTGCATTTGGACATCCATTTTCCAAGATTCTCTTAGGATGGAAGTGCCCAGCTATCTGAAAATTGTTTGTTTTGCTTTTTTTTTTTTTTTCCCCCCAATATTTTTTTCTCATGCTCTGAAAAAGAAATTTGGGATGGCTTTTGGAATACTCAGCTCATTTTGCAGATTAGAGATCTTATTTTTGTAGGGGGACTGAAGAAATTTAATACTCTGTTTAATGTTTATTTGAGTCCCCTTATTTCTGTTATCCAAGAATACAGTGAAAGTTGTCATCTGTTTGCAGATGATATGCAACAGTGGACCATAGTAACGGGGAATCAAGCTGAGATTGTTGCTAACCTGACTAATTGTCTGGATGTGGTTACTGATTTGCTTAAGGGGAATAAACTTAAGCTAAATCCTGATAAAACTGAGCTCCTGTGGCTGAGTAGATAGGGGAAGGAGTTGGATAAGGAGTTATTCTTCACTCTAAGGAAGTGGTGAAGAGCTTGGTAGTTTATTTGGACTCCTGCTTATATCTATGCATAAGCAGATTGATTCAGAGGTATATGGAACATTTGCTAGTCTATGCTTGATCCAGAGTTTGGGCTCATTTTTGAAGACCTTGCAATGCCTGTCCATTCTTTAGTAGCCAGTTGGATTGACTATTGTAACATGCTGTGCCAGGGTTTGCTCAAAAAGAACATTAGACACAGTTACAAGTTTTACTGAATACTAGGGATGTGAATCGTGTCCTCGATCGTCTTAACGATCGATTTCGGCTGGGAGGGGGAGGGAATCGTATTGTTGCCGTTTGGGGGGGTAAAATATCGTGAAAAATCGTTAAAAATCGTGAAAAATCGAAAAATCGAAAAACCGGCACATTAAAACCCCCTAAAACCCACCCCCGACCCTTTAAATTAAATCCCCCACCCTCCCGAACCCCCCCCAAATAACTTAAATAACCTGCGGGTCCAGCGGCGGTCCGGAACGGCAGCGGTCCGGAACGGGCTCCTGCTCCTGAATCTTGTCGTCTTCAGCCGGCGCCATTTTCCAAAATGGCGCCGAAAAATGGCGGCGGCCATAGACGAAAAAGATTGGACGGCAGGAGGTCCTTCCGGACCCCCGCTGGACTTTTGGCAAGTCTCGTGGGGGTCAGGAGGCCCCCCACAAGCTGGCCAAAAGTTCCTGGAGGTCCAGCGGGGGTCAGGGAGCGATTTCCCGCCGCGAATCGTTTTCGTACGGAAAATGGCGCCGGCAGGAGATCGACTGCAGGAGGTCGTTCAGCGAGGGTTCCGGCGCCTCGCTGAACGACCTCCTGCAGTCGATCTCCTGCCGGCGCCATTTTCCGTACGGAAATGATTCGCGGCGGGAAATCGCTCCCTGACCCCCGCTGGACCTCCAGGAACTTTTGGCCAGCTTGTGGGGGGCCTCCTGACCCCCACGAGACTTGCCAAAAGTCCAGCGGGGGTCCGGAAGGACCTCCTGCCGTCCAATCTTTTTCGTCTATGGCCGCCGCCATTTTGGAAAATGGCGCCGGCTGAAGACGACAAGATTCAGGAGCAGGAGCCCGTTCCGGACCGCTGCCGTTCCGGACCGCCGCTGGACCCGCAGGTTATTTAAGTTATTGGGGGGGGGTTCGGGAGGGTGGGGGATTTAATTTAAAGGGTCGGGGTGGGTTTTAGGGGTTTTAGTGTGCCGGCTCACGATTCTAACGATTTATAACGATAAATCGTTAGAATCTGTATTGTATTGTGTTCCATAACGGTTTAAGACGATATTAAAATTATCGGACGATAATTTTAATCGTCCTAAAACGATTCACATCCCTACTGAATACTGCTGCTAGACTTCCACCACAGATATGGGGGAATAATTAGGTTGAACCATTGCTTGCAGAGCTGCACTGGTCACCTGTTAAAAGTCGAATTGTGTTCAAGGTGCGACATCACGGAGAACCCAAGTATCTGGCAAATTTGCTGGTTCATCACAACAAGCATTTTAAGTCTTGGAAAGTTGCAACTCTTTGGTTATTTTGGGACCTTAGTTATGGTATTCCTTGCTGGAGGACCTTTGGGCAAAATTAAATTATTTTAAATTGTGCAAGAAATTAAAGGCATGGTTCCTTTTGCGTGTGTTGACCTGAGAGTTGCATGGATTGTTTGCTGGTTGGTACTATGGGTGGGTTTGCTGGTTGGTACTATGGGTTCTTATAGCCTGGATTGGCCACTGTTGGAAACAGGATGCTGAGCTTGATGGACCCTTGGTCTGACCCAGTATGGCATTTTCTTATGTTCTTATGTACTGGTTTGGGTTTCTGAAGGGATTCAGCAAGAGAGGGAGTTGGAATGGGCAGATTCTATTTGTTGGAATGTTTTCTGGTAGTTGCTTAGTTTTGATATAAAGTTTGCCTGTAAATTTACCGAACCCTGGCCATGTTCTGTTGTGGCTGAGATTGTTTGTAACTCGCCCGGTGCTGTGCGAGGTTGGGCATGTAAAACAAACAAACAAAAAAAATGGAATGAAATAAATAATTAAACATACAAGGAAATTATTCTGCTATTCTTGGGCTGGCAAGAGCTATCATTGCCACAGTTCAGAAGTACTGTAGCACCTGCTGACCTGTTGAGGTACAGGAAGAGAGCATAGAGACAAACACCGCACTGCCTGCCACATCTAGTGACTGGCCAACGGTCAGCTTTGGAAAGTGCCTTTTCCAGTACTCCTGCCTAGCCCAATTTCTGGAGGGAGACTTTTGACTAATTCTGTTGGCCGAGCTTAAACTCAGATGCATCGCTGTCTCTGTGCTCCTGCTATCTCCAGGTAAAGTCAGCACTAAAAATATCGGCAAGGGGCAGTGGAAAAAAAAAAAAGAAGCAAGCTCAGGCCTAAAGTCTCTTTCCCAAAACCTGTTTAGTCAGCAACTACATAATATGGGAGGAAGTGTGGGAGTAAAGCAGGGAAAATACTGCAGGTCAGGCATGATGGATTGCTAACACGAGGTGGATAAGAAGGAATCAAAGAAACTATACAGCAAAGTTAAAAACAACATAAAAAAATAAAGCAAACCTTCAAAAACCTGCGAATGCTTCTTAAACCAAACCCTGCTCACGGAATCTTAGTGCAAACATAATTTGATAGTCTCCTTTTTCATGGTTCTTCCCTCTGTCTATCATACTCTTCCAGTACTAATTGACTGCCATAACAACAGACTGCAGTTTTCAATGTAGTAAAAATATTTGCAGTTAGTTTAATCGTGGACAGTTTCATTGTCAGACAAGCTGTTGTGTTTTCCCTGAAAACAAGTGCAAGAAGACGAAGAGGTACTGCGTGACAGACAAAACGTCATGAATGATTCATGCCGTACATATGGGTAAAACTTTTAATCAAAACAAAAATCCAAATCTGCATGGCTGTTGCTATACTGCGCAGCAGACACTGGTTACAGAGTGCATGCAGAGCAAAGTAACATTTGGCAGTAGCTTCTTTGCCGAATAGTTGATCATTAGAATGAATAGATGCATATAACGCAGAAATGTTCTTGGTACTGGATAGTTGGAATGTGAATATATTTCTGGATATAGCTAATGTTAAATAAGAGAACACAAAGGCATGCTATATGAGGACATGGGATTTTATTTATTTATTTTTTTTAATGATTCTGTATGCAGCTAGCTCAGTATCAGATTCTGTTCGGCCGGTAGAGCAGGTCACAGTTATAAGCCTGCAATATTTTCTGTATCCAAACATGATACATTCAGGGTGAGGATCCCCGGGAAATGCAGAAAGGTGGAATTCCGGAGGCATTCTCACACGGTCGGAGATGCAGCGCACATTTAGAGCCTTTAACAAATAAAGTTTATTTCCATAGGCACAGGAATAATTCCTTAATGGCTAAGGATTTCTGTCACTAAGATTCTTTTTGAACTTTGAAAGGCAACTAGCAGAAAAAAAAAAAGCCAAATAGCAAATGTCAACTAAAATAGACAATATTGTATAGCCCCTGGGCAACATGTATGTCACAGAGATAGGCAAACCTCTGTGTTTTAGGACCCTAATAAATTAACTGAATCCAATAGAGAGAGATTTTGAGAATGTGTATTCAGTCAGTGCATCCAGAGAGAGGAGTCTTGGTGTTTGTATGTGCTGAGAGGAGGAAGGAGATGGGAAGTGGCCTGGAGTGAAGAAAATGCCCTGTTCCTGGTGAAACTGTACCACTTAGGAAGACTATGATTCTCAACAGTAGACTGTTCCACCTCATTGACACAGAATCCCATAGTGGAAGTATGAGTATAAATGGAGGATCTATTTTTGGAAACTGGAATAGTCTGGATTCACTGAGTTGTACCCTGAGAGAGGGGAGAGCCATTCAATAAAAATGGAATATGAAGATCAACTCCTTGGCAAAACTGGGGAGAAGGTGCATGCTTTAAAATCCTGAAGTGTGAGTAATTTACCTGAAGTTGGAGTAAAATAATAAATAATTTTTCCATTGACTTGAGAACCATGATCTCAAAGCACCAAGGGAAGACCAGACTAGGATGAACCCTTAAAGGAGAGGAACTGATGAGAACACGATCAGTAATTGGGAATGAAAGGGTATTTAATGTTGGATGTGTCACGGTTGTGAGCCCTTGGGCTGTTGCATGGTTGATGCAGCCTATTAGGCAAACCTACTAGGTCCATGATGACAGCTGGCAGACAAACCCTTACTGGGACTGGAGCTGGAGCTTCATCTGTACCAGCCCTGTTCCCCACGGGATGAGCCTTTGGGTTACACAGGCTGGCAGGGCTTAAGCAAGTGTCCCTTAAGGAGCAGTCAGAGAGAGTCCAGGTACAGGCAGTGGTCAGGGCAGGCAGTGAGCAGATGATGTCCAGCTATAGACCAAGGTCAGGGCAAGCAGCAAGCAAATAAAGTCAGACTCCAAGGCAGAGGTCAGAACCAGAGAATCAGACCAAGACAGACAAGATACTGAGGGACAAGACAGGGCAAGATGGACAAGGCAAGGTGGAAAGGACAAGGCAATGGAGGCAGGGCAAGGGCACAGACAAGGCAAGGCAAAGTAGCAAGGCAAGCTCAGGAACAGCAAGACAAGGTATGGGAGCAACGAGACAAGGCACAAGGAGAGGCAACATGCACTGCAAGGCAGGAGGACCTGTTGCTGAGTTGCCAAGTAATGGGATGGCTGGGCCTAAGAGGGCAGCCTCCCATGACATCCTCAGGCAGCACCGCCAGAAAGTTCCCACCACCGGGCTTATTTTAGAGGAGACAGCGTGTGCACCCGCACAATGGGCGTGCACAGCAGTAGCAGTGTTCCAGCTGTGAAGGAAGCAAGTTTGGCATCAGGCAGGTCAGTGGCTCCCATGTGTAAGTGTAAACGGTCATGGGGCTCTTCTGCAACCAGCCAAATGTTACAGGATGTTGTAACTCTGAATCTAATTTATTTTAATATTTCTATTCCACCATTTGTGGTTGTTCAGGCACTTCAAAATAGATTACAGTGCAGTACATTAGGTCAGTAGTTGGGGAATACATTACAAGGCCACTTCAGTGTAGACGTTTAGGTCAGCATTACAGTGAAGTAGATTATAATGAGCTATATTACATTACCTTCAAGGGAAAAATGTTTCAAAAGGGAAACTTTGATAAAATGAGGAAAATAGAAAAAAACTGAAAGGTGCAGCTGCAAAGGTTAAAAGTGTTCAACAGGCATTGACATTGTTTAAAAATACAATCCTAGACGCGCAGTCCAGATGTATTCCACGCATTAAGAAAGGTGGAAGGAAGGCAAAATGATTACCAGCATGTTTTATAGGTGAGGTGAAAGAGGCTACTTCAGCTAAAAAAAATCCTTCAAAAATTGGAAGAAAGATCCACCTGAAGAAAATAGGATAAAACATAAGCATTGTCAAGTTAAGTGTAAAACATTTGATAAGACAGGCGAAGAGAGAATTTGAAATGAAGCTGGTCACAGATGCAAAAACCCATAATAAAAACTTTTAAAAATATATCTGAAGCAAGAAACCTGTGAGGGAGTTGGTTGGACCGTTAGATGACCAAGGGGTTAAAGGGGCCATTGCAGAAAGACTAAATTAATTCTTGCTTAATGAGGATGTTGCGGAGATACCAGTTCCGGAGATGGTTTTCAAGGATGATGAGCCAGATGAACTGAACCAAATCACGGTGAACCTGGCAGATATAGTAGGCCAGATTGATCAGCTGGACCGGATGGTATGCATCCTAGGCTACTGAAGGAACTCAAAAATGAAATTTCTGATCTATTAGTTAAAATTTGTAACCTATCATTAAAATCATCCATTGTACCTGAAGACTGGAGGGTGGCCAATGTAACCCCAATATTTAAAAAGGGCTCCAGGTGCGATCCAGGAAACTATAGGCCAGTGAGCCTGACTTCAGTGCTGGGAAAAATAGTGGAAACTATTCTAAAGATCAAAATCATAGAGCATATGGAAAGATATGGTTTAATGGAACACAGTCAACACGGATTTACCCAAGGGAAGTCTTGCCTAACAAATCTGCTTCTTTTTTTTTGAAGGGTTAATAAACATGTGGATAAAGGTGAACCGGTAAATGTAGTGTATTTGGATTTTCAGAAGGTGTTTGATAAAGTCCCTCATGAGAGACTTCTAAGAAAACTAAAAAGTCATGGGATAGGAGGCGATGCCCTTTTGTGGATTATAAACTGGTTAAAAGTCAGGAAACAGAGAGTATAATTAAATGGTCAATTTTCTCAGTGGAAAAGGGTAAACAGTGGAGTGCCTCAGGGATCTGTACTTGGAACGGTGCTTTTCAATGTATATATAAATGATCTGGAAAGGAATACGACGAGTGAGGTTATCAAATTTGCGGATGATACAAAATTATTCAGAATAGTTAAATCACAAGCAGATTGTGATACATTACAGAAGGACCTTGCAAGACTGGAAGATTGTGCATCCAAATGTCAGATGAAATTTAATGTAGACAAGTGCAAGGTGTTGCATATAGGAAAAAATAACCGTTGCTGTAGTTATACAATGTTAGATTTCATATTAGGAGCCACCACACAGGAAAAAGATCGAGGCATCATAGTGAATAATACTTTGAAATCGTTGGCTCAGTGTGCTGCAGCAGTCAAAAAAGCAAACAGAATGTTAGGAATTATTAGGAAGGGAATGGTTAATAAATCAGAAAATGTCATAATGCCTCTGTATCGCTCCATGGTGAGACTACACTTTGAAAACTGTGTACAATTCTGGTCGCCACATCTCAAAAAATAAATAGTTGCAATGGAGAAGATACAGAGAAGGGTAACCAAAATGATAAAAGGGATGGAACAGCTCCCCTATGAGGAAAGGCTGAAGAGGTTAGGGCTGTTCAGCTTGGAGAAAAGGCGGCTGAGGGGGATATGATAGATGTCTTTAAGATCATGAAAGGTCTTGAACAAGTAGATGTGAATCAGTTATTTACACTTTCGGATAATAGAAGGACTAGGGGGCATTCCATGAAGTTAACAAGTAGCACATTTAAGGCTAATCAGAGAAAATTATTTTTCACTCAACGCACAATTAAGCTCTGGAATTTGTTGCCAGAGGATGTGGTTAGTGCAGTTAGTGTAGCTGAGTTCAAAATAGGTTTGGATAAGTTCTTGGAGGAGAAGCCCATTAACTGTTATTAATCAAGTTTACTTAGGGAATAGACACTGTTATTAATTGCATCAGTAGCATGGGATCCTCTTAGTGTTTGGGTAGTTGCCAGGTTCTTGTAGCCTGGTTTGGCCTCTGCTGGAAACAGGATGCTAGGCTTGATGACCCTTGGTCTGACCCAGCATGGCAATTTCTTTTGTTCTTATGTTCTTAAATTAGAAAATGCAAATCAATGGGCATAAATTCAGATGCTCTTCTCCAGATTGAAGAATCAGTTATTATATAAAGATTTGTTGTTTATTCAAAGTTCAAAAATACAAATTCATATTATCACTGTGTCCTGTACAACTTTCAGACATTATTGTCCCTTAACATAGCCATGTTTCACCTTACGGCTTCTTCTGGAGGCTTTGAGTAAACCACACATCTTAATATCATAATGGATTATTAATATTATAACGGATTCTTCAATCTAGAGAAGAGTATTGGAATTTATGCCCATTGATTTGCATTTTCTAATTTATCCTCACATTTTTCCCTTCATGATTTCAAAACTTATATGAGGTTTCTATATCCACTCTGACTTTATTACTATATTACATTATAGCATGGTAGGTTAAGATTAGGGGCTATATTTACAATGAGGTAGATTACAATGGCTTACATTTCATTATTGTATGGTAGATTATAGTGAGCTATAGTGAGCAACAGAGGTGTAACGAGGTTCATTTACATTACCATGAGGTGGGATATCATATCGCCATAGATTAGGTTTCAACACAGGTCATTTTCTAGAGTTTCTTTGCTTCCTAGTTATTGGATGTCATAGTTTAAGTGGCTAGTCAGTGCTGAACAGAGGGATGTTACAATGGGCATCAGTCTGTTGGGTAATTAGCCATGTTTTTAATCAGCACCAGAAATCTAAGTAGTCATTGATTCCTTGCAAGTAAGAGGAAGTGCACGCCATAGATCCAGTGCTAGAGCAGTGAAGAATCTGGATCTGTTTTTTTCTGTCAGAATTTTTAAGGGTTGGTGCAGTTAGCTATTTTTCTTTGACTTGAGCAAAGATTTCTGTTTGGGTAATATCCAGGGCCGGTACAAGGGGATTAGGCGCCCTAGGCACCTTCTGCCATCCCCCCCCCCCAGCCATACCCCCCCCCCCTTGTTTGCAGTCCCCCCCCCCCGCTTACAGTCCCGACTCCTATCTCTTGTGAGCGGCAGCAACAAAGAGAAGTGGAGATTTAAATTTTTGCCTCCATGGCTAGCTTCTTTTCAAATTCTCTTTTTGCCTGCCTTATCAATATTTTACATGTATCTTGCCAATTGTTATTCTTTTTCTATTTTCTTCAGCTGGATCTTTGTCACAATTTTTGAAAGAAGGTCTTTTGGATAAAATAGCCACTTTCACTTCACCCAATCATTTGGCCTTCCTTCCAACTTGCATGTGCATGAAGCTCTGTATTTTTTCTCTAACAATTGATAGGAGGATGAGTTTGGAGAAGCTCTCGCGGTGTTTAAGAAAAAGCTAGAAACTTTTGGATTTATCACTGGTAAATGGCTGCATCTATTCTTTTCTGTTGCAGTGATCTCATTCTCTGGGCCAGAAAGACACAGGCACTGCTGATTTTTATCTTTACTGGAGGAGGGTCAGGGTAAGAATGTGAAGATTACAGCAGTAATAATGATTTTTTTGTGTGAAGGTAGCGCACTGACACATTGAAGAGAAGATGCTTTGGTTCTGTAAAAACAACAGTTTATTTATTTGTTCAGGCATTTCAGCTTATTACATGCAGGTACTCTAGGTATTTCTCTGTCCTTAGAAGGCTCACAATCTAACAGGCAGAGTTAAAAATCTGTAATATGGCTGCAATACATGATAGATGGTGTATTTTGTGTGATATTTCCATATCGCATGATACAGCACAAAATAAGGGCAGAAAATCCACTCTATTACAATAAGCTGCATTGAATGACATTTGAATGCATACATTTTGGAAATCCATGCAAAGCAACTCATGCGACTTAATCTTATAAAATAACATGACTGACTTGAAAAAAAATCAGCCCTGTTATTTTATTGCATTTGAGGGAGTTGTAGTTATTTTCCTGGGGGAGCATTGTGATGCTAATGTGGGTCCCCGATGCTCCTGCAGGAAATTTTAAAGAGCCAAGCAGCCAAAAACACCTCTCCCCAAAATTTCCCAAATCATCCTAAGCGTGCCCTGCCACCTTCCGGCTATTTTCCCCTTTTTTGGGGGGAGGGCAGAGCTGCCTCAGAATATGGCAGAGAGGAGCAAATGTCTCCTCAGACCCCTAGGGGTGATTTGAGAGTTTGTTTGGGGGAAGTCTTTTAGCACGATGGCGGCCCTGGCTGAAGCATGTCATGGGACAGGCTGGAAGGTGAGGGCAAGCACAGGCTGGAAGCTTGAGGGCAGGCACAGGCTGGGAGCTGGAACCAGGTACTGGCTGAGAGCTTGGATCTAGCACAGACTGGAGAAAGGATACAGAGCACAGGCTGGGGGCTGGATACAGAACACAGGAGGATAAGGGTAAGGCCTGGGAAACAGAAAAGGGACTGGACTGGGCTCGCGAGCGGCAATGGCAAAGAGGAGTGGAGATTCGAATCCCCACTCCTCTTTGCTGCTGCCGCTCATGCCCCCCTAAGTTTCGGCGCCCTAGACCCAGGCCTTGCTCACCTAGTGCTTCCGCCGGCCTTGGTAATATCCTTTTATGTTGTCAGATATGCGGGGACAATGTTTTTCAGTGCCTTGGATTTGAATGATATGATCTTAAATTTGATATGCAGTGAAATGGGTAGCTAGTGTAGGGTTATTAAGAGGGAAGAAGCATGTTCTCCGTTTTTTCTGCCCATGATTATTCTACAAACATTTTGGTAGTTCAGTGTAGATCACTTTGCAATAGTCTTAGTGTGCTAGTACTGCAGCTTGCTTGTTGTGAACTGTGCCCACTCACTTGATTCGAAGGAGCAGCCTGTAAATATTTTTTCCTGTGTAAATATAAGTCACTGAAACCACATTTTTGGAGTGTGTGTAAGTTATTTCATGGTTCTGAGTATTTGAAACATGGCTTCCAGAGATGATTTGGTAACCCTTGCTATTGAGTGCTTTCACCTGCGGACCACCACTACACTACCTGATTGACCTTATACTGTCGAACAATGATTATACTTCCATAGGACCTAAAATTAGACATTCAGAGCACTCAGAAAATAGAAGTAGCCATAGATGTTCCATTAAAACCAAAGCTCCCAGTTTCCTGCAGCAGTTCAGGGGTAGATTCTGTGTTAGTAAGAGTTATTCTGCAGCAAAGTTTATAACATGTTATGGCAATTCCACCGCTTGATTGTGTGTTAAATGAAAAACTACTTTCTCCAATTTGTTTTAAATCTGCTTCCTGTTAGCTTAAAAGAGTTTCCCCTACTCCTAGTGTTATTTGAAAAGGTAAATAACCATTCCCTATTCTACTCCACTCACTATTTTGTAGATCTCAGTCTGTTTTATTTTCCATTCTTTTCTGAATAATTCCTAGTACTCTGTTTGCTTTTTGGGTCACCAGCTCACACTGAGCTAAGTATTTAGACATATTGTCGACAAGGCTCCTAGATCCTTTTCCTGGGTGGTTACTCTTCAAGCAGAACCTACCATCATGTGCATCACTTTGCACTTGTCCACATTAAGCTTCATCTGCCATTTAATTGCCCATTTTTCCAGTTCTGTAGTTCCTCATAATCTGCCTGTGTTTTAACTACCCTGAATATTTTTGTGTCATCTGAAAATTTCATTTCTTCACTTGTTGCTCCTTTTCCGAGATCATTAATGAATGAGTTGAACAGCACTGGCACCAGGACAGATTTTTGGGGTATTCCACTATCCACTTTTCACCACTGGGAAAACTGACCATTTAGTCCTATTATCTTTTTCTGTCTTTTAACCAGTTGACCAAACCACATTGAGACAAGACTTCCTATCCATGGCATTTTAGTTTATTGAGGAATCTCTCATGAAAGATTTTGTCAAATATATTCTTCAAATCCAAATACACTATATTGAGCAGCTGTCCTTATCCACATGCTTGGTTATAATTTGAAAGAATTCTAATAGGTTAGTAAGACACATTCTCAGTACATTCTAGATTATTATCAGCATATTTTTCATTCCTTTCTTTTTTGTACTCTTTTTCTCTGTGTCCCATCCAGTTAAAATTCACACACTTGTACTTGCACTATATACACTTTCTATAGGTGTGCAAATTTTGAATTCCTTACCAACATCTCATCTACTCAAACAACATAATTGCTTGGGACTATATATCCACAGCAGTGAATATATAAGCAGTAGTAATTTTAGATTTGTTCATTCATTTTATAGGTCATAGTCATTTGTTAGGTTTGTTTCAAATTACAAAAGAAATTTGTTCTTTTTTATTTCTTCATTTGTTAACTTTAGTCAATGGGGGAAACAGTTTTCCAATTTTGGACTCCCAAATTGGGCTTTTTGAATCATTTCTAATGAAACTGGTGGGCAGACATCATCATAAGGGTGAAGGCATGCCAATGCATAAAGACTATGTCAATATGGCACCAAAAGGGGCATAAAGAGCCCAATGACCCCTAATGGGGCAAAACATTTCCAGCAGTGGCTAGAATTCTACAAGGCACCATCAGAGGGAACACAACAGCAAAAAGAGGGGTTGAGGGGTGAGAGAAACATATGGACTAAGTGGATGGAGTAAGCGTCTTTCACCAAGTCTTATTGAGTACCTTCACATGGTGACCCTGTTGTACAATACCTGAACTAAATCTCAGCTAGGTGACTACTAGAATTGAAGTATGATAAGAAACAAAAATAAAAATTCATACTGGCCGCACATCACCCAGGATAAAATGGTGCCCACCCTTAGGGGCAGATTTTCAAACGCTATGCGCATAACATACACTCGTAACCTGAAAAACATCTGCCCCTGCGCGCGCCGAGCCTATTTTGCATAGGCTCGGCAGCGTGCGCAAGCCCCGGGACGCGCATATGTCCTGGGGCTTCGAAAAAGGGGCGGTCCAGGAGCGGGTCTGGGGGTGGTCCGGGGGCCTGTGCTGGGGGCCTGTGCTAGTGCCTGTGCTGGGGGATGGCGAGCCGGTGCACGCAAGTTACGCCTGCCTCAGGCAGGCGTAACTTTTGAAATAAAGGTAGGGGGGATGATTTAGTTAGGGCTGGGGGGGCGGGTTAGATAGGGGAAGGAAGGGGAACATGGGGGTGGCCAAAAAAAGTTCCCTCCGAGGCCGCTCCAATTTCGGAGCGGCCTCGGAGGGAACGGGGAAAGCCATCGGGGCTCCCCTCGGTCTCAGCGCGTGCAAGGTGCACATGTGTGCACCCCCTTGCGCGCGCCGAGCCCGGATTTTATAACATGCGCGCGGCAGCATGTTCGCCGGGTTGCGTGAACAAATCTACACCCGTGTGTAGATTTTAAGATCTGGCCCTTAGTCTAAACACTAGAGGTAATATTGGTGGTAGCGATAGTACTGAATCTTCAGGTGAAGATAATATCCCTGGTTCATGGACCCTACTGTAGCAGCTGATAAATCATGGAAGCTAATGAAAAAATTAAGAGGATTATCTACAACTAAGTGGACTCCTAATGATAGAAAGAAGATGATGTATTACTATTTATTTGCCAGAAACTCTATTTTTACATATATAAGGTATAAAAAGAGAGACCAAAAAAAATAGAAGAAAGAGAAATTATATCAAAGGCAAAGTTATAAAAGGCAACAGATGCAAATCATAGATTTTTATTTGACCAAATTATAACACAGAAATATTTAAATGACAACTTAAAACAACTGAAGGATGAAGCTAAAAAAGAGATAGCTGAAAAAGAAGGAAATGAAGATAGGAATTCCAAGGGAGAAAAGAACACAATAATAAAGTTGCCAAAGACCAGTACAAAGTAGCCTGGGAAGAAGAAAAAAGGAAAAAAATGAGGAACTCAAACAAATAAGGACTAGCGTACAAGGGGTGCCCGAGCAGTTAGAGAGGGGTAGAGAAGGCAAATTGTAGCGTGTCTCTGGAGGATGGAGTTAAAGAATACCACATTAAAGACAAATGGAAAACAAGCTAAGAAAAAGAGCAAGAAGAAGAATGAGGCACCCAAACCAGCAAGGATGACAGGACTAGGAATGGCCAAGCAGCCAGAGAAGGAAGGAAAGACAACTGGTAGGGTGTCCCTGAGGGATGGGGGTGCACTGTGGGAGAAGGTGGATGGACCAGGTCAGGCCAGGAGGCAGAATGAAGGAAGGAAATAGGAGATTGAAGAACTGGCAGTGGAACTCCTGGTTTATATGGAGAGGGATAGGTATACTGGAGTCTTGGGGAGGGAAAGATTACTGAAAGTAAATTTAACACCCAAAGTTAGAAGCATGATAAGTATTAAGGAACCATCTATTGATATTATGGATGTAAATCAGATAAAATATTGTATAGCAATATTATTACTGAGAGAATCTTGCCAATAAGAACACAAGGCCAGAAGAATAGGAGAAAGACGACAACTCCTCCTTGGAAAAAAATGCATAGAAGAGAAAATTAAATCACAGCATACAGAGGTATCATTAGTACATGCAAACTTCAAAAAAACAGACAATTAAAGTATTGAGGAAAATCAAAAACAGAAAAGTAAGATATACTGCATTAACAGAGGTATGAAGGTATAAAGAAACAGAAAGGAGAAGCACCAAAATAAAATATTTAAAGGCAACCTGAAGCAGTTCTATAAAGAGTTGGGGAAGAACATTAGTGCAGTTAAAACACCACCAACAAAAGAAGAAACAGAACAGTTTTGGAGAAAGTTATATGAAGATCCTATAGAGCATATCAAAAAGGCAGAATGGTTGCCCAGGATAGAGAGAAATATAAAACAGAGAAATATCAAAACTATGGAATGGCCTGAAATTATAACGACTGTGCTGGAAGCCAGGTTAAAAAGAGCCCCAAATTGAAGTGCCCTGTCACTGATGGCTAGCCCAACTTTTGACTCAAATATTTGACTTCTCTCCATCAAGAGCTGACTAACTGCAAAAGCCAATTGATCAGAAAGCCAGAATTAACTCCACAATGGCTAATAACAGGAAGAATACTCCTCCTTCCAAAAGAAAGAGTCAAATAATGTCTAAAAAAAACTATCAACCACTAACCTGCTTGCCAACAATCTATGAGCAGTTCACTGCAATCGATGAAGATAGAATACATCACCTCACTGATTTTAATAGAATCCTGGCAATAGAACTGAAAGTTAACGAAAGAGCAGCACGTGGAACCAAAGACCAGCTGAGACTAAATAAAGCCATTAAGACCAGCAGCGTGCATAAAGGTAGATCACTTCTCCACGTTCTATATTATCTTCCCAGCTGAGGAAATGGTAATTCCTTCTGAAGTTCTGCCAGTCTCAGCTATGCCTCAGCTTAGGAGGTGTCCACTCAATCCACTCCACTCCACTCCAGGAGAGACATAGTTCAGCAACTCCTCTTATAAGGGACTCCACTCCTACTGATCTGCTCCAGAAGGGGAAGCCTATTCCAGCCAATCCACTCCAAGAGGAGTCTAACCTGGCTGTTCCAGCTACCCAGCACCAAGGAGATGCAGTTCCAGCCACCCAGCACCACACTGTGCCAGCAGCCTAGTGCCCGAGAGACACTGGCCAAGCCACCCTGTGCCCGAGAGGCTCTGCTCCAGCCACCCAGCACCTGAGAGATTGTGGCCCAGTTGCCCAGAGCCCAAGAGACTCTGGCCCAGCTGCCCAATGCTAGAGAGACTCTGTCTCAGCCACCCAGCATCACAGAGATGCCGACTCAGCTACCCAGTATCAGAGAGATGCCTAGCCAGCTACCCTTTTCCAGAGAAATGACACCAGTCCAGCTACCCAATGCGAGAGAAATGCTGGCCCAGTTGCCTGGAGCCAAAGTAACTCTGAGCCAACAGTCCAGCCTCAAAGAGACTCTGAACCAACAGTCCAGTCTAAGAAATGCTCTGAACCAACCGTCCAAGCTCAGAGAGACTCTGATCAAGTGGCCCAGTCTCAGAGAGATGCCAGCACAGCCACCCAGCACCAGAGAGATTCTAGCCCGGCACCTCAGCACACAAGAGACATTATTAATTCGTACTTCAGCACCAGAGAAGCTCTGACCCCATACTTCAAAGCCAGTGAAACCCTGATCCAGTGCTTCAACATCACCTAAAAAACTCTGTACCTTGAGCCTGGACAGACCCCAAACTACTACTTCAGCTCTAGAGAGAGACTCTAATCCAGTACATGTTGACTTCAGCCCACATGGCAAATGGGACTCAGGAGGAGGAAGTCTTAAAAAGGGGGGTACTGCTGCACAGCCTCTCCTCCAACAGGGTTCTCAGCAAGTACCACTCCCTGCGGTACAAGTCACCACTTTCCTGGTCACATGATGCCTCAACCTCAGCCCTACTTAACCCAACCTGTCCAGTTTCTCAGTGCTTCTTCATTGAGTCATCCTGGCTCCTTGACCTGGCCACATCCTTCTCTTTATTCTATCTTGCCTTGTGGCCTATCCAGGCCTTCTGCCTTGCCTTGTGGTCTATCCAGGCCTTCTGGGCTTCCTCTGCAGTCTCGTAGGCCTACCTGCCATATTCAGTGCCCTCTTGGGTTTTCCTGCCTTACCTTACAGCCTCCAGGTCTACTAGGTTCTCCTAGGTAGACTTGTGTCCTGTTGGGCTTTCCTGTTTATTGTTGCCTGTTCTGTCTAGTGTAGTCCTTGTCCAGTCCTTGTTCTGTCTTGTACTGTCCAGTCCAGTCCCTTTTCTGTTTCCCAGGCCTTGCCCTTGTCCTTTTGCCTTAGGCCCTGCTCTTATCCTTCAGCCCCCCGCTTGTGCTCTGTATCCTTTCTCCAGTCTGTGCTTGAACCAAGCTCTCAGCCAGTACCTCGTTCCAGCTCCCAGCCTGTGCCTGCCTTCAAGCTTCCAGATTGTACCTACCCTCACCTTCCAGCCTGTGCCTGACTCCAGCTTGCTGCCCCATGACATACTTCAGCCAGGGCTGCTATCGTGATAAAAGACTCCCCCACAAAAAACCTCTCAAATCACCCCCAGGGGTCTGTGGAGACCTTCTCTCCCCCCGCCATAGAAACATAGAAATGACGGCAGAAGAAGACCAAACGGCCCATCCAGTCTGCCCAGCAAGCTGCACACAATTTTTCTCATACTTATCTGTTTCTCTTAGCTCTTTGGTTCTATTTCCCTTCCACCCCCACCATTAATGTAGAGAGCAGTGATGGAGCTGCATCCAAGTGAAATATCTAGCTTGATTAGTTAGGGGTAGTAGGGATAGTAACCGCCGCAATAAGCCATGCTTATTTGTTTTACCCAGAATATGTTATTCAGCCCTTATTGGTTGTTTTTCTTCTCCCCTGCCGTTGAAGCAGGGAGCTATGCTGGATATGCGTGAAGTATCAGTTTTTCTTCTCCCCTGCCGTTGAAGCAGAGAGCTATGCTGGAAATGCATTGAAAGTGAAGTATCAGGCTTATTTGGTTTCTGCCATCTTCTGAGGCAGCTCTAGCCCCCCCCCCCCCCCCCCCCCCAAAACAAAGGAGAAAATAGCCAGAAGGTGGATGTGCAACAAGCAGGAGTCTCCATAAACCCTCAGGATCATTTGAGAAATTTTGGAGAGAGGTGTTTCTGGCTGCTTGGCTCTTTAAATTTTCCTGCAAGAGCATTAGTGATACACATTAGCATCCTTATGCTCCCCCAGGAAATGCAATAAAATAACAGGGCTGATTTTTTTCTAAGTCGGCCTTGTTATTTTATTAGCATAAGATTAAGTCGCATGAGCTGCTTTGAATGGATTTCTAAACTTTATGTATTCAAATGCCATTCAATGCAGCTTATTGTAATAGAGTGAGTTTCCTGCCCTAACATTGTGCTATATCACTGCAATATGGAAATATCATGCAATAGACACCATTTATCATGCATTGCAGCCATATCGCAGATTGTTAACTCTGCCTGTTAGATTGTGAGCCTAAGCACAGAGAAAAACCTAGAGTACCTGCATGTATAAGCTTTGAAATGCCTGAACAAATAAATAAACTGTTGTTTTTACAGAACCAAAGCATCTTCTCTTCAATGTGTCAGTGCGCTACCTTCACACAAAAAAGTCATTACTAATGCTGTAATCTTCACATTCTTACCCTGACCCCCCCCCAGTAAAGATAGAAATCAGCAGTGCCTGTGTCTTTCTGGCACAGAGAATGAGATCACTGCAACAGAAAAGAATAGATGCAGCCATTTACCAGTGATAAATTCAAAAGTTTCTAGCTTTTTCTTAAACACCGCGAGAGCTTCTCCAAACACATCCTCCTATCAATTGTTAGAGAAAAAATACAGAGCTTCTTCCACATGCAAGTTGGAAGGAAGGCCAAATGATTGGGTGAAGTGAAAGTGGCTATTTTATCCAAAAGAGCTTCTTTCAAATACAGTCTAACTTCAGTTAGTCAGCCTGAGTGACTCACTGCTCTCTTGATTAACAAATGTTGGTCCCTATTCAAACCCTATCACACTACCTCAACACCTTTCCAAGGTGAGTAACTGAGCTGAACTATTCAACTTTTTTACTTAGGTATACACTGCTCCTAGCTTATTTCTAGCTTCTGGCTACTTTTTTTTTTTTTGGGGGGGGGGGGGGGGGGTTGTGGGTTTTTTTTCAATACAAACACTCAGTTCTTTAAAAGTCTGCAGAACACTCAGTTCTGCAGACTTTTAAAAATAAACACACTACCTACTGTTTACTAGCTACCTTATTGACTGACTTTAAAAATACAAACAGTCTAACTTGTTTATTCACTGCCTTTCTGACTATTAAAGACACAAACACACAAACACACTAAATAATATTTCCAAATTGTTAACTTTGCCCCAATACTTTTAAAAAAGACAATATCCCAAGCAAAAACTTACTGATTCCTTTCAGCCACCAGCAAGGTGATCCTCTCCTCTCCTCTCAGTGTTCCCAATTTCTGAAGAAATTGAACTTTTGGTTCTAGAGAAATCCATCCACCCAGTGGTTCTGGAACTACCTTGGCTCCAATGTCACTCCCCCCCAATTCGATTGAGGGTCTCTTCAGCTGACAGAATGGGGCTCTGCCTGTCACCAGACTTGTCTAATTAAAATGGCGACCCCACCAGTGGTTCTTCTGGCGACCATTTCCTCAGACATACTTGCGCCCTATGCAGACTTCGAAGACGTGTTCTCAAAACAGAAGGCAGACCTCCTACTACCTCTTTGGAGATTTGATTGACCCATTGATCTTCTACCTGGGACCACGCCCCCTCTGAGGGCGTACCTATACTCTGTCTCTTCCTGAGACCAAGGCCATGACAGAATACATCCGGGAGAATCTTGTGAAGGGGTTCATTTGCCCCTCTACCTCCCCTGCTGGTGCAGGGTTCTTTTTCGTCACAAATAAGGACAGATCTTTAAGACCGTGTATTGATTACCGTGGTCTGAATGCAATCACTCTCAAGGACAAGTACCCTCTGCCCTTGATATCTGAATTGTTTGATCTGCTACAAGGAGCTTTTATCTTCTCCAAGTTAGACTTACGCGGAGCCTAACTTGGTGCATATTTGCCCTGATGACATCTGGAAGACTGCTTTCAACACCAGAGATGGGCATTACAAATATTTAGTGATGCCCTTCGGCCTTTGTAATGCACCCGCAGTTTTCCAGCGAATGATTAATCAAATCTTCAGGGATCTTTTGTACATCAAAGTTGTGGCGTACCTGGATGACATTCTTATCTTCTCCAAGGACCTGGCTACGCACCGTATTGATGTTCGTACCGTACTTCAATGTCTTCAGGAGAACCATCTGTTCATGAAATTGGATAACTGTCTGTTTAAAAAATCCAGCTTGCCCTTTCTGGGGTACATAATTTCCCAACAAGTGTTCTCGATGGATCCTGTGAAACTCAAAGGAATTCAAGACTGGCCACAACCTGTGGGCCTGAAGGCAACTTTTCTAGGATTCACAAATTACTACTGCCACTTTATACTGCACTACTCTACATTGGCAGCTCCTCTTACAGCTTTAACCCGTAAGGGTCAAGACACCCGAAACTATACCCTGGAGGCTATTTCTGCCTTTTATCGCCTCAAAGAGGCTTTCTTAACAGGATCCTGTCTCCATCATCCAGACCCTAATTGCCCCTTCCTGGTTGATGTAGATGCCTCTGCGATTGGAGCAGGAGCGGTCCTGAGCCAACGCTCTGCTTCTGGATCCATGGTCCTGTGTTCCTTCTACTCATGTAAATTCTCTGCTGCAGAATAAAATTACAGCATTGGAGACCGCAAGTTACTCGCCATTAAGCTGGCTTTGGAGGAATGGCACCCATGGCTAGAGGGCACTCAACATAAATTTACAGTGTTCACAGATCATAAAAATCTGGAACACTTGAGCCAAGCCCAACGTCTCAATGCCCGTCAAGCCCAATGGGCTCTGTTCTTTTCCAGATTTAACTTCGAGCTTCGCTACTGCCTGGCAGAGAAAATTCTCTGGGCAGATGCCCTATCATATTCATTTGAACTGGAGGACAAACCTGATGAACCCAGTCATATTATTAACCCAGCCTGCATTTGTTCTTTGGCTACTTATCCTGTTCCTACTGGGAAAACTGTGGTGCCCCATCGACTCCATGAAAGAGACCTCCGGTGGGCACATGACTCTGTTTGCCAGTCACCCAGGGCGAGCGTGAACCTTAGCGCTGCTTCAGCGGTTCTTCTGGTGGCCCACTATGGTCTCTGATGCTAAAGCGTACGTTGATTCCTGCAGTACCTGCGCTCAGCAGAAACCCCCGGTCGGGCGATGTTGTGGGATCTGCTAGCAGGTTAGCAATCTGTTGGGATTTGCTATGCAGATGGGAGGAGCTAGCAGATCCGAATAGTAGTCTGATAGAATCCCCTCCCCAAAGGGGAGGAGTAGCAATCTGCCTCCTATGGGTCTACTAAGGAATGGCAATGTATTATGAAGTAGACTGCAAAGTTGACAATCTGTACCAGTGGAGTACTAGAGATGGTGCTTCGTCCCGACCAGCACCACGCCCCTCCCTAGGCACGCGTGCGCGCACAGCTAGTCTTTAAATAGGGCCTGTGGTGGGAACCTGGCCGCAGCCCTGGATGATGATGTTGGCAGAGCTCCAGTATATAAGCCCGGGCTCCGATCTCTCAAATTGCTTTTGCAACAGGTCCTCTCGCTAGTCAAGTACTCTTTGCCTCAACAGTTCCTGGTTCCCAATCCTGATTGCCTTCGTTCCTGTTTCCTTTTTCCTGTGTTCCTGTTCCTTCGTCTCTCCTTCGGATTGCCCTGGACCTCTGCATTGCCTGACTACACTGTTGCCTCTCTCCAGCCCCAGACCTCTGCATTGCTTGACTACGCCGTTGCTTCTCTCCAGCCCTGAACTTCTGCTTCGTCTGACCATCCTTTTGATTCTCTCATCGTCTGGACCTCAGCCTTGCTTGCCACTGCTTCCATATTTCCACCAGCCCTGATCCCAGCTTGCTTAGATGCCTCTTCAGCTTTTGTCCTGGACATGGTTAATTCAGGCTTCGGCCTGCTCTTGCTCGGGCACCCTCTGTCAGACTGTGTTCCTATTGGCGCTCTGTCTCCGGGACCCCGCCTCATCCAGTACAGACTGATACCTACACTAGTTACTGCCTCTGGGTTGACCTCAATCCACCCATCGATGACCACTGATGGAGGCCACCTAAGTCCAGCCAGCCCCGGCACCCAAAGGCTCAACCCGCAGGGAACGTGGGCTGGTATTGGTGAATCACCAACCGGCCTCCATCCATCAGCCCTCTCTGCCTGCCAACGGTGAGGACCTGTAGGATTCCTCCTACAGGTGGCGTCAACCCCACCTCGGCCCAAGGGTCCACCTCTGGTGCAACAATTAATTATATGAAATTTTCTTTTTTTTGTCTCCCTGCGATTTTTCTGCCTCTTTAATCAATGCTGTTAGATTTTGGTAATGGATAGGCGTTCAATTTTTCTTTTTTGTTTAAGATTCTTTTATACGATTTTCATATGTAGTTGCTTCATTTATTTCTATAATCCAAAAATGTTAATCCACAAATGTGGGGGTATATCCAATATTTAATGTGTCCAAAAACCCGCACACAAACCCAAACTTTCTTTTTTATATATTCATTGTGAATTTTTTCTTTTTGTGCTAAAATAGTCTACATTCAACCATGTGACTCTCACTTACATATATATGAACAATTTTGAAATTGCTATGTTTTGTTTCTAAAATATTTAATAGGTGTATAGTGATGCTTCATAAAACTTCAAGAGCACCTAGCCTCAGTGCCTTGCTTAATTTATTGTTTAATCATGAGCACCACCGTCCACCCTCTAGTCCTTTAATCAATTGTTCAAAAACATATAATGTTATTTTTTAATTATTTAATTTTTTTGAAAAAACGTGTTTTAAAAAGTAAGTGTAGAGCACTAATGTCAAACAGGATTGCAGGTCGCCAATCATTTAAAACCGGAGCACAAAATCCAAAATGACACTTATCTTTCAATTGGCCCGGGAAGTGGCTTGGTGTAAGTAAAGATTTGTCTGGTTCCAAAGTGCCTTGATGGCATTGGCAGTGGCTTGCACAGCAGGAGAAGGCACCAACTATGGTATGGGTAGCGGTAGTCATGGTTGTTTCCCGTAGATGATGGAAAAGGGCGATGTACCTGTGGCAGCGGCAATGTGGGAGTTGTGGTGCTCATGATTAAACAATAAATTAAGCAAGGCACTGAGGCTAGGTGCTCTTGAAGTTTTATGAAGCATCACTATACACCTATTAAATATTTTAGAAAC
The DNA here is from genome assembly GCF_901001135.1 of Rhinatrema bivittatum. NCBI lineage: Eukaryota > Metazoa > Chordata > Amphibia > Gymnophiona > Rhinatrematidae > Rhinatrema > Rhinatrema bivittatum. The sequence goes on along the minus strand of NC_042615.1, from coordinate 458,287,600 downwards.
AAAAACATAGCAATTTCAAAATTGTTCATATATATGTAAGTGAGAGTCACATGGTTGAATGTAGACTATTTTAGCACAAAAAGAAAAAATTCACAATGAATATATAAAAAATATAAAAAAGAAAGTTTGGGTTTGTGTGTGGGTTTTTGGACTCATTTATTTCTATGGCAGACTGATATGTTTTGTTTATTTCTAAAAGCTGATAAATAAAAATTAAAAAAAAAATTGCAGATGACAAAATAATTTCGGGTAGTGAAATCACAGTCACATTATGAGAAACTTCAGGAACACCTTGCAAAACTGAGAGGTTGGGAATCCAAATGGCAGATGAAATTTAATGTGGACAAGTACAAAGTGAAAATTATTCCAGGTAGTGAAATCACAATCAGATTGTGAGAAACTGCAGGAATACCTTGCAAGACTGAGAGAATGGGCATCCAAATGGCAGATGAAATTTGATGTGGACAAGTACACATAAGAAAAAGTAATCTACATTGCTGTTATGTGATGTTAGTTTCCATATTGGAAGTTACACCCAAAAAAAGGATCTGGGCATCATCATGGATAATAGTTTGAAATCCTTGGCAACAGTCAAAAGAACAAATAGAATGTTAGGAATTATTAGAAAAGGAATGGAGAAATTCATAATATATCTGTATCGCTCCATGGAGAGACCACACCAAGAGTATTGTTTGCAATTCTGGTCGCTGCATCTCAAAAAAGATATAGTTGAATTGGAAAAAGTCCTGATGCAGTGTTCACTTACAGGTTTCTCCCCAGCAGAAACATAAGAGCTGTGTGCATCTGACTTTGCTTTCCTTTATGGTAAGTACTGCTCTTTTGCAGGGCTTCCCTTTCCAGTGTGGCCACATGCTCCTGACCTGTGACCCCTATGTTTGGCAGAGTCGTGAAGCAATGACTGAAAGATGATACCAGCAGTGCACAATCAGAACAGGATAACATACAATGTGGCCTAATCTCATTCTCTGATTCAATGAAACATTACCAGATTTCCGGAGGAAGCGCCTGTGTTGTTTCTGAACATCTACTCTTTCCATCTGAATGTTTTCTCTCTGTCTAAATGCCAGAATAAGAGTTTCCTACATAATGCCTTCTACTAAACCAGACCCCTCTATAAAAGGACTATCCATCAAGGCAGCACACAAACTGAGCAAAGCTTATAGTTTTAATGGCAAAACGTGAACACATTTGAGTAATCTACAGCAGAGAAAACAGAAACATTCCAGGTGTTTTCAAGGTTTCGATGCTCTGCTTTTGTACCATTCGTCTTCCTAGTGAAAATACTGGGATATTTTCATTATCAAGTCTGGAATACTTTTTGTACCAGAGTAAAGCAGCAGTCATCGGCTTGCAGTTGATCTTTTGCACACTTTCCCTGGTGTGCACAGTGAATCAGATGAATTTCCAGTAATGGCATGTTATAAGGCAAGGAATAAAAGTGATTATTTTGGAATGAAATGCTCGTAATATATAATTAGCAAATAACAGAATACTTAAACAGCACAGCAGCAACATTAATGCTATTAATACTCCCAAAATAAATGCACTCATTTAAAAAAATTATGGGGTAGATTTTAAAAGGGTGCACACGCTACCTGGCGTGCACACATGTACACCTGATTTTATAACTTGCGTGTGCAGGCGCACTCAAGTAATAAAATCAGGGGTCGGCGCGCGCAAGTAATAAAATCAGGGGTTGGCACATGCAAGGGGGTGCACAATTGTGTACCTTGCACATGCTGAGCTGCGCAGCCTTCCCCCGTTCCCTCCCAGGCCGCTCTGAAATCGGAGCGGCCTATGAGGGAACTTCCCTTCCCCCTAACCTGACCTTCCCACTCCTTCCCCTAACCTTCCTCCCCTTAGGCCTACTCTAAACCCCCCTGACCTTTGTCTTACCTTTTGTGCCTGCCTCTGGGCAGGCACAAGTTGAGTGCGCCAGCAGGCTGCCGGCACGCGATCCTCAAACACAGCAGCAATGGCCGCTGTGTCGGATGTCTCTGGCCCTGCCCCTGGACTGCCACACCCTGCCCCCGGACCGCCCCTTTGGTAAAGCCCCGGGACTTACACGCGTCCCGGGGCTTTACGCGCGTCACCGGGCCTTTTTAAATAGGCCGAGTGCGCGTAACCTCCCTACGCGCGTAAATCCTCTGGATTTACGCGCGTAGGGCTTTTAAAATCTGGCCCTATTTATTTTAGCTTTTTACTATTTTTTTCCTTTCTGATGCTGTATTACATTATAACTTTATTAGTATGTGTGTTTACTGAATTCAGTATTCATAATGTTTGTGGCCAATGCTTATTTTTGGAAAACATACTGAAAAATACCCTTCTTTAGAGGCTGGAGTAGTTCTGAAGGACTGGAAAAGGGTGGATGTGGTTCTTATTCATAAAAGTGGAAGTAAGGAGGGGACTTGGAACTACAGACCAGTTAGTCTGAGCTCTGTGGTGAGCAAACTAATGGAACCGGTGCTAAAAAAAAAAAAAAAAAAAAAAAAAAAAAAGAGGATAGTATAATTTTTGGAATCCAATGGATTGCAAGATCCAAGATAGCATGCTTTTACCAGAGGTAAACCTTGTCAGACAAATTTGATCAATTTCTTTGATTGGGTTACCAGAGAGTTAGATCAAGGAAGAGCGCTAGATGTAGTGTACTTGGATTTCAGCAAGGCCTTTGACATGGTTCCGCACAGAAGACTTATAAATAAATTATATGCCCTTGGTATGAATCCTAGAGTGACTGACTGGGTTAGAAACTGACTGAGTGCAAGGCGACAAAGGGTGGAGGTAAATGGAGCTTTCCTTGAGGAGATGATTGTTATTAGTGGTGTGCCTCAGGGATTGGTCCTTGGTCTGGTTCTTTTCAACTATTTTTTTGAGTGACTTAATGGAAGGGTTGACAGGAAAGATTTGTCTTATTCCAGTTATACCAAAATCTGTAACAGGGTAGACAGCCTGGAATGAGTGGAAAACATGAGGCGGGATCTAGCAAAGCTGGCGGAATACTCTAAGATCTTGCAGCCAAGATTTAATGCTAAAAAATGCAGAGTAATGCATTTAGGATGCAAAAACCCAAGAGAAAGATACAGTATTGGAAGTGAAACTTTTCTAAGAACAAAGTAAGATTGGGATCTGGACATAATTGTATCTGATGATCTTAAGGTGGCCAAACAGGTGGATAAAGTGATGGTAAACGCCAAAGAGATGCTTGGTTGCAGAGGGAGTGGAATGGTCAGCAGAAAAAGGAAGGTAATAGTGCCCCTGTATAGGTCTCTGGTGAGATCTCACTTCAAATACTGTGACAATTCTGGAAACTGAACCTTCAAAAGGATTTAAACAAGATGGAGTCGGTCCAGAAGGTGGGTACTAAAATAGTCAGGGATCTATGATCTAAATCAGTGGTTCTCAACCTTTTTTCGGCCGGGACACACCTGACAGATGGTTCTCAAGTGCGTGACACACTGAACATGTGACCATCACGGGACAAAATGTAAATATACATTCTGCATCCTCAGGAACCACGTCGACCCCCAAAAATGGGTGCAGAGCAGAACTAGGGCATTATCCGTACAGCTCACCATACAAAAAAAGATTTTCTGGATCTGATGACATCTCAGTAAAAGCAAAACAAACTCTTTATACTGGCAGGCACAATACCCCTCCTTATGAAAAGACAGTAATTTACCACTACAAATATTTAACCAGGCCCTAAACACTAATACACCTCCTATTGGGAAAACAGAGCAAGCCAAGCTTTTATAGATACCCACTTAGAAATAATTGTAAAACTATACTAATAAATGTTACAAAACAGCTGATGAACAGAATAACATCCAACAATTAAAAACTTATAAAAATTAATAAAAATTGTCTAAATATCAAAATATTTCAAAACAGCAGACACATCACATAATACACAATAATTAAAATGGCAGTCAATCAAGAAAAATAAACTTAAAAAGCTGCCTTTACTTACCCTTTCCAGCAACTCTCCTACTCCTTTCCCTTGCAGGCCAATAGCACTCACCAGAAGCAGCAGTGGCTGCTAAAGCTCTGTCCTCACAGTCCTCTTCCTTAGGACCCACAACCAGTCACAACCAGTCTCTGTCTCACACAGACCAGTAACTTCCCTAACTAGTATCTCTTCCTCACACACACACACACACACACCAGTCACCTCCCTGACCAGTCTCTCTCAATCACACACATGCTCTCTCACTTACAACCACACACACACAAGCTCTCACTCATGCACCCAGGCACCTATTCTACCACACACACACACTGCCACTCATGCACCCATTGTATCACACACACAAGCTCTCACTCATGCACCCAGGCACCCATTCTACCACAGGCACACACACAAAGCTGCCACTCACCACCCAGGCACCCATTCTATCACAGGCACACAAGCTCTCACTCATGCATTCCAACACACACACACACCTGCCACTCACGCACCCAGGCACCCATTCTAACACACGCACACACACACAAAGTTGCCACTCACGCACCCAGGCACCCATTTTACCACACACACACAAAGCTCCCACTCACGCACCCAGACACCCATTCTACCACACACACACACCAGCTCTCACTCACGCACTCAGGCACCCATTCCACCACACACACACACACAAGCTCTCACTCATGCACCCAGGCACCCATTCTACCACAGGCACACAAGCTCTCACTCATGCATTCCAACACACACACACACCTGCCACTCACGCACCCAGGCACCCATTCTAACACACGCACACACACACAAAGTTGCCACTCACGCACCCAGGCACCCATTTTACCACACACACACAAAGCTCCCACTCACGCACCCAGACACCCATTCTACCACACACACACACCAGCTCTCACTCACGCACTCAGGCACCCATTCCACCACACACACACACACAAGCTCTCACTCATGCACCCAGGCACCCATTCTACCACAGGCACACAAGCTCTCACTCACGGACCCAGGCACCCATTCTACCACAGGCACACAAGCTCTCACTCACACACCCATTCCACCACACACACACACAAGCTCTCACCCATGCACCCAAGCACCCATTCTACCACAGACACACAAGCTCTCACTCACACACCCATTCCACCACACACACACACAAGCTCTCACCCATGCACCCAAGCACCCATTCTACCACAGGCACACAAGCTCTCACTTATACACCCAGGCACCCATTCTACCACAGGCACACAAGCTCTCACTCACGCACCCATTCCACCACACACACACACACAAGCTCTCACTCATGCACTCATGCACCCAAGCACCCATTCTACCACAGACACACAAGCTCTCACTCATGCACCCATTCTACCACAGGCACACATTGTTTGGCCCCAATAAGCCTGGCCTCCATTTCTCAGCTGCCTCTGGCTTGACCTCCCGCGCGCACAACGTCTCTCCAGCCGCCTCCTGTGGTGCGCAGGGTCTCTCAGCTCTTCAGCTGTCGGCAGCGGCGCACAGCGTCTCTGCATTCTTTGGCCCCGCTGGCGTCAGTGCGCAGGTCTCTTCATTCTTCGGCCCTGCTGGCGTCGGCGCGCAGGTCTCTCCGCTCTTCAGCCGCCGCTGGCGGCGCGCAGGTCTCTTCATTCTTCAGCCCCACTGGTGTCGACGCGCAGGTCTCTCCGCTCTTCAGCCGCTGCCGGTGGCGCGCAGGTCTCTTCATTCTTCGGCCCCGCTGGCGTCGGCACGCAGCGTCTCTTCATTCTTCGGCCCCGCTGGCGTCGGCGCACAGGTCTCTCCGCTCTTCAGCCGCTGCCGGTGGCGCGCAGGTCTCTTCATTCTTCGGCCCCGCTGGCGTCGGCGCGCAGGTCTCTCTGCTCTTCAGCCGCTGCCGGTGGCGTGCAGGTCTCTTCATTTTTTGGCCCCGCTGGCGTCGGGGCACACGTCTCTCCGCTCTTCAGCCACCAGCAGCGGCGCACAGCGTCTCTTCTTTCTTCAGCCCCGCCGGCCTGGCCTCCAGCGGTGGCGCGCAGCGTCTCTCCATTCTTCAGCCCCGCGCCTGGGGAGAAGGGAAGCACAAGCGGGGCAGTGGAGGAGCCGCGACACACCTGCCGGTGCTTGGCGACACACTGGTGTGTCGCGACACACCGGTTGAGAACCACTGATCTAAAGAATATGGGGATAGACTTAAAGATCTAAACATGTAAACCCTAGAGGAAAGCTGAGATAGAGGAGATATGAAAGAGACATTAAAATATCTCAAAGGCTTCCATGCACAGGAGGTGAGTCTTTATCAATGGAAAGGACTCTTTAGAATGAGGGGTTATGAGATAAGGTTGAAAGGGGGTAGACTCAGGATTAATCTTAAAAATATTTCTTTATAGAGGGGGTGGTGGATGTGTCGAACAGCCTGCCAGGGGAAATGGAGACAAAAACTGTATCTGAATTTAAGAAAGCATGGGATAAATACAAGGGAAGTAATTAGAATTATAATGCTAACTTACTTGGATGGATGAGCAGACTGGATGGGCTATATGGTCTTTTTCTGCCATCATGTTTCTTCGTTTCTATGTTTCTATGATCCCTTACACATTTTAGTTTATAAAATCAGTAAGCTATATGCTAATGAGGAACTCACTCCTGAGTGGATACAATGGAAAATGGGGCAAAGAAGAAGCTTTATCTAAAAAAAGATGATGGGGCACCCATTTTTATTGGCGTGGTTTACAGGCCTCCAAATCAAATAGTAGTACTAGACAGAGATCTGATTCTACTGAGCATTTAGTCTCTTGTATGATATCCTCCCTATCAACTTGGTGGGGGTGTGGCACATTATATCTGGGAGAGTATAACGTCCAACAGGATAAAGATCATACAAGAGACTTAATTCTCAGTAGAATCTATATGGATAGAAATCCCATGTGTGTTGGGTAATAGAATAGTGATAGGAGTATACAACCATTCACCTGGACAAAATGGTCAGACAGATGATGAAATGCTAAGAGAAATCAGGAAGCTAATCAATTTGGCAGTGCAGTAATAATGGGAGATTTCAATTTCCCCAATATTGACAGGATAAATGTAACATCAGGACATGTTAGAGACATAAAGTTCCTGGATGTATTAAACAACTGCTTCATGGAACAAGTGGTTCAGGAACCAACGAGAGAGGGAGCTATTTTAGATTTAATTCTCAGTGGAATGCAGGATTTGGTGAGAGAGGTAAAGGTGGTGGGGCTCCTTGACAATAGCGATCATAACATGATCAAATTTAAACTAATAACTGGAAGGGGAACAATAAGTAAATCTACAGCTCTAACACTAAATTTTCAAAAGGGAAACTTTGATAAAATGAGGAAAATAGAAGAAAACAGAAAGGTGCAGCTGCAAAGGTTAAAAGTGTTCAACAGGAACGAACATTGTTTAAAAATACAATCCTAAACGTGTAGTCCAGATGTATTCCACGCATTAAGAAAGGTGGAAGGAAGGCAAAACGATTACCAGCATGGTTAAAAGGTGAGATAAAAGAAGCGACTTTACCCCCAAAAACAAATCCTTCAAAAGAAGGATCCATCTAAAGAAAACAGGAAAAAGAATAAACATTGTCAAGTTAAGTGTAAAACATTGGTAAGACAGGCTAAGAGAGAATTTGAAATGAAGTTGGCCGTAGAGGCAAAAACTCATAATAAAAACCTTTAAAAATATATCCGAAGCAAGAAACCTGTGAGGGAGTCGGTTGGACTGTTAGATGACGAAGGGGCTCTTAGGGAAGTTGAGACCATTGCAGAAAGACTTCTGTGTTTACTAATGAGGATATTGGGTAGATACTGGTTCCGGAGAAGGTTTTCAAGTGTAATTAGTCAGATGAACTGAACCAAATCATGGAGAACCTGGAAGATGTAGTAGGCCAGATTGACAAACTAAAGAGCAGCAAATCACCTGGACTGGATAGTATGCACCCCAGGGTTCTGAAGGAACTAAAAAATGAAATTTCAGATCTATTTGTTAAAGTTTGTAACCTATCATTAAAATCATCCATTGTACCTGAAGATTAGAATGTGGCCAATATAACCCGAATACATTTAGAAAGGGCTCCATGGGTGATCTGGAAAACTATAGACAGGTGAACCTGATTTCAGTGCTGGGAAAAATAGTGGAAACTATTCTAAAGATCAAAATCACAGACCATATAGAAAGACATTATTTAATGGACACACCCAGCATAGATTTACCCAAGGCAAATCTTGCCTCACAAATGTCTTCATTTTTTTGGAGGGGTTAATAAATATGTGGATAAAGGTTCACCGGTAGATGTAGTGTATTTAGATTTTCAGAAGGCGTTTGACAAAGTCCCTTAAGAGAGACTTCTAAGAAAACTAAAAAGTCATGGGATAGGAGGCGATGTCCTTTCATGGATTACAAACTGGTTAAAAGACAGGAAACAGAGAGTAGGATTAAATGGTCAATTTTCTCAGTGGAAAAGGTTAAACAGTGGAGTGCCTCAGGGATCTGTACCTGGACCAGTACTTTTTAATATATTTATAAATGATCTGGAAAGGGACGAATGAGGTAATCAAATTTTCAGATGATAGAAAATTATTCAGAATAGTTAAATTACATGCAGATTGTGCTAAATTGCAGGAGAACCTTGTCTGGAAGATTGGGCATCCAAATGGCAGATGACATTTATTGTGGATGTGGACAAGTGCAAGCTGATGCATATAGGGGGAAAAAATACATGCTGTAGTTATACGATGTTAGGTCCATATTTAGAGTTAACACCCAAGAAAAAGATCTAGGCATCATAGTGGAAAATACATTGAAGTTGTTGACTCAGTGTGCTGTGGCAGTCAAAAAAGCAAACAGAATGTTAGGAACTATTAGAAAGGGAATTGTGAATAAAACAGAAAAAGTCATAATGCCTCTGTATCACTCTATGGTGAGATCGCACCTTGAGTACTGTCTACAATTCTGGTCGCCGCATCTCAAAGATATAGTTGCACTGGAGAAGGTACAGAGAAGAGGGCCAAAATGATAAAGGGGTAGATTTTAAAAAATTGCGCGATCGAGGACTTTTGTTCGCGCACCAGGCGCGACCCGGGGGCTGGTCCAGAGGCCTCGACCATGCCCCCGGGCCGGCGCCACGCCCTCGAAACGCCCCCGAAACGCCACGGCACGTCCCCGAAATGCCGCGTCATTTGGGGAACGCCCCCGACATGCCCCCTCCCCGCCCCTTTTACAAAGCCCCGGGACTTACACACTTCCCGGGGCTCTGCGCGCGCTGGCGGCCTATGCAAAATAGGCGCGCCGGCGCGCAAGGGCCCTGTGCGTGTAAATCCGGCCGGATTTACGCACGCAGGGCATTTAAAATCCACCCCAAAGTGGATAGAATGGCTCCCCTATGAGGAAAGGCTAAAGAGGTTAGAGCTGTTTATCTTATAAAATCCAGGGTAGGTGTGCACAAGGGTGTGCACATTTGTGCACCTTGCGAGTGCCGAGCCCTGGGCGCGCTGCCCGTTCCCTCCGAGGCCGCTCCGAAATCAGAGCAGCCTCAGAGGGACCTTTCCTTCCGCCTCCCCCCACCTTCCCCTACCTAACCCACCTCCCCAGCCCTATCTACACCCTCCCTACCTTTATTCCCAAAGTTACACCTGCTCGAGGGAGGCCTAACTCGCGCGCGGGCCGGCTGCCGGCGCACCAGGTTCCGGTCCGGGGCTGGTCCGGAGGCCACGGCCATGCCCCCAGAATACCCCTGGCTGGAACCACACCAGCGGCCACACCCCCGGAACGCCCCTGGATGATGCGCTGCCGTGACACGCCCCGACACACCCCCGACACGCCCCCCCAGGAAAGCCCCTGGACTTACGTGCGTCCTGGGGCTTGCGCGTGCTGCCAAACTTATGCAAAATACGCTCGGCGCGCACAGGGAGGGTTTGGGGTAGGTTTTCGGGGGTTACGGGCACTTAACCCTTTGAAAATCTATATGTAATAAAAATGTGTATCATATATCAAAAGATTGGATTGATAGCCTGGTATAGATAACATTATGAAAGCTTTATTTTATTACGTCAGAAGAATGAGTAAAGTGAATCCATTAGCCAGTAAAAATGCCACATAATGACATTCCCAGATGGAAAGGAAGGAATCCCTCTCCAGCAGTGAAAGAATCTCAGACTTTCTTGTATGCACTTATATAGGATTTTTGACATGATAAATTATAAACTACAGGATGTCACTAGCTTTTGGGTTTTTTTTTTTAGAAATCAAAACCATATGTTAGGATCTAATATTAGATTGTAGTCTAAGCCAAGTAGAAGGGAACCAGCCAATAGCATTACAGAAAGAGCAATTTCAAAACAGAGAGAAAGAAAACATGGCATGTAAAGGTTGACTGTAAAGGTTTTGAAGCATAGATTGCATTGATATGGATGAATAGATAGTAAAATAAACCAAAGGAGTGTCAGGAAAGGATGAGTCAGCAGAAGAATGTATTTGGAATAACTGTAACTTAAGAACGTACGAACATAAATTATTCTATGACGAGTCAGATCCAGATCCATCAAGCCCAGCATCCTGATTTTGACAGTGGCCAGTCCAGGTCACAAGTACCCAGCAGATCCTCAATAGTTGCTCTACCCCACTCAAGTCTACCTGGCTACCAAGCTGTCCATATTCAGCTGCCATCTGACTGAGCAAGTTTGCTGGATAAACATATCCAGCCAATTTGGCCAGGATATTGCAGCGGCACGGCCACATCACTGAATATTACCCGACTATCTAATAGTTTGCCGGATACTTGCCGGTTCATTCATCAAATTGTGATGAGCTGTTATCGCGATCTGGAAATTCAAATTAGGACACACAGAAATCCCAAAAATGACAAAGCTGAGGTAAAGGCAATACATTTTTATTAATATTTGTCAACACTTTCCCAGATACACAGTTCACATGTCACACCACATATATATGTTACCATTTTATATGTCTTTTTTAAACTATGTTTTTTATGATTTTCATTCATTTATGAGTATGTTTTATTTGTTTGTATGTTGTAGCCCCTGATGGAGCCCCATTGTAAGAGGGCGAAACTCGGCCTGAGTCGGGCTTGTTTAAAGATATTTGTCTCTGTCTAATAAAGAATCCAGATTGGACATTTGGCTTCTAATTCTGTATTGTTGCCTCGACGGTTTGGTTAAATAGCCTCCCTTGCTGTTTCATTAGTCCAGCCATGCAGCAGGACACCGCTCTTCGTCGTGGCAGGATACTGCCAGCAGGGGGCCGCAGACATTGGCTGCCACACCTCCCTCTAGGTGTGCACGCACACAACTTCCTGGTATTTAAAGAGTCCATGGCGGAAAAGTCCCCGTGGTCCCTAGAAATGACATCAGTGGCTCAGTCCTATATAAGGGCAGCAACCCGAAAGCAATTCGCCTCGGCAACAGGTCCAGCTGCTTCCTAGTAGTGCGTGTTGCTTCCCTGCGTTCCATTCTTCAGTCTTTATCCAGCTTGTCCTCAGTTGTCATGATATGGACCCTTGGGCCAAGGCGGGGTTGACGCTTCCTACTTTTACTGTAATAATTGATGCAGATGAATAAAATAAGTAAAGTGCATACTGAAAAATAGTGCAATCCCTACAGAAAAACAAAAGAAAGTACACAGTTCAAAAAAATTACAGTCACTGCCAATCTTGACACATTAAGACATTTTCTTCCTCCACTATTCACTAGCTCTGAGATACGAGTAACTGAACTGGAACAGACTCCTGAACAGATGAACTTCTACAGACTCCTTCCATGCAGCAACATTTAATGTAGATCTCCCAGTCTGGCAGTTCTTACCCTGACTATAGCCAGAAATCCCCTCTGCAAACCTTAAGGCAAGCCTTCAGTGAAATGCAAAGATTATAGAACAATTAACTCCCCTGTCACTACTCTTCACCTATTTTGTGGTCTATCAATCTCAGAATCCTCCTTGGACCTCAAGAAATCTCTTTCTCCTAAAAGGTTTAAGGGCTCTGAACCTGAATCTCAGCCACCTTCCCAGATGAAACAGTGAAAGAAAAGCTGCAAGCCAAAAAGTGGGCTAATGAGTTGTGTTAAAACATGGTCTCTCTCAAGAAACCTCCCACAAGAGAGTGTCAGGAAACACCATACACTCCTATTGTCTCTGACATCACACATTCAGCATCTTTGAAGACCCTGAGGTATATAGTAAGGGACACTTTTGTGACTCTTATATGCATACAGCTTGAAACCCATTAAGAACGTAAGAACATGCCATACTGGGTCAGACCAAGGGTCCATCAAGCCCAGCATCCTGTTTCCAACAGTGGCCAATCCAGGCCATAAGAACCTGGCAAGTACCAAAAACTAAGTCTATTCCATGTAACCATTGCTAATGGCAGTGGCTATTCTCTAAGTGAACTTAATAGCAGGTAATGGACTTCTCCTCCAAGAATTTATCCAATCCTTTTTTAAACACAGCTATACTAACTGCACTAACCACATCCTCTGGCAACAAATTCCAGAGTTTAATTGTGCGTTGAGTGAAAAAGAACTTTCTCCGATTAGTTTTAAATGTGCTACATGCTAACTTCATGGAGTGCCCCCTAGTCTTTCTATTATCTGAAAGACTAAATAACCAATTCACATCTACCCGTTCTAGACTTCTCATGATTTTAAACACCTCTATCATATCCCCCCTCAGCCGTCTCTTCTCCAAGCTGAAAAGTTCTAACCTCTATAGCCTTTCCTCATAGGGGAGCTGTTCCATTCCCCTTATCATTTTGGTAGCCCTGCTCTGTACTTTCTCCATCTCAATTATATCTTTTTTTGAGATTCAGCGACCAGAACTGTACACAGTATTCAAGGTGTGGTCTCACCGTGGAACGATACAGAGGCATTAAGACATTTTCCATTTTATTCACCATTCCCTTTCTAATAATTCCCAACATTCTGTTTGCTTTTTTGACTGCCGCAGCACACTGAACCGATGATTTCAATGTGTTATCCACTATGACGCCTAGATCTCTTTCTTGGGTTGTAGCACCTAATATGGAACCTAACATTGTGTAACTATAGCATGGGTTATTTTTCCCTATATGCATCACCTTGCACTTATCCACATTAAATTTTATCTGCCATTTTGATGCCCAATTTTCCAGTCTCACAAGGTCTTCCTGCAATTTATCACAATCTGCTTGTGATTTAACTACTCTGAACAATTTTGTATCATCTGCAAATTTGATTATCTCACTCATCATATTTCTTTCCAGATCATTTATAAATATATTAAAAAGTAAGGGTCCAAATACAGATCCCTGAGGCACTCCACTGTCCAATCCCTTCCACTGAGAAAATTGTCCATTTAATCCTACTCTCTGTTTCCTGTCTTTTAGCCAGTTTGTAATCCACGAAAGGACATCGCCACCTATCCCATGACTTTTTACTTTTTCTAGAAGCCTCTCATGAGGAGCTTTGTCAAATGCCTTCTGAAAATCCAAGTATACTACATCTACCGGTTCACCTTTATCCACATGTTTACTAACTCCTTCAAAAAAGTGAAGCAGATTTGTGAGGCAAGACTTGCCTTGGGTAAAGCCATGCTGACTTTGTTCCATTAAACCATGTCTTTCTATATGTTCTGTGATTTTGATGTTTAGAACACTTTCCACTATTTTTCCTGGTACTGAAGTTAGGCTAACCAGTCTGTAGTTTCCTGGAGCCCTTTTTAAATATTGGGGTTACATTTGCTATCCTCCAGTCTTCAGGTACAATGGATGATTTTAATGATAGGTTACAAATTTTTACTAATAGGTCTGAAATTTCATTTTTTAGTTCCTTCAGAACTCTGGGGTGTATACCATCCGGTCCAGGTGATTTACTACTCTTTAGTTTATCAATCAGGTCTACCACATCTTCTAGGTTCACCGTGATTTGGTTCAGTCCCATCTGAATCATAACCCATGAAAACCTTCTCTAGTACTGGTATATCCCCAACATCCTCTTCAGAACCCACCACTCTCTTCCTGAACCCACTCCTGAACCCACTCCTGAACCCACTCCTGAACCCACTCCTGAACCAACATCCTCTTCGGAACCCACCACTCTCAACATCCTCTTCGGAACCCACCACTCTCTTCCTGACACCACTAGCCTAGAGGGTACTCCAACCAGCTGGCTACACACCCGCTCATCCTCCACCATGCATCCACTTACTATCCCCATCATCTACAACCAAAGGTGGAGAGCTCCTAAGCTCCCCACACCCCACCTCAACCGCCAACAAAGAATCAGGCCCATCATGCTGACACCCATAACCCAATGTCTAGGCCTGGCTCTTCTTTCACTCACATTGTTCAACGCGCAATCCATATCCAAAAAAACCACATTACTCAATGATTTCTTATCTGATTCTAAACCTGATATTTGCGCTGTATCAGAAACTTGGTTAAAACCCACCGACATTGCCCTAATCAACCAGCTGCCCATCCAGAACTACGATATACTATCCATACCCAGACGTAAAAAAAGAGGAGGAGGCCTTCTCCTAGCAGCCAAGAAACCACTAGGCCTGACACTGCAGACATCCAATTCCATAGCAAACATAGAATTCGCGCTATTCAACTCTAAACATCTGACTATTGCTCTAATCTACGCTCCCCCCGGAAGTCTTGAATCAAACCCTTCCCCAATTATAGAGCTAACAGCAAAACACCTGAACTCCGGAAAACCAACCATCTTGATGGGAGACTTCAACCTCCATGTGGATGTTCAACCTCAATCCTCCAACTGTAAAACTCTTCTCTCCTCCCTCAACCATATGGGCTTCAGACAAATAGTAAAAGATCCCACCCACAAAGCAGGTCACACCCTAGACCTTATCTTCATAAACGAAGGCTTTTCATCCCACACCACTCCTACATGTTCCACGGTACCTTGGTCTGATCACAGCATCATTACATCCATGTTAGAGATGTCGGAGCCACCCCCTCATACAACCCAAACAATCTCCATTTCGGTTAGAAAACAGTGCTCAGGCGATCACCTCAGCAAACACCTGACCAAGGAGCTAATGAATCTAGACCTTACGGACACCAACTCAGCTACAGCTTCATGGCTCAACATCACCAACAAGGTCGCTGATCAAGTGTGTCCCAAGAAAACAAAGTCCATCAACCCAGATAAAGACAACAGGAAACCTTGGTTCACTACAGAGCTGAAAGCACGCAAACACGAGCTTAGAGGCAAAGAAAACCAATGGCGAAAAAACCCAACTAAAACATCCCTTCTCAACTACAAATCATGTCTCAACACATACAGAATCGAAATCAACAAAACCAAGAAAGAATTCTTCTCCAAAAAAATACACCACTTCTCATTTGATTCAAGAGCCCTCTTCGCCTATGTCTCAGCCCTTACTAAACCTCCTGGACCGTGCATCCCCGATGACCAAGCTCTTAAAAAAGCCAATGAACTAGCCAACTACTTTGACAACAAAATTACCTCACTCATTGCCCCTCTCAAAGCGACTTTCTCACACACAAGCGCCACCAGCAACCACAGCTCCCAAGCATCTATAGCACCCGTTCTTCAACCCAACACTTACACAGCAGAGCTTACATCTCTCGAACCCACCTCCACATTGGAAATATCAAACATTCTTAAGAAGATAAAACCGTCTTCTCACCCCCTAGACCATATCCCATCAAACCTGCTGAGTTCCATCTCTGACATCGTGGCCAAGCCACTTGTAGACATCATCAACCTCTCTCTCACCCAAGGCCAAGTTCCCAACCAACTCAAATCTGCAATGCTTAAACCTCTCCTCAAAAAACCCAACCTTCCCACCACAGATCCTGCAAACTACAGACCTATAGCAAACCTTCCTATGTTAGCCAAAATTATGGAGAAAGTGGTCAACCGACAACTCTCTGAATTCCTTGATGACAACAATATCCTCACCAATAACCAATACGGATTCCGGAAGAAAAAGAACACCGAATCACTATTAGCCACTCTAGCTGACACCATTATCTTCAATCTTGAGAAAGGCCAACCTTGCCTTCTCGCACTCTTGGATCTGTCAGCAGCGTTCGACACCGTGAATCATTCTAGCTTACTACAACAACTCACAGACATCGGCATCACAGGAGCAGCGTACAACTGGTTTAAATCCTTCCTAGAGAACAGAACTTACAGAGTCAAAATAAACAACAAGGAATCCCACCCCATCCAAGCCAAAATGGGGGTACCACAAGGATCCTCACTCTCCCCCACCCTTTTCAACATTTATCTTCTCCCACTCTGTCACCTCCTCACTAACCTCAAACTTACCCATTTCCTATATGCGGATGACATACAAATTATCATCCCCATAACGGACACCTTACACAAGACCATGGCCTACTGGAATAAATGCCTCTCAACCATCAACGAGCTTCTAACCAGCCTCAACCTGGTTCTAAATACCAATAAAACGGAAATCCTTATAATAGCACCGAAAAAATCTACCCTACCTACCTCCAGCAACTCTCCAGACACCTCAGGATACACCACCTCACCGCAAGTCAGAGATCTGGGCGTAATTCTAGACGACAGACTCAGCCTCAATAAATTCATTAACAACACCACCAAAGAATGCTTCTTTAAACTACAAGTTTTAAAGAAAATAAAACCACTTCTACGCTACAGAGATTTCCGTACAGTTCTCCAAGCCATCATTCTCCCGAAATTAGACTATTGCAATTCACTTCTGCTGGGACTCCCCGCATGCTCTACCAAACCCCTCCAGATGGTTCTAAATGCCACAGCAAGAATTCTCACCAACGCAAAAAAAAAAAGACCACATCACCCCAATCCTCCAGCACCTCCACTGGCTTCCCATTAAATACAGGATACAGTTCAAAAGCAGCATGATGATTCATAAGGCCCTTCATAACATATCCCCACTCAACTTAACCTTCAAGCTGCAACTTCATACTTCGGATAAGCCGACTAGAAGAGCATATCAAAACAGACTGATTACCCAGCCAGCAAAATCCGCCCTGAGAAAACGCGCTCTATCAACTGCGGGCCCGTCTCTCTGGAATTCCCTACCACCAGACCTCCGCCTTGAGCCGTGCCATATTACCTTTAAGGCGAAACTCAAGACTTGGCTCTTCCTGCAAGCATTCCCAGAGAGCTAAGAACTAGAATATTTAACACCTCAGTCCTTTGATTTTAATGTATTGTTCTCTGCCTTATTTTTTAGACAAGATTAGCAATTGCCTTTATTTATATGCTTAAAGTTGAACTCAGTTCTGTTCTTTTACTAATTATTTAGATCAAGTGTTCTGATTTGTTCCATGTAAACTGCCCCCGGCAGCTTTGTTCTTTTACTATTTATTTAGATCAAGTGTTCTGATTTGTTCCAAGATTTGTTCCATGTAAACTGCCCCCGGCAGTAGTTCTTACTGTTATTTGTAAACCGGAGTGATATGTATTGTATACAGGAACTCCCGGTATATAAAAACTATAAATAAATAAATAAATAAACACCGAAGCAAAGAAATTATTTAATCTTTCCACGATGGCCTTATCTTCTCTAAGTGCCCCTTTAACTCCTCAATCATCTAACGATCCAACTGACTCCCTCACAGGCTTTCTGCTTTGGATATATTTTAAAAAGTTTTTACTGTGAGTTTTTGCCTCTGTGGCCAACTTCTTTTCAAATTCTCTCTTAGCCTGTCTTATCAATGTCTTACATTTAACTTGCCAACGTTTATGCATTATCCTATTTTTTTCTGTTGGATCCTTCTTCCAATTTTTGAATGAAGATCTTTTGGCTAAAATAGCTTCTTTCACCTCCCCTTTTAGCCATGCCGGTAATCGTTTTGTCTTCTTTCCACCTTTCTTAATGTGTGGAATACATCTAGACTGTGCTTCTAGGATGGTATTTTTTAACAATGACCACGCCTCTTGCACACTTTTTACTTTGGTAGCTGCTCCTTTAAGTTTTTTTCTAACAATTTTTCTCATTTTATCAAAGTTTCCCTTTTGAAAGTTTAGCACGAGAGCCGTGAATTTGCTTACTGTCCCCCTTCCAGTCATTAATTCAAATTTGATCATATTATGATCACTATTGCCAAGCGGCATCACCACCATTACCTCTCTCACCAAATCCTGTGCTCCACTGAGAATTTGATCTAAAATTGTTCCCTCTCTTGTTGGTTCCTGAACCAATTGCTCCATAAAGCTATCATTTATTCCATCCAGGAAAGTTATCTCTCTAGCGTGACCCGATGATACATTTACCCAGTCTATATTGGGGTAATTGAAGTCTCCCATTATTACCGCACTACCAATTTGGTTAGCTTCCCTAATTTCTCTTAGCATTTTACTGTCAGTCTCACCATCTTGACCAGGTGGACGGTAGTATACCCCTATCACTATAGTCTTCCCCGACACACAAGGGATTTCTACCCATAAAGATTCAATTGTGCATTTAGTCTCATGCAGGATGTTTATCCTGTTGGACTCTATGCCATCCCGGACATAAAGCGCCACACCTCCTCCCTGGTGCTCCTCTCTGTCATTGCGATATAATTTGTACCCCACTATAGCACTGTCCCATTGGTTGTCCTTCCAACATGTCTCTGAGATGCCAATTAAGTCTATGTCATCATTCACTGCTATACATTCTAATTCTCCCATCTTACTTCTTAGACTTCTGGCATTAGCATACAAACATTTCAAAGTTTGTTTTTTGTTTGTATTTTCATTCTGCTTTTTAATTGATAGGGATAAGTTAGAATTTTTTTAGCTCAGGTGAGTTTTTAGTTACAGGCACTTGGACTACTTTTCTTATTATTGGAACCTCACTGTCGGGATGCTCTAATTCTAATGCATAATTAGTATCCTTTGAAGATACCTCTCTCCGAACCATGTGCTTCTGAGCGACTGTCAGCTTTCCCCTTTGTTCTAGTTTAAAAGCTGCTCTATCTCCTTTTTAAAGGTTAGTGCCAGCAGTCTGGTTCCACCCTGCTTAAGGTGGAGCCCATCCCTTCGGAAGAGACTCCCCCTTCCCCAAAAGGTTCCCCAGTTCCTAACAAAACTGAATCCCTCTTCCTTGCACCATCGTCTCATCCACGCATTGAGACTCCGGAGCTCTGCCTGCCTCTGGTGACCTGTGCATGGAACAGGGAACATTTCAGAGAATGTTACACTGGAGGTTCTGGATTTAAGCTTTCTACCTAAGAGCCTAAATTTGGCTTCCAGAACCTCTCTCCCACATTTTCCTATGTTGTTGGTGCCTACATGTACTACGACAACCGGCTCCTCCCCAGCACTGTCTAAAATCCTATCTAGGTGACATGTGAGGTCCGCCACCTTTCCACCAGGTAGGCATGTTACCAAGCGATCCTCATGCCCACCAGTCACCCAGCTATCTACATTCCTAATAATCGACTCACCAACTATGACAGCCGACCTAACCCTTCCCTCCTGGGCAGTAGGCCTTGGGGAGATATCCTCGGTGCGAAAGGACATTGCATCACCTGGAGAGCAGGTCCTTGCTACAGGATCCTTTCCTGCTGCACCAGGTTGATGTTCTCCAATCATGAGACCTTCTTCCTCCAAGGCATCACCTAGGCTGCCAGTCTGAAGTTTGGACTTGGCTACTATGTCCCTGAAGGTCTCATCTATATACCTCTCTGTCTGCCTCAGCTCCTCCAGGTCTGCCACTCTAGCCTCCAGAGATCAGACTCGTTCTCTGAGAGCCAGGAGCTCTTTGCATCGCATGCACATGTACAACTTCTCACCAGCAGGCAAAAAATCATACATGTGGCACCAGAGAGTGGCACCAGAGAGTTTGGAGGACATGAACAGGAGTGCAAATGGCTACTGCAGACATACTGGGGAGGATTTTAAAAAAGTGCGCCTTCGCATACTTTTGTTGGCGCACCAGGCGCAAACAAAAGTACGCTGGATTTTAGTAGATACGCGCGTATCTGCTAAAATCCTGGATCGGCGTGCGCAAGGCTGCCGATTTTGGGCAGCCGGCGCGCGCCGCGCAGCCTGTCTCCGTTCCCTCCGAGGCCGCTCCGAAATCGGAGCAGCCTCGGAGGGAACTCCCTTTCGCCCTCCCCTCACCTTCCCCTCCCTTCCTCTACCTAACCCACCCCCCCGGCCCTATCTAAACCTCCCCCTACCTTTATCCATGGATTTACGCCTCCCGGAGGGAGACGTAAATCCACGCGCGCCAGTGGGCTGCTGGCGCGCGGAGACGCGATCCAGGGGCGGTTCCGGAGGGCGCGGCCACGCCCCCGGACTGCCCCGGCCCGAAACCACGCCCCCGGGCCCGCCCCCGAAACGCCGCGTCCCGCCCCCAAAACGCCGCGCCGATCGGCCCCGCCCCCGACATGCCCCCCTCGAAAAACCCCGGGACTTACGCGAGTCCCGGGGCTCTGCGCGCGCCGGCAGGCCTATGGGAAATAGGCGTGCCGGCGCGCAAGGCCCTGCTCGCATAAATCCGGGCGGATTTACGCGAGCAGGGCTTTTAAAATCCGCCCCACTGTGTATGTCTTCGTGTTACTATAGGTGGTCTGCGGGTTGCTCCCGTGAACTGCCACACTCATCTTCCTGGCAGGGCCACACGATGTGGCAGGGTGCTGGGCCACTCATGCAGTGAGTTTTTGCCTCTACGGCCAACTTCTTTTCAAATTCTCTCTTAGCCTGTCTTATCAATGTCTTACATTTAACTTGTCAACTTTTATGCTTTATCCTATTTTCTTCTGTTGGATCCTTCTTCCAATTTTTGAATGAAGATCTTTTGGCTAAAATAGCTTCTTTCACCTCCCCTTTTAACCATGCTGGTAATCGTTTTGCCTTCTTTCCACCTTTAATGTGTGGAATACATATGGTCTGTGCCTCTAGGATTGTATTTTTAAACAGTGTCCATGCCGGTTCCTGTTGAACACTTTTAGCCTTTGCAGCTGCATCTTTCAGTTTTTTCTATTTTTCTCATTTTATCAAAGTTTCCCTTCTGAAAGTTTAGCACGAGAGCCGTGAATTTGCTTACTGTCCCCCTTCCTGTCATTAATTCAAATGTGATCACTATTGCCAAGCGGCCCCACCACCATTACCTCCCTCACCAAATCCTGTGCTCCAAGAATTAGATCTAAAATTGCTCCCTCTCTTGTCGGTTCCTGAACCAATTGCTCCATAAAGCTGTCATTTATTTCATTCAGGAACTTTTACTCTAGCATGTCCCGATGATACACTTACCCAGTCAATGTTGGGGTAATTGAAATCTCCCAATTTGGTTAGCTTCCCTAATTTCTCTTAGCATTTCACTGTCTGTCTCATCATCTTGACCAGGTGGACGGTAGTATACTCCTATCACTATAGTATTCCCCAACACACAAGGAATTTCTACCCATAAACATGCAGGATGTTTATCCTGTTGGACTCTATGCCATCCCAGACATAAAGCGCCACACGGCCTCCCGGGTGCTCCTCTCTGTCATTGCGATATAATTTGTACCCCGGTATAGCACTGTCCCATTGGTTATCCTCCTTCCACCATGTCTCTGAGATGCCAATTAAGTCTATGTCATCATTCACTGCTATACATTCTAATTCTCCTTACTTCTTAAATGTCTGGCATTAGCATACAACCATTTCAAAGTTTGTTTTTTGTTTGTATTTTCATTCTGCTTTTTAATTGATAGGGATAAGTTAGAGTTTAGCTCAGGTGAGTTTTTAGATACAGGCACTTGGACTACTTTTCTTATTATTGGAACCTCACTGTCTGGATGCCCTAATTCTAATGCATCATTAGTATCCTTTGAAGATACCTCCCTCCAAACCATGCACTGCTGAGTGACTGTCCGCTACCTTTGCACCAAGTAGGCATGTTACCAGGCAATCCTCACCCTCACACTCACCAGCCACCCAGCTGCTACATTCCTAATAATCAAATCACCAAGTATGAAGGCCAACCTAACCCTTCCCTCCTGGGCAGTAGGCCTTGGAGACACATCCTTAGTACGAAAGGACTATGCACCACCTGGAGAGCAGGTCCTTGCTACAGGATCCTTTCCTGCTGCACCAGGTTGATGCTCTCCGATCATGAGATCTTCTTCCTCCAATGCAGCACCAGGGCTGCCAGTCTGAAGTTGGGACTTGACTACTATGTCCCTGAAGGTCTCATTCATATACCTCTCTGTCTGCCTCAGCTCCTCCAGGTCTGAGACTCTAGCCTCGAGATATCTGACTCATTCTCTGAGAGACAGGAGCTCTTTGCATCGCATGCACATGTACAATTTCTCACCAGCGGGTAAAAAAATCATACATCTGACACTTGATGCAAAAGACTGGGAAGCCCCCTTCTTGCTGCTGGACTGCTGCCTTCATCTCAAATTTGTTCAGTTCCTAGTAAAGTTTTAGGTTGCTATGGGAGTAGGATTGTGTCTAATTAACGTCCTTTAATTGTATTAGTGAATTCACTATATGTCTGGTAGTGGCCTACAGCGGAATGATCAAACTCTCAATAAGGTTTTTTTTTTGTTTTGTTTTGTTTTCTGAAAGTTGTGCCTGCCTATAAATTAAAGGATGAGCTAGGGGTGGGTGGGTAAGGAAATACAAACAGTCTAACTTCAGTTAGTTAGCCAAAGTGACTCATTGCTCTCTTGATTAACAAATGTTGGTACCTAATCAAACCAAATCACACTACCTTAACACCTTTCCAAGGTAAGTGCTGAACTTTTAAACCTTTTTACTTAGGTATACACCGCTCCTAGCTTCTGACTACTTTTTTTTTTTTAATATACAAAACACTCTAACTTTTGCTTATTATCTGCCTTACAGACTATTAAAAATAAACACACTAACTACTGCATGTTAGCTGCCTTACTGACTATTTAAAAATACAGTCTAACTTCAGTTTATTCCCTGCCTTACTGACTATTAAAAGCGCAAACACACACAGACACACTAAATAATATTCCCAAATAATTAATTTCATCCCAATACTTTTAAAAAAGAAAATTTCCCAAGCAAAAACTTACTGATTCCTTTCAACCACCAGCAAGGTGATCCTCTCCTCTCAGTGCTCCAACTGGATTGTGAATTTTGTTTTGATAGTTCATAGATTGCCTTGCCCTAAAATGCGTGGAGCTGGACACTCACCACTGCTTTCAGGCAAGAAAGTTAAGCATTCTGTCACTGAATTGCATTCTGTCACTGAAATGCATTTGGCCAGATTTTAAAAGTAGAGTATGAGGCTGCAGGTGCCACCAGCAGATCCACCTCAACCCACCCTTCAGGAAAATGGTATTTACAGCACAAACAGCATCAGCATGGCCTTCCAGAGGAGTGGTTTGCACATAACACTGATTTTCCTTAACCTCCCAAATGAGGGCTTTCATATTGAATGCTGCAGAAACATGTTCCTTCTCATGATCGCTGTCATTTTTCTAAATCCATTGTATGCAGTTAACTCTTCCCGTTTGACCATTCAGAGTCAACGATGTAAAACCATAAGAGTGAGGTCTTGACCACTATGTACAGTACATAAGTGAAATCCTATTTCATGTTTTTCATTGAATTGTCAGTATGATGCCTTGGATAGATTCTACTAGAGTATTTAGTCTTTTTTTCCCTCATTAAAGTGGTCTATAGTAAGCATATTTCTCATAGACGCAACATGCGGAAAACCCTTCTGCACTTCAGACACTAAGTTCATGGAGTATGTAACATTAGCACAACTGAATATGTATCTTTAGCTACAAAAGAGCCTTATAAGCAACTAGGTACTAATGTATTAGTAGTATATTTTTATAGTAACTATAGTACAGTGCCATATGGGGGATCAGAAATTGGTTATATACTACACTAGTTTTCTCCCTACTACAGTATCTTGAAAATTTGTTATGGCTTAAGAGAAATGTGGAATGGTATCTGGCTGTAATTTATTTTAATTTAACTGTTCCCAACTGAGCCAGCTCATCTCAGTACCATCTAACTCCCAACTGTTTATTTTGAGATCTTCTGGAATTTAAAGTTAATACTAATTCTTTTTATCCTGGCAACCATCTGTCTTCAATTAATAACAATAATAATAATAAAATCCTGGTCCTACAGTTACCTGGGGATACAGTTGAGATTTATGTTTTTAAAATGTGCTGAATTTCACTTGCTGGAATGTTCTGGTAAAAATGAAAGAATCCAGCTTTATAGATTGTACAGTCAAATCCAGGAATTTGCTTGCGATTTAAACATTGTTGTGGTTGACTCATGTAGAGGTTGAAGACCCGTGGGGACAGTCCAGGGCTACAAGGTAAGACAGAACTAAGCTAGGGAATCTTCAGCCTATAACAGCCGCCTCCCCCACAGGTTGAGCCCATGGGTTCTGGCAGCCAGCAGGACTTAGACAGGGGCTTGGACTGAGGCTAATACTGGACTGGAGACTGAAGCAGAGACAAGGGTGGAACCAAAGGCAGGCGTGGAGCTGGAGTCTGGAACAGGATGAAGGGAGATGTGGTACACTATAGCAGGCTGGGGCACTGGAACAGGCTGGGACACTGGAGCAGACTGGGACTCTGGTACACTGGAGTAGGCTAGGACACTGGAGCAGGACTGTGACTGAGATTTCAATCAAGGACAACCTGGATTGGGACTAGATGTAATGCTGAGGGGCAACACTATCGAGTTTACCCTGTTGAGAATACCTACATTGATTCCTGCTATTCAAAGACCTACAGTCTTCTCTCTTGAGACTATCTGGGAAGCTATTATTGAACTTCGGAGTTCAATTTCACAATAACTATCTCCAGTCATATCAAAATGCAATGAGTTGGAAGAAAAGGTTGGTGCTCTCTTTGCAATACAACAATTGAAATGGACTAGCAATTTTCTTCTATTAGAGACCAAGTAAGTGCTCTACAACAAGTACAATCTGCTATGATTAAAGAAAGGGTTAACACTGCTCTGAAAATTGAAAATCTGGAAAACGCTATTAAAAATAGGAATTTAAGATTTATACATGTTCCTCAAGTACCCCTAACACCTCCTAGAGATATGTTTAGGAGGTATTTAATGGAGATCCTCCAGATTCCTGAAAATGGGATTCCACCAGTGTCTAAAATATTTTACCTGCCAAAGTTTAGAAGATCGGAAACACAAGGAGAGGAGCAGCACCGTTAATTCCAGTTGGAGAATCAAGTGTGAATATTTCAACTGTGCTGGAGACATCGGATTCAAATTTAGCTGTTCCAGCTTCATTGATTGAGACTCTCGCACTTGAACCAGATAAAGATTGGTTAACGAGACTCTGTTTTTGACATAGGGCTGAGTCTTTTCTTCAATGTAACGTTAGGGTCTTCCCGGATGTCTCGAGGTAGACTCAAAAAAGGAGGAAATCTTTTCTCTTACTACAACCGCGGGTTTTGCAAATTGGGGGTGTTTTCTCTTTCTGACGTTTCCATGCAAGTGCATGATAAAATATCAAAATAATTCATATATATGTTAGGATCCCCCACAGTTAACTCAATTTCTTGTTGGGAAAACTCATGCGTTGCCAACAAATTCCAGTGCTAATTCATTGTAGTTCCCTATAGATAAAATATGGCTGCTGTTTTGTCTATTGATCTTTTTTCTTTGATGTTGAAAGAAATTACTTTGGGTGGGGGATGGGTCTGCTCCCACAATTTGAGGACTTGTATTGAGAAATGGGAAATGTTAATATCTTGCTGTATATTCTTTTAATCCTCTTCTCATTTTTAACCCTCCTTTTTCCTCTGATTACAATATTTCCCACAGCATGTTTTGTTTACTAGAGTCAACACCAGGCATACTGTTGCAACATAAGCCAGTCAAAATTGAAAATCAGAGGCATCTTACACAACTTTAATGGAGGTTTTCTGGAGATATCATACAAATTATAAAGGTCTTTCTGTTCACATAAATCCCTCACATAGTCACTACCATTGACAACTGACCCATTCTTGAGCGCTGACAAAGAATTCATTGTAAAGTGCTTTATTAAACAATTACAGCAGGTGAAAACTTCTGCATTCCTTTCCCATTATGTTTTCTGCACTTCTGGGAACAGGAAAGGTGCTGAGTTGCTTACATACCTGGCCAGTGCCTCGCTGTTCTGAGCCTGACAGGCTAGTTAGGCCTCAGCTAAGCAGCAGAGAATAATACACTCATTGTTAGGCCACAAAGGGAAGCCGTGCAGCAGCTATGTGCTCACAGAGGTAAATAAATGGAAACATTCAGCAGATTATGCACCGTGAAGACTGCTAATGCGCTCCACTGGCATTCCCAGTCCAGTCACATCAAACAGAATATAGCATGAAGAAGCGCAGATTTCAATTTAGGTAATGCACATGCAGCTGGAGTGGAGCAGAGTACCGTGTCCGTGACAATCCATCTCCCATAGATTAATGTCTAGTG
Organism: Rhinatrema bivittatum; assembly: GCF_901001135.1. Lineage (NCBI taxonomy): Eukaryota > Metazoa > Chordata > Amphibia > Gymnophiona > Rhinatrematidae > Rhinatrema > Rhinatrema bivittatum. The sequence goes on along the minus strand of NC_042615.1, from coordinate 458,261,161 downwards.
CAGGCAGGTATGTCATAAACCATGGCCGAGATGAAGAATCTTTGAGTGTTTCTCCTAGGTCTGCTAATGCACTTTGCCTGCTTGTAAAAGATTTTGAGCACAACAGATGTAAGGCAATTCCTTTTAAACGATGCCTTTAACCCATAGCATGTCAGAATCTTTGAATGCAAGCTATCTTCTTTAAAAAAAAAAAAAAAAAAGACAGCATTGTTTCTGTAATGTAATGCAAATGCACATTGTGGTTTTAATTCCCAGCTGAGGAAATGAGGCCTTATATCGCTAAAGCCATATACATGTCAATAGCCCATTATTCTTGAGTTTTAAATGTAATCACAGCCCTAGCTTGAAGAGAATTCCTAAAATATACAATTTGCAGCGTGACTATCTTCTTCTATTTATTCTGCTCCAGGAAAAATTAAAAAAGAAAATGCTTGAGCTAAAAGTGAACTTTCCTATAGCATGTGGTTGAGCTGTACTCAGTGAAGAGGTTAATGTTATTTCTAATAAGCATTGCAACAGCTGTGAATCTGAAGCATTTCTATCAGTGTATCTTTGGTCCAATTTAGTATGACAAGTTATTTCCAGGTAATTATGAATATTTGTGCTTCTTTTTCTTGGTAGGAAACTGGGACCTATCTTCTATTTCCAAAGGGTCTTCTGAAGCTAATATTTCAAAGGAAGCTAGGACACAACAACTTTAACTTAAACAAAAAAATCATCATCAGCATCATCATCCTTAGTCATGTGACCATGTGAACTCTTTCTTTAAATACTTTTTATATTTAAGAATAAATTCTGCCTACATGTCACGGGATCACATTTAAGAGGATCGTTATTTCATGTAGTTTTGCCTTCTGCTATTTGGAAGGTCTTCAAGACATTACTCTTTTTGGTGAATACCTGCTGGTAATACTGGGAGAGTATGTTCTGTTCCTCCTCTCTATTAAAAAAAAAAAAAAAGAAAAGAAAAAAAATCAGAATAGTTCTCTTGTAATTTAAGGCATCCAGTCCCTCTTTGCAATTGAGCTATGCCAGGATGCACCCTTATTGAAACACCTGGGAAAATAGCAACCTGAGAGCATTCAGCTTCTTCCATGTGCCCGGAGGTTCAGGGGTGATACAGACGGAAGAAATGCCACATCAGGCCTGGATAGCTTCAGACAAAATACTCGGTGTATCCTCACTTTAATGGTTTGGCAATGTATCTAGGACAGAGTGTGTTTGTACTGTAGCTCTGAGGTGTCTAAAGTATTTCCAGAAATATGAGTAAGACAAAGTTAAAAGTCCCTGAGTGAGCATCATGGCACCGGACTGAAAAAAAAAAAAATGATGGTGGGTCATTCCCTTGGAGTGATCCAATACGAAGCAGCTTGTGGTTTTGATTTGGAAAGGGCAGTCTGGGATTAATGTCCATCTGCTTGCCCTTTTGAAAAAGTACCAGCGGACCTGCAAATTAATTTTCAAAGGGAAACTCCCCACGAGATTCCCTGTGAAAATCCAACCAGCAAGGTCTGCAGATCCCAAGGTGAAGGTTGGACGTGAAATGCAATCGCTTGTCTTTCCAACTCAAAGCGCGTCACAGTCAGGCTCAGTAGTCTCCTGCCACAGAGGGCTTACAGTAAAGGATATGGACCCTGGACTTTGCACCTGCTGTTCGTGTGGGGTGAAGTATGACTAGGGATTTGAAAGTCCCACAGTTACCTGGGTAAATAACTTTGAAAGCTGTCCTTCCCAAGCCATTGGGTCCTTTCTGATATCTTGTTAAAGCCCTGAAAAGGTAAACCAGGGGAACAGTGTGCCTCATGACCTTTTTCGTGTCACGTTTGATTTCTATCAGTGGATTCCTGAGGTTAGAAAAAAAAATAAAATAAAACTAGCTTTACTTCACTCTTTGAAAATAAGAAAAAAAAAACAGTCTTCACAGGACTTAGAAACACTGTAATAGTTGATTAGTCCCTGCAGTGGGGGAAAATTTAATTTTGTGGTTTAGACTCAGCATGCTTCGATGGTATAATAATACTATGGCCGCCATCCAATGGCTGACAACCAAGAACTGAGGCATTCTCTGTTCTTTACTCCCTTGTGCAGCACCTGAAAGTCCTGGGGCGAATCAAACAGTAAAATAAAGCTCTACGACGCTCACCTGCAAAAGACTGTAAGAAAAAAAACCAAACCTCATTTTAATGCTTTCAGGCTGTATTAATTAGAACAGGATCCCAAAATGAACAGAAAAATAGTGCAATAAGTACTAAATCGCCTTTCCAGTGTTTCATTACTCTCTTATTATGCTTGTAGTTATACATATGGAAAGAACTTAATGGGTGCCCAATTAGACCAAGTTGTTCAGTCTCGAGTGCAGGGATATTAATGGAGGGACGCACAGGAGTGCAAAAGCTATAAGTTAATTACGGAAGCCTCTGCTCTCAGGTACTGAAAGTAAGACTAAGTCCTCCAAACCTTAGCATACCTGCTAAGGTCATTTAGCAAGCACAAAATATGGCATCCTATGCACAAAGGCCCTAGTGTACATGCTAGCCTGGTCTGAAAAGATGTTCGTGTGTATGTGCTAAAATTAGCATGTACATGCATATAAATGAAGAAATATCAGATGTGAATGAGGCTTTAGTGGGTGTGTGCCAAACAGAATGGTATGCTTTCATTCTTGAGCTATTTAGCTTACATTACCTAAAGCCAAAAATATATAACACCTGCTCCAGACCAGGTGTTAACTTTTTAGTATGCAGAGTAACTTAAGGGCTCCCCTAACAGGAGGCACTGGGAATTATGAATGGAGGAGATGGGATGGTGAGAGCAGGAAATATTGTGGGAGGTGGGGAGTAGAAGACAGGGGACAGACAAAAAAGAGAGAGAGAGAGTGAGATAGGGTGGAAAGGAAAGGAAAGAGAGACAAAGACATGGAGAAGAGGGGAGAGTAAAAATGCCAGCACACACACTTTAGAACTTCAGACAAATATGTATATACCACATCTATGAAGACAAGAAAATGTATTTTCAAAACAAAATGTTCACCAGTGATGACTGTTTTTCAAGCATTGATTATGATGCACTACACAAGGCACAGCATTATAGATATGGCAAACCCTCAAATTCCAATCAAATACCATGACTGAGCTGAAATGTTGCACTGCATGCGTTCTGTGTCTGGTGTCTTGCAGGGTCTCAGATGGTATGAAGAGTGGAGATGAGGCTGCAGCCATTGAATTGTAAGTCTGATATGGAAGGCATCATCAAGTGGGAACTCATCTGACAGCTTCTTTCCATCCTAGGTTGAATGTGCCTTCTCCTGCCTTTTGACCTCTGGTCCATGGCCCTCTAAGACCACTGTTCCTGCATGGCATGGACGAAGTGGGCAGCAGCTTCATCCATGCCATGCCATGAACTTGCTTTGCTGGTGTAGGGCAATGGTCCTTGCTGTCACTGCTGTTAAGTAGGCTGTATGACGGCAACTGCAGGCGTTCTGAGCTTTAGCATGAACAGCCATCAACATGCTATTCTTAGCCAAACACTACAGGATGCTCTTCTGACTCAGGGCTGGCATATTTCCCTCTATAGCTTCAATGGGATGGATCTGTCGGGGATGTCCAAGGCACCTTCTGGAGCCAGTCCTTCTCCTCCTTAGCAGACATCTGAGGTATGTTCTTTTTGGTCTGGCATTTCTCTCCATGAAGTCTCATTCCAGGGATCCAGATGCTCTCTTACTTTGGCTTTCAGCACTGACTACAAACCCCATGTGCTAGGCTTACTTTTATAACAGGTTGAAGCAAGGGGGCTAAGCCATGGGGAAAATGGGGCAGCAAATGCTCAGTTTATCTTGCACATGCTTTGGTAGTAGCCTCATGTTATTTAGCACAAAAAGGCTGTTAGTACGATGACCGCTACAAGGAAAATTTAGCTAACAATTTACTTTATAGGCTGATAAACGACATTTTATCGTGCATGCTAAATGTTTAGGTCAGGTATGTAAAAAACATTTTTTAAATATATTTTAGTACATAAACCCCTATATATTCTGTTTATGACGTGAATGGCATTTTGTTAAGATTAAATTAACTCCTAATGCAGATGTTGTCAGGTTGCTTTGGTTGAACTATTAATATCAAAAAAAGCACTCTGACAGTATCAACTAAACAATGACTAACTCCCCTTTAGATAAAGGCCACAGTTTAGCAGTGGGAATTATCTGAAACTGATTTTAACTGACATTGGATAATCTTAAATCCTAAACAGAGTTAGGAAAGTTTTAAAAATGTGTATAGAAAAGGAGAAGGTTTCAGTTTTAACCCTTCTCTCCAAACTTTCTGCCTGATTTTTGTAGCCACATGATCTTCCCAAAACACAACTGCCACCTCCCACCTCAGCATCCTCTCTCTTTGCCCCTTGGGATCTCCACTAGTTGGCCCTTGACTAGGACCTGGGATAGAAAATGTAGGAGTGTAGCAAACCATTTGCTACAGTATCCCAGTGTAGTGGCTGCAGGGGTAGGCTCCTGTCTGCTAAGTGCAGATGGGGTTAGCAGTGGAAGGAGAGATAGCTATTTTTTTTTTGTTCCCTGTTCCACATGAGCTAGGCCTTAGATCCTACCTATTTGGAATAGGAAGATAAATAATCTTTGCTGGTCCACAACTTGGCTAGTGATTGTGTTTCAGAGTTTGGAACAAAGTACACATGTTTGGAGATTTTCTCTGGATTCCCTATTCCTGGCTTTGGGAGAGAAATCCCCTGCCCTGGGAAGGATAAGACAAGAGAAGACATGCTGAAATCCATTTTGCACCCAATGGTTAGACAGTGGTAACTCTGGGAATGTGCAGAGAAAACATTTTTGTTTTCTTTGGCTCGTTGTCAGAAGGTTTTTTTCCCATGAATTTTGATTCATGGATTGTTTGATTCATTTTCATTCATGAGAAAAAAAACAAATCAACCAATTTAAAAAAAAAAAAAAAAAGCCCAAATGGCCAAAAAACAAAAATGAGGACTCCCAGGGCCTCCCACCCGCAAAAATGCTGGGGCCAGGAATTCCCCCCAGGACCCCACTTGCCCAGTATGGAGAGGACCTGCCAGCTTCGATCTGGGTCCAGGCTGAAGCCTTGGTCTTGTGTAGGCCGAGGACCATGGTAGCTCATCGCCACCTCGGCCTACTCAAAGCTGAGGCTTCGGCCTGACCTGGAGGCCGGGTCCAACACCGCAACCTGACCCTGATACTGGCCACTGATGCCGGGTCTCAGCCCGGACCCAGGCCCAACGTTGCGACCTGATCCGGAAGCCAGGTCCTGACACCGGGGGCTTGGCCTGGACCAGGCCAGATGCTGCAACCTGACACGGAGGTAGTTTCCCAATGCTGGGACCTTGGCTTAGGAGGCATGGACCCAGACCTGACATTGTGATCCGGCCCAGAGACCAGGTCATGATGCTGGGGCTTCAACCCGGACCCAGGCCCAATGCCACAGCCTGACCCAGAGACCACATCCTGACGCCTGGGCCTCAGCCCTGGTTCAGGTACAGACCTTGGTGTCCAGGTCTGGAGCTCCCCTGTCCGATGTCTTCTTTCTTTGGCTCTTCACTGCCAAATGACATGTCTGCTAGGGTCACCTGGGAGTGAATTAACTCCAGCATATTCACCCCCAAGGGCGGCACTATTGATGTATAGCAATGCCGTACATCAAAATGGCACTGTCCGTGGCGGTGAATATACCAGAGTTAATTCACTTCTGTGCCACCCCAGCAGATGCCATCAATTGGCAGTGAAGAGCTGAAGAAAGAAGATGTCAGCTGGGGGACCTCCCAGGCCTGGACACTGAAGTATGGGCCTGACCTTCAGGTCAGGTCTCAGCCTCGGGTCCAGGCTTCGGGTCCTGGCCTTCAATGGAACCTGATGGATCAGGCAAGATTTTTTTTAATTTTGGGGGGCCTTGTCTGAGATCCCGGTGTCGCATTTGGGCTTTGGCCTATGCCGGTGCCTCGGCCTAGGCCCAAATCCGGGGTCTTACCTAGGGAATAGGCCGCAGCCCCTGCTTTGGGCCTCGTTCTATGCCCTAGGCGAGGCCCAGCTACAGGCGCAGAACTAGGCCCAATGCATTTTTTTTTAAAAAAAAACAAAATGAACGAATAAGGTTCATTTCATTTGGGGGCCCCCAAATCAGTTCTGGACCCCCTGAATTAAACGAATTAGCCTTATTTGTCACATTTTGCAGTTTCATTTTAAACAAATGTGCAACCCTAGTGTTTTGTGAATCTGTTGTCTATTTGAGTGGTTTTGCTTTTTTGGGTTTGAGGAGGAAGATTTTGCCACCCTTCATGCCCAGAAGTGGGGAAAGAAAGGAGGAGGTTTCCTTGTATTGCTGAATATTGGAACTTGCACCCTGAAAGATCCAATAAGTGCCATCCTCCCTCGCTGACTATAGACAAATCCAATTTAAAAAACTCACCTTTTTGAAGCTGATTTTAAATTAGAACCACTTCTCTACAATAAATGAACTTACCCTAGGCTCATTTGTAATGCTCATTTGTCTTGACTAGGTTGTAAACTTCATTGCCTTCACAGCATCCCTCAGCTCCTATCAGCCCAGGGAGCAGTGTCCTGGCCAGGTCATCCACATGGCATTGCAAGGCACTGCCACTGAGCCTCTAGCTTGGCCCAATGATCAGTCTTGAAGGTGCATGCATCTGTATGAATGTGTTTGAGTGTGTATATATGTAAAGAACATGATACTAGGTGGACTAGAAAAGGATATCTCAGTTCTGTGAGAAGGCTCTTAAAAGGCCCTTTATTAGGCCTGCAGTTCCTCTATATAATTTACTTTTCTTACAAATATTCCCTATGCTTAATCCTTCATGCTGGCATTTTAATGTTCCTTTTCTGCCTGTTGTGTTCATGGTTAATATGAAATGCTCTGTGAAATTATCCAGTGCTGTTTCATTCCAATTTTACTACCCACAGCTCTAATTTTGCTGTCAGCCAGAATAGCTGAGTTTGTCACTCACAGGCACTTGTTAGTAAAGTTCAGTCCTTGGAGGATCACAACTACTTGCAATGTGCTGCTTTCATATGAACAACCTGCATGCTGTATAAAACAACCTACTATACATGCCCCAGTCTGGAAATGTATCTGTTGTGAATGGAGTACAGCCTGAGTTACCTAAACATTTACCAGCCATAAATTACTAGACACTCCAGTTCAGCAACATGTTATCCAAAGGCTAAATATCTGAAGACTTAATTGAATGTGCTCATTAATTGTAAATACAGAAAAAGCTTTTCAAAAAATAATAATATAAAAGACTTCATGAGTGCTAGTAGATTCTCCATGAAGAACAAAAAATTGAAAAAAAAAAAAAAAGACAAATATGGACTCTTCTAAGCCCATTAATCTTTAGCTTTTTGATGTCATATTTATGATTTTGATGTGAGGGAAGTGCCTAATTAATCATAAATGGAAAGCATGTGCATGCACGTTGGCTGGATTCTACTAATTTGTTGCATGTTAAAAAGGAATTAAGCTCTGTGCTTTACCTTAACGAAAGGTTTTCTTTCAAAGACCTGATAAAGAGAGGATAACTCTCAAAAGCTAGTCACAGATGTATTTAGTCCAATAAAAAGGCATTGCCTACTAGTTGATATTTTTTTTATGGTTTATTTATAAGTTTAACAATAATATACAAGCATAACTTGTAAAGAAAATAATCAAAGGATATAAATACAGAATAATCCAAAGGGAAAAAAAAAAAAGAAAAAGCATCCTTGCTAATACAGACCAGCATATAAAGGAGAAGTAATCCAGAGTCATAGGGAGAATATTATATGAAATTATAACAAAGCAAGTTCCTCCATGAAAACATTTTACCCCATAATCAAATAACCAAATTCTCCTATCCCTATCCCACCCAAAATGTCACAAGACAGAAGAAGACTCTCCTCTACCTGAAGCCCTGGAATCAATAAGGAAGTCAAGCTGTGATGGTTCCAAGAAAACATTTCTCTATAGTAAAAGTAATCAAACGTTTGCAAGGAAATCTCAACAAAAAATGGGCCCCCAAAAACCTGCCACCTCACTATGCACAGAAATAGATTTCTTCCTTCTCTCTTGGGTTGCCCTACAATATCATTTAAAAAAATATACTTTGAACTCCACATACAATAATTGAGCAGAACGAAAAACCATCATATCACCATCTTGTATAGAAGAAAAAAAGTCATCAACAGTATGGCCCTAAGATCATCATCCTCTACGGTTAGCTACAACAGTGCAGAAATGCCAAATTCAGAGTTCTCTGGACTCCCAAGTGCTTGGTCAGCAGTCAGGAGATAATTGGCCTTTAGGATAGAGCTTAGAGCAAACACTTTCTCAAAATTCTTTTTCTTCCTTCAGTGTGCTTTTGCTCTAGTATTTCTTTGTGCGGTGCTTAGAGCAAACACATTCACCCAAAAACATTTTTCACTTCTTTCAGAATCAGACTTCCTGCCAGTGCAGACACTTTCCACAAACTGCTCTCTTTTCAGACACTTCTAGGAAGCTTGGGCTTCTGCCTGTGCAGTCGCTTAGTGCAGAAAATCCCCAAACTGACACCATATGTCCCAGAGCATGAGCAGTCTATGGCTGGCTGGAGGACAGATTCACAATCTGGACTCCATTTTCCTCTTGCACAACTTTATTCTTCACACAAGAAACATAATTTAAAGGCTACTTACCTTGCAGTACTGAATACGTCAGTTATGTTATAAAGAGCTGCCTTCTCTTTCTCCCCAGGGCCTGTCTTCCTCTCCTCTGAGCCTACGCTTTATTCCTGCTCAGAGGAGACACCCTCTACCCAGAATGCCCTTCATTAAAGTGGAGTGAGCCCAGACTGCTGGGTCTATTAAAGTGTTCTGAGGGTTTCTATAGGGAACTCTGTCACAAGGTATTTCTAGCATTCAAAGGACTTCCTAAGTTGCCTGCCAGGTTTCTAAGAGATATAGAAGTCTGTTGGAAAGTCCAGCCTTTCCTGCAACTTGACTCACATGGCATATGTCTGCGACCGATTCAACTCACGTCATGTGCTGCCCTTCTCTCCTCTCCAGGCATGCTCGCGGCAGGGGCTAGCCACTACCGATGCATACCTCCGCTTTCTCAAGGTTCCTTGTGGCAGCCGGGATGCCGCTGCCACCCACGCTGACTCCGGGCCTTGCTAGGTGCATGCATGCGCCACCAGGCCCTCCTTTGAAGACTCAAGGGCGGGAACCTTAGGGGCATCCCTGACTGATGACATCACTAGGTCAGGGTTTTTAAGCACCGCCTTCACCCCATGCTAGCTGACTTGGCAACGAGTTCCTTCGCTACTGGTGTTTGTTCCTGTCTCCTTGAACTCGTGGGCTCAGATCTAGCTGTGACTCTGGCTCGGGTACCCCCTCCTTAGGGGCCTGCTTGCGCTCCTGTTGGAGACCTTGTCTCCAGGCTTTCCCCACTCCTCAGGCTAGCCCTGCACCTTCCAGAGGTCCTGCCTGCCGACCTCCCTGCTCCTCAAGGTTGCCTTCCAGAACTGCCTTACTGCTTTGGAGACTCAACTCTGTGCTCCCTCGCTCCTCGGGGCAATGCCTATGCCAGTGACTGTACTCCACGCTTCCCATTCCTCGGGGAAGTGCCTATGTTCTACACCAGTGATTGTACCTGTGCTTCCCCACTCCTCAGGGTAGTGCCTACGTTCTACACCAGTGACTGTACTTTGCACCTCCCCGCTTCTCAGGGTAGTGTCTCCATTCCTCTACCAGAGGTTCCATCGTGCACAGCTCCGCTCCTCGGGGTTGCTCACGTCATTACTTTGGAGATTTGACTCGGGCTTCCCTGCTCCACGGGACAGCCTACGTCATCACACCAGAGCCTCCTTCGCTACGCAGCCCCACCCCTCGGAGCTGCCTCTGCGGCATACCTCCTGAACCTCCTGCCTCGCACTCCCCGCTCCTCGGAGCCTGCCTAGCACTTCTCTCTCAGAGGTTCCTGCTCTGGCACTTGCATCTCCAGCTCAGCTTGTATACTGTGGGTTCCCTCTGAACTGTGTCACTCACCCCGCTCCTCGGGACCTCCCACAGAATTCTCTCTACAAGCTCCTGCGATAACGTGGTTACAACACGGGATGCTCTGTTCCTCTACACACTACTACATCTCCTGCTGTTTTGCAGAGCTCATCGAGGATATGGACACAGATGCACTGGCATATTGGCCACACAAGTATGAAGTCTGGCCAGACCTAGTCAAGGTGGCCCAACAATCTTTTCTGCCTGCCAATCAGAATGCCCAGTGAATGTGTCTTTTCAATGGCAGGGACTTAATGAGCCCTCATCACTCAATACTAATGCCAGAGTTGATGGAAAAATTGGTGTTTTTGAAAATCAAACTGTCTTTGCTTGGGTTTCCAGAATGTCATTGCATGTGGCAACATGCTGAAAGCACCTTGAAGGCCTTGATGCCATTCTGCCTACCTGCCATGATCAAGACATACTAACTAAATGGTATTACTGCCACATAACTACCTACCTACCATGTTCATATGTACCACCTTATGGATCTTGCTGCTACTGCTCTGTTTACCTAGCATGCCCCTTATGCCAAGTTAGGAATCTTGCAGCTACCACTCTGCCAACCTGCCATGTTCGTTTATACCAACTTAGGGGTCTTGGTACCACATGCCTATCTGCCATACCCTCTTACACCATCCTAGGGGTCTTGCTGCTACATGCCTACCTGCCATGACGTAGGGGGTCTTACTGATACTGGTCTGCTTGCCTAGTTGCCATGCCACTTATACCAAAGTAGGGGATATGCTGCTATCTCTCTGCCTGTCTATCTGCCCTGCCCCTTATACCACCTTATAGGGCTTGCTACTATCACTCTGCATACCCACCATGCCCCAGATGTACCACTTTAGGGGTCTTACTACTACTGCTCTGGCTGCCTATATGCCATACCACTTATCCCATCTTAGGCATCTTTCTGCTACTGATCTTCCTATCTTCCATGCCTCAGATATACCAACTTTTTATTTTATTTTATGCATTTTACAATACCAATTCAAAAAGAGAAAATAAAGAATACAGATATCTCATAATCTAATAGGTAACACACATATCTATATATTTAAGCCTTATCTGTGATAATAAGGAATTCTAATTAAACCCCAGGAAAGAAAAAAAATAATAAGCGGTTAAAGGAAAACAAGGGATTCCCCTCTGAATAATTGAAAAGAAGACTACTCCTAGATTATTTTCACTTTGCCTCGTTACCTAAGGCTACATCTTCATGGGGATGGGTGTCAAGAAATTTACGTAATTGTGTAATTTCAAAAAATACATATTTCTGACTATTTCTCAAAATCTCGCATCTACATGGATATTTTACAATAATTTTACCCCCCATATTTTCTACTTCAGTTCTCAAATCTAGGAATTTTCTCCTCCTCAGCTGCATCATTCTGGAAAGATCAGGATATATCCAAATTTTCCCCCATAGAAATTTTCCATTCTATTTCTCATATGTAAACGAAACACAGCATCTCTATCCATAGCATATACGAACGAAACATGCAATATTGATCTAATTTCTATCTTTGTTTCTATAGTGGCTTCTATTACTTCGGTTAAATTTAGTGATAATTCAGCTGATTTATTCTCTACTGTTATACTACCTTTAATAGCGACATAATATATCTTAGAGATAGGAGGCAAAGATTGTTGAGGCCATTTTAAACCTGAATTAAATATTCTTTAAATATGTCTAAAAGTGACACCAAATCAAGTTTGGGAAAATTCAAAACTCTAAGATTTAAATACTTTTGAGAATTTTCAATTGTCTCTAGTCTTTTATTATGTAGTATTTTGGTTTTCGTAAATCTTTGATGGCATGTTTCTAAAGTACTCATTCTCTTTTCCATCAATTCTCTTTCCTTATCAATCCTTGCAATAGAAGACTCCATATTTAAAGATCGAAGATTTGAGTCAGTTGTTAGTTTCGTCAGGTTAACAATCGCTGTTTCAAGTGATGTAATAGCGGACCAGAGAGAATCCAATGTTATCACATTTGTTTACCCGGTAGTATTTTCATTTCAGATCCTGATTCCCATTGTCTCCTTTTAGCTAGGTTCTCACCATTCATCTCATCTTTAGAAGTAACTACTTGTACAAAATCAGAAGAAAGCAAATGAGGTGGAGGAGGAGTACACGGGGCACCGGGACTAAGAGATGTTTCGGCCGGAAGATCGGGCATCCGCTCTATGCCTGTATCTTCAATGGCCCCTTTCTCCAGTTGCTTACTAGGAGCTAGTGAGAAGAAAGCTGGTATCTGGGATTGAATAGGCTCAGATAGTGGAGATGATGTTATCACCTCACGTATCTTTGCCTTCCTTTTAGTATGAGGCATAATAATACGTAAATTGTATACTGTGATACCTAGCTTCCCTCTCTCTGGTGTCTTCGATAGAAAAAACTTCCAGTCCTGGGTGGGTTTCAGAGCGAGTAGAATTAAGTAATAAATGTAATTTACTCACATTTAACAACAGTCCAATTCCGGGAGCATTCCTAAGTGTGTTGTCCAAAGAAAATGTTCAGCCAAGCCACGCTCCCCTTTGGCACGCACGGCTTCGGCGACGCGCCGGCAGTAGCAAGCGCCAAAGGGGGTTGGCTTTTAGGCAGCAGCCAGTCACCCCTTGATGACGTCAGCGCGGGCAAGGTTTAGGCGGCTCATTGGGGGCCGGGGAAGTCACCTCACCCCTTCAGACGTCCGCAGGAAACTTTCTAAAGGTAATGTCCTTCTTTTTCTCGCTCCTCCACCGAGAAAGCGCCGAAGGGGGCTGGCTTTTATGCAGCAGCCAGTCACCCCTTGATGACGTCAGCACGGGCAAGGTTCAGGCGGCTCGTTGGGGGCCGGGGAAGTCACCTCACCCCTTCAGACGTCCGCAGGAAACTTTCTAAACTAATGTCCTTCTTTTTCTCGCTCCTCCATCCAAGATATACTAACTTAAGGGTCTTGCTGCCACATGACTACCTGCAATGCCCCAGATATACCATCTTAGGAATCTTGCTGCTACTGATGTGCCTACCTGTCATATCCACTTATGCCATCTTAGGGATCTTATGCTACTGCTTTGCATACTTATATGCCATGCTGCTTATATCAATTTAGAGGTTTTGCTGCTACCACTATGTCTATCTAAATGCCATGCCTTTATACCACCTTAGGGGTCTTGCTTACATATGCCTACTTGCCATGACCCTAATACCACTTTAGAGTTCTTGTTGCTATTGATCTGTCTACTTGCCATGTCCCCTTATACTACCTTAGGGGGCCATGCTGCCTTATAACACCTCGCTGACTGACTACCTGCCATGCCTCTTATACCACCTTAGGGTTCTTTCTGCTACCGCTCTGCCTTCCTGCCATGCCTCTTATACCACTGTAGGGGTCTTGCTGCTAATTCTCTGCCTACCTTCCTTGCCCTGATCTTGGGGGTCATGCTGTTAATTTGCCTACCTGCCGTACCTAAGATGTATCAGCATGGGAGTTTTTATGCCTCCATGTTATTTGCTGTTCTTAGTTTGTTGATTATACTGGGGTGTTTTATTTGTCCCCTGAAAAATAATTGTGAGAAAAGGAAAAGAATTCAAGTTTCTCTTCCCACTGCACCTGTTTAATGGTTCCTCATTTTGTTCTACCCCTCAACAATACTAGCCTGGTTCTCCCATCTTGTTTGTTGGTTTTACCAGGGTGTAAAGTCTGCAAAACACCTCAGTCCGAAGGAAGAAATACATGTAGAACAGAACACATAACAAGAAAGATCTTTTACATGTTCTGAATGTGGAAAGAGTATCAGTAGGAAGAGAGAACTAATGCAACAACAGAAAATCAAGAAAAGGAAGAGACTGTCCATCCAGTAGTAAAATCAAGTTCAAGTTGGGTTTGAAATAAAAGCTCATGTCACAAAAATGATACTGATGACAGATCAATCTCTTGTACTAAATCTGACAAGTGGAAAAAGCTTTCACAGGAAAACAGACATCTTCCATGCCAATCTGTCTTGTTGTTCTACCCCATATCCTTCACCTTAGACGTTTTTCTTCTACTCAGCATTACTTGCTGCTTCCATGCTTCTTATCTCCCATGCTTCTTATATACCATCTTAGGAGTCTTGCTGCCACATGCCTACCTGCCATGCCCCAGATGTATCACTTTAGAGGTCTTGCTTCTATTGATCTGCCTACCTTCCTTGGTCCCTTATACCACCTTAGAAGTCTGCTGATACCACTCTGCCTATCTGTCAGTCCCTGATATACACCTTGGGGGTCATGTGTTAATATGCCTGCCTGCCATGCCTGTTATGTATCAGCATGGGATTTTTAGTGCCTTCTTGTTGTTTGCTGTTTTGAGCTCAGCCTAGTTCTCCTACCCTGTTTGTTTGTTTGTTTGTTGGCTATATTGTGGTGTTTTGTTTCCAGAAAAAAAGCAGGTGAAAAATAACAGAGAAATACAAGTTTATCCTCTCACCCCACCCTTTTATGGTGTCCATCTTGCTGTCAAGGCCTGTCTAGGTTTGTGCTGTTTGCGATTCACTGCATCCCTCACATTGATGGTTTAGACATATTTACGCTGTTTGTAATGGACCGGACTCCAAACCAAGGTCGTTTAGACACATTTATGCTGTCTGCAATGCACAGCACTCCAAGATTTGAGGGTATAGGCACCTCTATGCTACTTGCAATTATGCATACTGTATGCCTTGGGCGCTTTGATACCTTAAGCTGTTAATGATTCTATTTACTATGTCTTGGGAGTCAGAGTTCGTCAGCATATATTAACTCTACATCACTATAGTTAATCAAGTAACAGATGGACCCATAACTGAGTTAATGATCTATTTGCAGTTTCACTGTACCAGTCATCTGTAAATTAAACATGCATGGCTTTATCTTTACAGTTTGACAGAAGTATATGCTAGTTCACTGGTAGGGTCAACTACATTCCTCCTACTGAGATAGGCATCCCCCACTCTGGCTCTCTATGAGCTTCTTTCCATATCCCATTCCCTTATGATACTTGGTGACTCTTGCTTTTACCCTAGCTATCCGTTGCTTTGGACACCTGCTTCACTGCTCCTCAAGCTTTTGATACCATTATTCCTCAATTTCAGCCCTTGAGGTACACCTTAGGGGGTTTATGGCTTCTTTACTATGCTCCAACCATTTCAAATTTAATAAATTCCAGTGCTACTGTTGCTACCACTGCTTCAAGTCTTGATACCTTAGGGTGCTTTCTCTGCTGCTCTGGCTGTCTATGAGGCTCCTTCTAAATCCCCTTCCCATAAAGTACTAGTTAAACCTTGCTCTTGCCCTGGCCACCTGTTGCTTTGCTTACTTGCTGCACCATTCCTTGGGGTCCTTCATGCCATTCCAGGTACCATGTGTTCTTGACTGTATGATAGAAGCATAAGCTACTGGTAGGATCAACCATGTAGCCATGCATCTGACTGGGACAGGCATTCCCACTCTGGTTGTCTTGGAGCTTCTGTCCAAATCCCCTTCCCCACATTAATTGCTGACTCTTGCTCTTGCCTTGGCCATCTGTTGCTTTGGGCTTTTGATACCATTCTTCCTCCACCTCAGCCCTCAAGGTACATGGACACCTTGGGGGTTTTATAGCTTGGGGGTTTTATAGCTACTTTACATACTCTGCTCCTACTATTTCAATTTTTAATAATTGCCAGCACCACTGCTGCCACCACCTACCTTAGGGTGCTTCCTCTGCTGCTCTGGCTATCTAGAAATTACTTCCAAATCCCTTTCCCCTATGGTATTTTCTGACTTTTGCTATTGTTCTGGCCATCCTTTGCTTTGCATGCTTGCTGTACCACTTCTCAGGCTTTTGATACCATTTTTTATGTATATCTTGTGTGTGTGTGTGGGGGGGGGGTTCAGCTTCTCTTCTTGCTGCATTGCTCTGCTCCCACCATTTTAGTTTTTTATAAGTGCCAGCACCACTGCCTCCGCCATTGCTCTAAACCAGTCTTGGTACCTTAAGGTGCTTATCCCATTGCTCCAGCTGTTGCGTAGGAGGTGGATCCTTGGGCTGAGGTGGGGTTCACACAACCCATAGGTGAGGACCTACGGGTCCCCAGCATCAGCAGGTGGAGTGGGCTGAAGCTGTAGGCCACTGGAGCTTCACCTATATCAGCCCACGTTCCCCTCGGGTTGAACTTTCGGGTGCCGGAGCCGGCAGGACTTAGTCGGGCCTGAAGTTTAAGTACAGGTAGGAGATGGTTCAGCCCAGAGACAGCAGCCAGCAGGTGGCATGGTCCTATCCCGGACAAGACGTTGAACTGGAACTCAAGCACCAAGGGAAAAGAAGGAACTGAAGGTGCCTGAGCAAAAAAAGGCCGAAGCCTTAATAGTCCATGTCCAGAGGATAGGTACAGAGGCGCCACTGTCAAGCTTGAATGGAAGCTGGCAGCACTTGGGAGGTGTAGCAAGCAACGTAGAACTCTGGACTCAAGAAAGTCTGAGGCGAAGTCATTCGTAGCAATGGTCAAGGCACGGAGAAGGCAGGCATGGTCAAACGTAGCAATGGTCAGTCACAGAGAAGGCAGGCGTGGTCAGACGTAGCAATGGTCAGGCATGGAGATGGCAGGCATGGTCAGACACAGCAATGGTCAAGGCATGGAGAAGGCAGGTGTGGTCAGGCATAGCAATGGTCAGGCATGGAGAAGGCAGGCATGGTCAGACGTAGCAATGGACAGGTATGGAGAAGGCAGGTGTGGTCAGACATAGCAATGGACAGGTATGGAGAAGACAGGTGTGGTCAGGTGTCGCAATGGTCAGGCATGGAGAAGGCAGGCGTGGTCAGACGTAGCAATGGTCAGACATGGAGAAGCAGGCATGGTCAGACATAGCAATGGACAGGCACGGGGAAGGCAGGCATAGTCAGACGTAGCAGAGGTCAGAACCAGGTAGTCAATCCAGTAGACAGATGAGACGAACACAAGGAACAGGAAGCAGGAATCACAGGAACAAAACAAACCCAAGCAACTAGAACTTGGAAACCGGAACAGGAGACCAAGGCGACCTGTTGCAAAGGCAACACTGAGGAGCACTGCCTGAGCTTTATGTTGAGGGAACTGACGTCAACATCCGGGTCCGTGGCCAGGTTCCCATCGCTGGCCCTTCAAAGATTTCACTGGTGCACACGCTTGCCTAGGGAGGGGTGCAGTGCCACCAGCAGCATCTCTCTGCGAACTACGAGGAGAGGCCTGACAGATGGAGGCATCCTGGCTGGAGGTCCCAGGAAGTGAAGCAGGGCCGGAGGTGCTGGTGGAAGTCCGAGGTCCGGACTGGCGGCCCACCGCCGCCAGCAACAAGGAGCTGGAGCCTGAAGCTTGTGTAGAGAGATGAGAGGGCCGCATCGCGGGGCTGTCGCGGGTGACGAGCGTAACACTAGCTTTCTATGATGTTCCTTCCAAATCTTTTCACCTATTCTTGCACTTGTCCTGGCCATCCATTGCTTTAAAAAAGCCTTACCTACCCAGTTAACTTTAATGGTGTCATACTTACTTGGACAATTTCTTAAAACTCTTGGAAGTACACCCTTAGGGGTAGATTTTCAAATAACGCGAATAGGCGTACTTTTGTTGGCGCTCCAGGCGCCAACAAAAGTACGCTGGATTTCAGTAGATACGCGCGTAGCCGCGCGTATCGGCTGAAATCCGGGATCGGCGCGCACAAGGCTATCGATTTCGTATAGCCGGCGCGCGCCGAGCCGCGCAGCCTACCCCCATTCCCTCCGAGGCCGCTCCGAAATCGGAGCGGCCTCGGAGGGAACTTTCTTTTGCCCTCCCCTCACCTTCCCCTCCCTTCCCCTAGCTAACCCACCCGCCCGGCCCTGTCTAAACCCCCCCCCTTACCTTTGTTGGGGGATTTACGCCTCCCGGAGGGAGACGTAAACCCCCGCGCGCCAGCGGGCCGCTAGCGCGCCGGGACGCGATCTGCGGGCGGGTCCGGAGGGCGCGGCCACGCCCCCAGGCCGCCCCCGGCCGTAGCCACGCCCCCGGAATGCTCCCGACACGCCCCGAAAACGCCACGCGGTTCGGGCCCGCCCCCGACACGCCCCCCCCCCCCGACACGCCCCCTCCGAAAACCCCGGGACTTACGCGAGTCCCGGGGCTCTGCGCGCGCCGGTAGGCCTATGTAAAATAGGCTTACCGGCGCGCAGGGCCCTGCTCGCCTAAATCCGCCCGGATTTGGGCGGATTTAGGCGAGCAGGGCTCTTAAAATCCGCCCCTTAATCTTAGTTTTTCTCTTTGTTCACCTGTGTTCCTGCCTTTGTAATTCAATCTATATTGAGTGAGTGCCAACTCTTTACACCGTTGTGTGGACTAGTGAGTCTCACATGGAACAACGGTATATAAAACACTCAAATAATAATAATAATAATAATAATAATAATAAAACTCATTTCCCTTATGGTTCTTGCAATTATTGGTCTCTTCTATGAATTACACCACAGCAAAAGGTAAGGGCTGAAGCTGTGCAGCATCCAAAACTACCAGCTCTAAATTCCTCCATGATTACTGCTTCTGAGTTAATGGAGACAGTATTTGAATATACCGATTCAAAAGAAGAAGTGTGTTCTGATCTCTCTGAATCACAGGGCATTAACAGCTAGTAGCTAAAAAGCATTTAGTGCCTCTAATAGGGTGTATCTTAGCCTCCAGTGAAGACTTATTACAAGTCTAAACAGCCATCTCCTTCAGAAATGATGTCAGGCCTCCTTCAGGGTGTCTAGAGCTTTGTACCAGTTTGTTTAGTGTCCCTTGTCCTTAATTTGGAGCCTTGCATTGTTATTGCTATTCTGGGTGGCTGCTTTGCACCACTCATTATACTTTGGAGTCTTCATGCCACTCTTTCACTTGCTTTCACTCTCTATCATTGTCTTGCTTTCATCTACTATCAAAGCACTCATGTGGTGCTTTATTCACCCTTTATGGAGCCTTGAGTTCTTCATGCCACACTTGGTTCCACTTTGCTTCTCTTGTACAGCCTTAGAGAGCTCATCCCACTATTGTTGGTGCCCTTTGCCCCACTTTTAAAGCCTTGGGGTGATCTTGCAATTCTTGTAGCTGTTTTGCACCTCTGACGGTGCTTTGGGGAACTCTGGACACTTCTGGTATTCCTTTGCCCCTTTATGGTGAATTAGTTTCTTCATGCCACTTTGGTGCCATGTTGATATAGTCTTGTTGCGTTGGCATGCCGTCATCCTTATGAGATTTCTATTTTCTACCACGTTTCATTAGAAATAACTAAAAAATTCCAATTTGAAAGCCCAAAATAGGCTGCATTGCTTTCCCCATTAACTATAATAGTAAACAAATTAATAATTAAAACAAATACAATTTTTTTTGTTTGAAACTAATGAAATGAATGGAGGTGACTATGACATGAATGAACAAACCAAGCCAAATTGTTTTCTTTTCTATATTCCTAGTTGGAGTGAACTTCCTGAGTCAATGCAATAATTCTACCTAGATATGAGGGAGGAAAAAAAGAACAGGTTAGTTGCTGTGTGGTGGTAGTGAGAAGTGCATTCCTACCTAGAAGCCAGCACCCAGTAACGTACCCTTCCTGAAAGTGGTCATGAATTCCTAACTGCGAGAGGATGTAGGTATCATGACTGGATTCCACTCCTGTTTTGTCTGGCACTAAATCTGTTAAGTACTCATATTAACTCCTTGGGCTATATATTTAGCTTTAATCTAAGAGACATTAATCATCCACAGGTAACATTCCATCTACTATTTGTAGATGACTAGAAGTTTTACAGCTCCTGTGATCTTCACTTCTGAGTAGTTAAGAGTTTCTGAGATTACATCAGGATGATATCTGGCCTGGATAAATACACTAAGTTGACCTAAAGCTAAGTATAACTGAGAACATCACTTTGATTGAACACTGTAACATAAACTTGGTCCCAGAAAACAACACAGAAGCTGATCCAACGTAGCAGCAATGCAACCAAAACAAAATTAGATCAGTGTCAGGAAATACTTTGATTAAAGGTAAAAATCAGTGCTCGACTGGGGCCGAGTTTCGCCCATACAACGTGGGCTGCTTCAGGGGCTTTATACACTTCCGGTACACTGAGACACTGATTTGTGCATTTGTGCTGTTCTGTACTGTAAATTTAAACAAGATTCCTGCTGTGGACAAATACAGTAGACTTCCTGTTTGCTGAGATGTCAATCGATTTACAGACTGTGCGCTGAGCTATTGTGCCTAAGCTAATATCTGTAGCTGCACTACTAGTTACTGTGAAGCAGCTCACATTGTATGGGCAAAACTCGGCCCGAGTCGGGCACTGGCTTTTACCTTTAATTAAATGATTTCCTGACACTGATCTAATTTTGTTTTGGTTACATAAAGAACTTGAGC
This sequence comes from Rhinatrema bivittatum, assembly GCF_901001135.1. Lineage (NCBI taxonomy): Eukaryota > Metazoa > Chordata > Amphibia > Gymnophiona > Rhinatrematidae > Rhinatrema > Rhinatrema bivittatum. Next base: position 458,240,709 of record NC_042615.1, on the reverse strand, counting down.
AGGAAGGTGTATGCTAAAAACTATGAATCAACTTGCATCCTTGCACTGTCCTACAGTTTTGGAATTATATAGACTAGCCCCACAAATTTCTCGAACATTTAGATGTAAGAATAAGAAAATTCCTTCATGCAAAGCAGGTAATCTATAAAATCAAATGTATGCTGAGATTATACATTCTGAGACCTAAAGATGATATAGAAATAGATTAAACATATAGAGCTGCTGTAATAGACATCCAAATCAAAAGGCAGAAAATATATATCAGACACACAAATAAGTCAATACACAGAATGACATATAAAAATATATGTAAAATAATGTTAATTTTATTTAGCACAAAATGGAAAACATTCAAATATGTATCATCTCAAACAATAATAATGTATCCACTAGCTTCAATCTAAAATGATTTACATACCACCACTCACACTCACACATACTAAACACATAAAAAGATGTTACAAAAGGATTGCCTTCCACCATGTTTCGCTTAGCAAAGCTACTTCAGGGGAAAGTCTGCATATCATATCTCAATATATAAATAGTGGATACAATTCTGTATTTCAAATCTTGATCTTCTCTTGAAGAAAACCACAAGTGACATCATTGTGAGAAATAATTATTCCTCATTGTTCTTTCGCGGCTGTGGCCACTGCTGACTCCATCTTCTCCGCGGCATGGAGCTGCGACATCAATGCTGAGGTCCTCACCGGATGGCAGGAAGCCATTCCAGCTGTTGCCTGCTCCTCTCTGCATTTCTGTGTGGCAGGGCACCACTGTCCATGGTCCTGCCTTCCTTCAGGGCTCTCCTCTAGGCACCAGAGCGTGCCTCTTCAATGTATTTAAAGCGCCAGTGACAGGAAGTGCTCCTGGCCCCACCTGAATCCAGCTGGTCTTCATTTCCTTGTTCAGCCCTATTTAAGGGTCTCTCTTCAGTCATCCAGGGCCTTCGGATTGGGTTTCACAGTCGTCTGTGTCTTCTCTTCGGTCCAGGTCCTCCGTGGTCTACTCCTGCTTTGACGGCTTCGTCTTCATGTTCCTTATGTCCTTCGTCCGTGCCTCCAGATATCTTCAGGTTCCTCATGTCCTTCATCTGTGCTTCCAGATGTCTTTGTGTTCCGGATGTCCTCTCAGTGCATAGTTAAGCTCTGGAATTCATTGCTAGAGGATGTGGTTATGGCAGTTAGTGTAACTGGGTTTAAAAAAGGTTTGGATAAGTTCCTAGAGGAAAAATCCATAAACTGTTATTAACTAAGAAGCAATAGTAGCTTGAAATCTATTTAATGTTTTGATACTTGCCAGGTACTTGTATCTTGGATTGGCCACTGTTGAAAACAGGATGCTGGGCTTGATGGACCCTTGTTTTGACCCAGTATGTCACATCTTAATTTCTTATGTTTTTATGTTCTCAGAATGGCAACAGGACCTTTCGAATATTGACCTCTCTATATCTGAACAGAGATGAATTAATTTTTCTGCTGATTTTCTTTGGTAATTGTTTGTACTTCAAAAATTCTAAAAGCAGGAATGCAAGAGGTTTTATTTTTTTATCTAAGAATTTCAAGTATATTTTCAAATTAAAATGATTTATGTAAATGGCTGTTCAGGATACAAAGAACGAGGGTGCTTAAATTGATACTAATCAAGTTTAAATTCATTTTAAAATCAAGGGAAACACAATTTTTTTACAGCCAAGATGATAAGCTGCTAGAATAATCTATTTCTTGGAACTGAAACAACTTCGATAAAGGTATTTAAAAATGAAGGGAGCACACCAGCTAATAGTATAAATGAACATAGTCAAAAATATGCTTTTAGAATATGCTTGGTAGAAGGAAAAACACTAGCAATACACAAAAATATTTTTAGTCAAAAACTATATAAGAATGCAGATCATATTTATTTTTTTAATGGAATGCTTGAAATGTTTGTGCATATTTGGATACTGAGCTGAAGGAAGATATAAGATAAAAGATAGGTGGATTTACTGGGGCTGTCTGACTGCCCCTTATTGAATATAAACAAACAGGTCATAGTCATTTTGAATGTTTTATGAAATGAACTAAAATGATGTGAGTTCTAAAACATATGGCTGTGATCCGGATTTGCCTTAAACATATCAAAGAGTTTAGGTCAGATCTGCAACATGCAGTTCTTATAGAAACATAGAAACATAGAAATGACGGCAGAAGAAGACCAAACGGCCCATCCAGTCTGCCCAGCAAGCTATGCATTTTTTTTTTATTTCTCTCATACTTCTGTTACTCTTGGCTCTTAGTAACCTTCTGGTTCTATTTCCCTTCCACCTGCACCATTAATGTAGAGAGCAGTGTTGGAACTGCATCCAAATGAATATCTACCATAGTTAGGGGTAGTAACCGCCACAATAAGCAAGCTACACCCATGCCTTTGTTTACCCAGACTATGTAATTCAGTCCTTGTTGGTTATTGTCTATATATAGATCCACCTTTCTACGTTCCCCCTGCCGTAGAAGCAGAGAGCTATGTTGGATATGCGTGAAGTATCAGACTTCCTCCCCTGCCGTAGAAGCAGAGAGCTGTGTTGGATTTGCTTGAAGAATCAGACTTCTCCCCTGCCGTTGAAGCAGAGAGCTATGCTGGATGTGTGTTGAAAGTGAAGTATCAGACTTTTTCCCCTGCCGTAGAAGCAGAGAGCTATGTTGGATAAGCGTGATGTATCAGACTTCCTCCCCTGCCGTTGAAGCAGAGAGCTATGTTGGATATGCATAAAGTATCAGACTTTCTCCCCTGCCGTAGAAGCAGAGAGCTATGTTGGATTTGCTTGAAGTATCAGACTTCTCCCCTGCCGTTGAAGCAGAGAGTTATGCTGGATATGCATTGAAAGTAAAGTATCTGGCTTATTTAGTTTGGGGTAGTAACCGCTGTAACAAGCAAGCTACTCCCCGCTTTTTGTGAATTCAAATTCTTTTTTTCCACACTTCCTCTTGCCGTTGAAGCTTAGAGCAATGTTGGAGTCGCATTAACTGTGTGTATGTTTATTGAATAAGGGTATAATCTCCAGGCAGTAGCCGTCATTCCCGTGAGCCACCCACTCTTCATTCATGTCCTCTAGTTCTTCTAAACTTAAAATGGAAAAGTTGAAGACTTTTTCTTGGATTTAATATGCTTCATGGGAACAAAAAATATTTGGGAACCAATCAGTGATTTACTTTGTTTCAGTAAAATTAAACAAAATCATGTATGATTATAACTTTCTGTCCCAGCAACTAAAATATTTAATCTGTAAATCACCAACAAGAATAAGAAAATGTACATTCTCAAAGGAAAAATAACCATGATTAGAAAAGTAAAAATAATATATTAATGAAATATATGCAACAATTGTCAAGATTCAGTCAATTAAGCTGTAACTTTTCCAGGATAGGCATTTTCCCATTTGAAATGTACTATTGTTCGGAGCCACATCTGAAGGAATTAGAAACAGTAGGAACATAATCATAGAAAAGCTAAGCATGTGCATTTGTTTAAAATGAATGTGTAAAATGCAATAAATTAGGCCATTTTGGTGCATTCCAAATGAATGAACCAAAATTAGCCTCCTATTAAAATACTCAATAATTTTCAAGTATTTTCATATTCATGCATTTAAAAAAATAAAAATAAAATGGGCCTCTGGCAGGACCAGGCCAGGTCCTGTAACTGAGGTCTAGGCCCAATGCCATGGCTTAGCCTGAGGCCTGGTCCTGTTACAGAGGCCTAGGCCTAGGCCTGATACCAAGGTCTGGCCCCAGGCCTGGTCTCATTCCTGAGTCCCAGCTCGAGGCCTGGTCCCAAGGCCTAAGTCCAATCCAGAGGCATAATACCATGTCTCCCAACATCTTCTTTCTTCTATTGCCAAAAAATGACAGTGTCTGCTTGAAGGATGCAGCACAGTCATGCCACTATGGCATCTTCCTCCAAAATGGATGGTTCCATTTTATTGTTTGGCCACACATTTCGATGGCTATACATCAAAATTATGCCATCTACTTAGGAGGAAGACACTGCAGTGACGTCACTGCAATGAGTCCTTCAAGTGGACAGCATTATTTTTCAGCAATGAAACAAGAAAGAAGACATTGGGAGGCCTGGTTCTAGGACCCTGGGTTAGACATAGGTCTTGGTGATGGGACTTAGGCCTTAGACCGGCTCCTTGTTGTGCCTAGGCCTATGCCTAGGCCTCAGCAATAGGTCCAGGCCTTAGGCCGGGCTCTGGTACTGACCTAGGCCTTGGTGCCAAAACAAGACTTTTAGTTGAGCCCCGGCACTAGACCTAGGCCTCTATGCTGGAACAAAGCCTCAGACCTGGCCCTGGCACTGAGCCTATGCCTTAGCAATGGGATCAGGCTTTAGGCTGGTCCGCGGACTGGGTCTAGACCAGAGCCCTGAGACTTGAGCCCTGGACAAATCCTGTATTTTATTATCTATTGAAGTTATTGGACTTCAATACAAAATGAAAAACAAGTGGAACAAATAAATAAAAAATGTTTTTCATTTATTACAAACCAAACAAAGGGAGGTAACCTATAAAATGAATGGATCAACTGAAACAAAAATTTTGCCCCTGCACATCCCAAAAGCTCAATACTACGGCAAATTCTATTTGCAAGCAGTTATTCTGTGTATGTTTGTTTTGTCTATACAATATGTTACATTTACCAACATGTCACTTCACTTACAAAGGTATTCTATTTTATGTTCATTAAATAATGCGCAGAAATTGGAAAGAACAGTTGGCAAGTGACAACCAGCATGTTCTTCCCGATCTGATAGTATGCAAATGTTTTTATGTTATTGTGTAACCATATATATTTGTCTGTTTTAAGTTAATTTTGAGTTTGATTGATCCAAATTAGATGTTACAAATACCTTCAAGACAATCATTTTTTTTTTTTTTAAATCTAAGGGGTAGATTTTAAAAAGATGTGCGCGGGCGTACATGTGCGCACGCTACCTGGCGCGTGCACATGTACACCTGATTTTATAACTCACACACGCAGGCGTGCGCAAGTTATCAAATCAGGGATCGGCGCGCTGCCTTCCCTGTTCCCTTCCCCCTATCCTGACTTTCCCCCCTTCCCCTAACCTTCCCCCCCCCCCAGCCCTACTCTAAACCCCCACCAAAATTTGTATCTTACCTTTTGCGCCTGCCTCTGGGCAGGCGCAAGTTGCACATGCCGGCAGCCTGCCAGCACACGATCCTCTGACACAGCGGCAATGGCTGCTCTGTCGGAGGCCTCCGGGCCACCCCCGCCCCCGGACCGCCCCCAGACCGCCCCGCCCCCGGACTGCCCCTTTAGTAAAGTCCCAAGACTTACACGCGTACTGGGGCTTTAAGCACGTAACTGGGCCTTTTTTAAATAGGCCAGGCGCGCGCGTAAGGCAGGTTACACGCGTAAATCCTCTGGATTTACACGCATAACCATTTTATGTGTGAGGTTTAAGAAACTCTGATGGTGTCTCTTAATCTAGCAAAACCAAAAAGACTATAAAGTCTAATATCAAACTGTGTGCACCCAGTGTAATATAAAGTGCTGCAAAAATCTTGTTGAAATTATTGTGAAACCGCATCAGCAAGCCTGACAACGGCCGTGGAAACACTTGCCGTTCGGACCACTCGTCATTTGCGGTATTGGTATGTCCATGCAAATCACTTGTTTTCAAAGAATTATGAACATTATAAGCTTTATCTGTTCCTCCATAGAGAGTTCATAAGCCCGACAGCGGCCGGTGTTTCGCGATCGGTATCGCTTCTTCAGGAGTCATTTGCAACAGATCATGGAACAGATGCTATGTAAGAACAGAAACATTGCATGAAACAAAAGTGATATCAAAAAAGTACTTAACTGAAGGTGTCACAGCACGCCAACCTTTGTCCCGGACAGTCCATCGGGCTCAGCTGTAACTAAACGATGTATCCAGTAGCGCTGGATACATCGGGCTCAGCTGTAACTAAACGATGTATCCAGTAGCGCTGGATACATCGTTTAGTTACAGCTGAGCCCGATGGACTGAATTCAGCAGTAGAATATCAAGTTTTCTTATAAATAAGCAATATTGAACCGTTTTTGGGTCAAATAGTACATTACCTGTTCAGCATAAGATATCCTTGAATTTGTTGCATCACTTCAAAGTAACGTCATCACGTCTGATTTCTCGGCTTCAGATCTATCTCACAGCTGTTTTGTTGCTATAGCAATGGTTCTTGGATGACGTTTTGACGTCACAACGTGCTCAAAAACGCGGGCTTTTTAAAGGGTAGGTTTTTAGCGTTACTCTGTCCCGCTGAAGTTTATTGATTTTGGGAGACGGAATTGTCCGGGACAAAGGTTGGCGTGCTGTGACACCTTCAGTTAAGTATTTTTTTGATATCACTTTTGTTTCATGCAATGTTTCTGTTCTTACATAGCATCTGTTCCATGATCTGTTGCAAATGACTCCTGAAGAAGCGATACCGATCGCGAAACACCGGCCGCTGTCGGGCTTATGAACTCTCTATGGAGGAACAGATAAAGCTTATAATGTTCATAATTCTTTGAAAACAAGTGATTTGCATGGACATACCAATACCGCAAATGACGAGTGGTCCGAACGGCAAGTGTTTCCACGGCCGTTGTCAGGCTTGCTGATGCGGTTTCACAATAATTTCAACAAGATTTTTGCAGCACTTTATATTACACTGGGTGCACACAGTTTGATATTAGACTTTATAGTCTTTTTGGTTTTGCTTGGTTTACGGTGACAAGACTATTTTTTGGTTCTTTGTTTTTTGTATTGTGTAGTCTCTTAATCTAGACCAGAGAATATATTCTAAAGCTCATTGTAATAACCACCTCTCTTGTTATTATTTTCAGGATATGTGTCCAAACAGAGTAAACTATACACTTCTGGAATACACATAGGGGTTGACATGCCGGGAATATTTTAGAAAAGCCCGGCGACGCACGTAAAGCCCCAGGACGCGTCTAAGTACCAGGTCTTTACTAAAGGGGTGGGGAGGGGGCGGGGCATGGGTGGAACAGGACCAGAGGCCTCTGACACAGTGGCCATTGCCGCTGTGTCAGAGGATTGTGTGCTGGCAGGCTGCCGGCAGGCGCAAAAGGAAAGACAAGGGTCGGGGGGGTTAGAGTAGGGTAGGGGGGGGGAAGATTAGGGGAAGGGTTGGGAAGGTCATGCTAGGCTAGGGGGAAGGGAAGTTCCCTCTCAGGCCGCTCCGATTTCGGAGCGGCAAGCAGCCTGGGAGGGAACGGGGGAAGGCAGCGCGGCTCGGCGCAAGCAAGGTGCACAATTGTGCACCCCCTTGTGCACGCCGACCCCTGATTTTATAACTTGCGTGCACAAGTTATAAAATCACGTGTCCATGTGTGTGCGCTGGGTAGCACGTGCACCTGGACGTGCACGCACATGTCTTAAAATGTACCCCATAGAGCAGCAGGACTGAGCATGCTCAAATGCTGATACTGCACAGACAAAAGGCATTAATCTAGTATTTCCCTAGAGGCACACCTATCCAGTCAGGCTTTCAAGATTGCCTCAATGAATATGCATGAGATAGATTTGCATACACTGGATCTCCAATGTGTGCAAATCTACCTCATGCATATTCATACAGATTTCTTAAAAATCCCAACTGGTTAGGTGTCCCTCGTGGAAATGATTGGGAAACCCTGCAGTAAGCTATATTCCAGAAAAAAAAGTACTCCTTTCTAAAGACATTTTTGCTATCGTCAGAGGAATGTTTGGTATTAGAAAATACACAAATTTTGTTTAGATTCCCAAAAGTACAGTCGTGCAAAGTTGGTCTGCTCTTCTCATTCAAGATTTAGTAACTAGGTAGTTTGACTAGCTGAAACTCATTCATAGTTAGTCTCTTCAAATTTTAAGATGTTTTCTTCAAAATTAAGTTTATTCAGGAACAGAAAGGTCTGTTCACTCGTGCCTTTTCTAGACTGTTCCCAGAGATAAAATAATTCAAAATTTAAGAAACATCAGTTCTAATTCATATATGCCCTCTCTTTACACAAGTCAAATTACCACTCCTCTATTACAAAAGTATACTCTCTCATACTTGTACATCACAAAATCTGCACAATATATTCACATACCAGGCAACAGATCATCCTGTCAGATGATCTTATTTCTATGATTTGTATTTTTGTGGAGAAGCTGTTTCTCACCAGTTTCCATGAAGATTCGCCATGCTATAAATATGTACATTTTGTGGAGTCAGCATCAGCAGGGGAAGAGATAACAGAGGAAGAGGAAATACTCTATAGGGATGATATATAGGACCAAGATTTAGTTTTTGTGACAGTCTTAGGAACAAGTTATTTTCAGGTTCATATTTAATATGAAAACCATTTTATACTTTGTGCCAGCAGTTGGAGGAGGATCTGTAGCCTTCCACACAGAGAGTTCATGAGTTGCCATTCTACACCAGTTACTTGGCTTTTATTTTTTTGCCACTGGCATATTCCAGATCTCTTTCAGGATCACAGCAGGAATAAGCCAGTCAGCCACCTCATTCTATATTGTAGTTTTTGAGTGCTTTTCATAGGCAAACCAATATATTTCTTTTCCTACTGATAGCACTAACAGTAAAATATAACAGAATTTTATGAAATTGCTCATTTCCCTTCAGTTTTTGAAGCAATTGATTGCACACACAGAGTAATCAGACTTTCTACTTGGAGTGAGATCATCTACAGAAATCACAAGGGCTTTCACTCACTCAAAATGCAAGTGATCTGCAATGTCACAGTTTTAATAACTGAATTTGCATATAGGTTTCCTGGCACTTGTTATGAAGCCTACATTCAGTCACGGTTGAGTATTTTTGACTGCTTTGAATGTGGCAATATCACTTGGGGGTGGCTTCTAGGTATATACGTAGTACACACGACCACTAGTTTCCATCTAACTATTGCTTTGTTTTCTAACAGGTCTAGCAGCTCTGCACAAGGAGGCCTACTCCTGCCTAACCAAGGGCCAGGAGCAGTGTGATTTACCTTTACCTCTCTAACATGCTTCTTCTCTGCCTCTCCTCTACAAGGTCATCCCCTCAAAACCTGATGTATGATTCCAAAGCCTAACTTAAGAGTGCAGCAAATGAGAGCTACAATGAGGCCTAGAGGCAGACCAGGGCTGCAGTAGAGAGGAGTTTGGCCTACTGAAAAGCCACTTTAGGTGCCTGGACAAATCAGCAGGATGTCTGATATATAGTCTCAGTAAGGCTTATGACATTTTCTCAGCCTGCTGAATGCTACATAATCTAGCCAAGATCTGTGGCCTGCTTGTTCCTGAGGGAGAAAGCCCACATTCCACTGACACTGAAGAGGAGGAAGAGAAGGCAGAAAGAGAAGGGGCAATTGAAAACGTACAATGCCAAGCACATGACTAGGCTGTCCTCATAAGGAATACATTGATACAGAGATACTTGTAAAGTGAGTAAATGTTTATTTACAATGGGCTCTCTCCAGTTATACATATATTTACACAGAAACCTGGTGCTTATTTACAAAGCTGTCCCCTGCTTTTTCCAGTAGCCAGCGGCTACCTTGGATGAGCCACTCAGAAGCTATGCCTCAGGGAGGTACAGTCTGAGCTGACACTGCCCTCTGAAGAGGACTGAAAGTTCATGCTATAGTAATGGGGAGGGCTTGAAGAAGGAACCATGATGGGCAAGGATTTTTGTATGGCTGTTGCAAGGAAAGGGGGAAGAGTAGGAGGAAGGGCAGGAGGAGGAAAGCCATGAATATTTATTTATTTAGAAAGTCTTCTATACCGATGTTGGTCGAAACATCACCTCAGTTTTCATGGAACAAAAGCAACGGAAATTACAAGTAACAGGGGAAGGATAGGGGGTACAAAAAACCAATAGGAGAGCAGAGAAGCATAGGAACAAACAACAAGTGAACTATGATATGCCAAGAATCCATCTTCTCGTATGTATGCTGAAGCACATCCCCAATATGGTGTAGCTCTCCTGCAGTTTTCCTATCTGCTTATTTTTGCCATCATTCTCTCCTTGCAGGCCTCATGTAACACCTCTGGGGTGGCCACAGGAAGCTGTACAAGCTGGATGATGGCATCTTGCTGCTCCTATGGGAAAAGCTCTGGTGACCAGAGAATGCAACTCTTCCTCCTTCTCCTCCTTTTCCTCCTCCATCTCTGTATCTTATGGCTCTTCTTTGGTTCCAGCTTCTCTGTTAGAATTTCCCACCACATGTGGCAGCTGCTCCATCGATGACAGGCCCGGCCATTCCACATGCCCTTGTACACCTGCATGACTGCAGTATGACCTCTCTAGAGGAATGTCAACTTCCTCTCCTGCAAATATTGAAACAATAATGATTTGTATAGCAAACTGATTTTGTAGGGCAAACTGCTGATAGATGTATTTAAACTGCTTGTGTGAGAAGAATGGCATCCAATGCAGCTAGAAGATTTGAGCATATGGAGGACTTAAATATGTGGGCAGCAGCATGACTGGATGGATATCTGCCTTTCACTTATGGCTCTAGCAACTTACTGTTGTTTGAATTGTGCTTTGACTGCTATTATATTTTATCCACAGAGGAGAGGACATGCTTGACCTTTGATGCTCTTCCACAAACTCTGCCTAGCAGCCTTTCAGTCATTTAACCTGTACTGTAAAAGGCTGGCAAAGAGAGATATGATACCAGCACTGACAGTCAAACTAGCATCAGTGCTGTACTGTGGTCGGGGATCATTATGGTATACCATCCAGGCCTGACAATTGCCTGTCTGCTAGCAGGCAAGCTAACCAGTTGCAGGAGGCTGACAGCTATGGTTTAGCTTAGCACTTAAATCCTATAAAAGCTGGTCTTTGAAGTTCCTTTGTCTAGCCACTTAAAAGTCTCCTGCAGGAATTGTAATGCCTCAGGATGTAGTCTTAAAACATGGACCTGCCTTTATTCTCCCTCTGCCGGAGCTGTCTACCTTGCCCATTCTGCTTAAGGATATAACAGGAAAGCCTTGAATGGCTGCAGACAGAGGCAATCTACTTGTATGAGGGAAAGCACTTGTGCATGTTACCTATGTACACCAAGGAAGCAAGAATGGCAACAAGCTGAACTTACCTTTTGTGCCTTCTGAGCAGGAGATATCTTAATAGCTGACACCTAACACTGTAGCTTCATCCTTGGTAAACAAAACCTTCTATTCAATGGCAGATAAGCTATGCTGAGGTAAAGAATCCTTCCTACAGAAAGCAGCCTGTTTGCCTTTGATCTTCTTGTCGTGGACACTCCATTTTTTTCTGAGGTCTTCTACATCCCTGTGGTTATGAAAAAATGCATACATTTGTTCACCATAGCTTGCCAGATTTTGTGTTTCTGATAGGCATTCACTTTAGTGGATGTCTGACTAAACAGATTATTCTGAACCTTCAGGACTACAATGACCAAGATTGCTTCTGGCAGGCTTGTGCAGCTGAGCAACCCTCCTGGCAACCATTGTGCGTGTGCTGGACAGTGGATATGCGCACAGATATAAAATGCCTGTTTCTGCACATATATTGCTGTAAACTACATGCACATGTGGAAAATTGGCACATTCATTATTCATGCATAAAAAATTGAGAGTATATCTGTGGACAAAGTGCATACATGTGTACATTTAAGAAATGCATGCACACATATTCCTTACCTCTGCATATTCAATGTGCAATAGATATGGAGCACTTATTTTATTAAGATTCCATAACTAAATATGTCGTAATGTTTTATAAGAGTGTATTGAAAAATATTTATTTATGTATTCCTAATTATCTGCAGTTTTACCCATTATTAGCTAGGGATAATTTGCACACAGGAACATTAGGTATTTTCCTGTGATGTACACAAACAGGTATAGTTTTCAGGATATCCATAATGAACGTGCATGAGATATATTTCCATACAGTGGACATTTAAATCTATCTCATGCACGTTCATTATGGATATCCTAAAACTAGACCTGTTTGTGGCACTCCAGGATCCCTGGCGTAGAATATGTTATATGTGCAATGAAGTTAAGACTACTAGGTCAGTTGACTTGATGAAAATGCTAATTACTAGGGCCAGAGAATGGCAACTAAAATGATAAAGGTGATGGAATGTTTCCCCTATGAGGAAAGATTAAAGAGTGCAGGTCTCTTCAGCTTGGAGAAAAGACAGATGAGAGAAGATATGATAGAGTTCTATAAAATAATAAGTGGAGTGAAACAAGTAAATGTTAATCGGTTATTTACTCTTTCAAACAGTACAAAGACTAGGGGACATTCAATGAAGTTACTAGGTGATACATTTAAAACTAATAAGAGAAATATATTTTTACTCAATGCATAATTAAGTTCTGAAATTCATAGCCAGAGGATGTGATGAAAGCTATTAGTGTAGCTGTTTTTAAAAAAGGTTTGAACAAGTTCCTGGAGGAAAAGTCCATAAACCATTATTAAGATGTTAGTTAATAGATTCCATGTTGCTTATCCATGCTATCTACCCCCTGGAATCCTGCCAGATACTTGTGACCTGGATTAGACACTGTTAGAAAAAGGATACTAGACTTGATGGACCTTTGATCTGATGCAGTATGCAAATATTATGTTCATTCACCTTGCTTTAGAATTTGAGTGCAGTAGCTATTGGTATATTTTGGTAGTGTACATTAAAACTTCTCTCATGATATGACTGTTTTGTAGTAGCAAGGTATATGCTGCCTAATGTGCCACTGTAAGGAATGGCAGGTCTTGAACCAGCAATCTCTGGAACTCAGAGAACTGGTCTTTGGATATGGCCACAAGACCCACTGATCTCAGAGCACTTACATAGTAATCATCTAGTAATCTTAGTGGGAGCTACCACACCTCTGGAAGCTCCCAACTGGACCAGCACAGAATGTTGTCCCCATATTGAGCCCTGAATATAAGGAGATCTCACTTGGCATGCCTTTGTTGGTCTAAAAAGTCTCATGAGGCCTTGCCTGTGGAAAACCTGCTTGGTTAGCCTTGATTTCTGATCCACACCAAATTTCTGAACTATGCTGTGTCCAAAGTCTCGATCTGTCTATGCCCACATGTATTCCATGGACCATAAAGTCACAGGTGTGGCCTGCACCTGAGGACTCAACTCATGGGGAACAGCCACGGCAATGGGGAAGGACACACCCAGGCTCTGTGCATGATAACTTTCCATTCTTCACCATTAGATGGAGCCCCCAACTAGAATATAACAATTTTTGAGATGCCTTATGGACACAGTTCTATGCATACAGGTCCATCTCTAGTCCTTGCAACAAAAGGTGGACACTCTGTAAGGGAATTTTGATCATGAGAACAAATTGTCCTCTATTTTGATATCCTTGATCATGACCACACCAAGGAACTTTTGAGTTTACTCACCCTGAAATTCCTCAGGGAACTGCTTTCTTCTTAACTAATATTTTCAATCAAATAGTTTCCAACCTTTTGGTGTTTCTGGATTGATTTTCTGTCTCAACGTCTTTCTTTCCTCATTCTCTGCCCTTGCCTCTATTCCTTTTTCTTGTTTTCTGTTTCTTTCTGGTTTCCTCTCTCCTTTTCTTTTCTATTTCAGTTCTTTCTCTTCCTTCTTTGTCTCTTTCCTCTCTAGACAATATTTCAATTCTTTCTCTTCCTTTATCTATCCTCCTCTTCTGCTTTTTTCCTTCTTTCCTCTCTTCCTGGTCTTCATTCCTTCTTTCCTTTCACCGTTTCTTCTCTCCTTTCTCATTTTCCTGCACTCTCTCTTCCATTTCTTTTCTTTTTTTCTCCACTATCTTCCTGGCTTACCCCCTTCCCCAATCCAAGGCCCTCCCTTCTCCAAGTCCTACCATTCTTGGTCCTCTTTTCCCTCTTTATTGTCCTCACCATCTCCCACCTTTGCTCTCCTCTCTACCTTGCTCTTATCTTTCTATCCTCTTTCCTATCTCCTTACTCCCACCTTTCTCTCAGCCCACTCTTTCCCACCCCACAAATTTTGATTTCCCTCCTCAAATGCACACACAGACACACACATTCTTGCCCCCCCCCCCCCTCTTTTCTTGCTCTCTCCTCTGACTGCGTTGCTTGCCTCAGTGCCTGAGTCCGTCACTCTTTCTCTCTCTTTTCTCTCTTCACTCTCTGCTCCTTTACTCTTTTGGTCAGTGCAGTCCCTGGTAGGGCTGAAATAGCAGGTGGGACCCACAGAGGAAAGCCCTTCCATACAGCTGTTGTTTCCTTTCCTTTTGCTGCTGATTGGCTCTGGTTAGCAGAATGAGCCAATCAGAGGCAAGAAAGGGGGTGGTGGAGATGCAGGTGGAGAGGCTACTCCCACCTTGGCTCCTGCCTGATTCAGCTGCCATTCTAGTTCCTGCCTTTTCATCATCAAACACCTGCACAAAAAAAATAATACCCATGCCAGGAAGAGCAGGATGGTTTTTAAGAGTCTCTAGGTCAAATCCGGAGAGTTCCAAGATATGATTATGACTGTACATTGTATCATAGACAGATGTATATGCATTACTCTTTCCCATATACCACTTGTTTTGCAGTTTCGATTTGTTATAACATTTTAAACATGCTAATGTCAACACTTTTTCTTATCTGCATGTCCAACTGGGGCATGACCTATCTGTGTCTAAATTTCCACCAAAGCTTTCTGGCCTGTTCATTATAATTGCATTCATGATTGTTCATGCACATACACTGACTGTATGCCACAGAAAGGAAGGGCAGATGACTAATGAAAAAGTAAGGGGGAAGGAGGATAGAAAGAAAGCAGGTGGAAGAAAATAATGACTTGCATTAAGTTTGCTTCTTTAACAGTCAGTTTACAGTCTGTTGCTGCTACTACTAATTCAAGGACAGGAGGAGCAGAGCAACCTCAGTCCATCCAACAGCAGTAACAGAAAGACCATGGGTGATCCTTACACTACCCTCCCACCAAGGTCCATTTATTTTTTGCAGAATTATGCATTGTCAGTTTCATTTGCTGGAATGAGATACCATTATGTACATTGCAAATGTTGAATGATTGGGTGAGATTGCAGTGAAGATATGAGAGTGAAGGAGTCATGAGTTGAAAGGAACTGTATATGTAAGGAAATAGCATGTACATAAGCATATGGCGTAGTGATCAGTGGCTGATGGTAAAACCATATTGCAGGACAGGGTTAGAACTTATCAATGAAAAAAGAAAGAACTCTGATGTTAATGTTATAATCCACTTGAGGACCAATGACCTAGCTAAAAATGGAGTCAATGTAGTGCAGAGGGAGTTCCAGAATAGGCATTTTCAAAGGAATTGCCTATTTACGCTAAGGGAGAGGAAGGGTTCTATCATACAGCCACTTGGCTCATAACCTGCCAACCTGGTGTAAAGAAAAATTATTTAGCTATATTTAGGGTTGGGCCCATTATGGAAAAATAAAAGGCTATATTACAGTGATGGCCCACAACTTTCAGTGACAAGATAAAGGATCCAAAGTGAGAAATTCAGATCATACATTGACAAACTAGAGGAAGAGAATAGCAGACAGAAGCCAGTGGTCTGTCTCAACATACATGTTAAGGCCTTATTGCATAACATGCTATTTATCATGCAGAAGAAGGCCTTAATATATATGTTATGTCATGGTTTCGCCTGCCATGCAGTTTCGCCATGCTCTGATCCAGTCTGCTGTGACACATCCCCACCAGCAGAGGCCTTCAGTGAGCTCTGCCTGTGGTGCAACCTCCTCTCCACCAGGGGTCCTCACCCTTGTCAAGCTCCACCTTGCTGCTCTCACCACACCCAAGCTCCATCCCCATTTAACCCTGCCTTACCAGAACCTAAATCAGCATGGGTGAGCGCATTGCTAGGCTATTATCATTTTGTTTTTTATATCTTATTATATTTTAGGATGTATTATTTTATGCTATTTTTAGATTAGTATTGTTATTTATTTAGTAATAAATATTGTCTTCTTATTATTGTTTTTAATGTTCATTTTATCTGTCTTTGTTTTTATATTTGATGTAAACCGGTGTGAAGCTACCATGAATATCGGTAAACAAAAATAAATAAATAAATAAATAGATAACCTAGATGCCGTTTCATGGAGTCACCTTTGGCTCTCTGATCTGGCCACTCTTATGTTGTTCTATGTCTTGTGGCCTCCAGACCTTCCTGTATCTTGCTCCTTGCCTTGTGGCCTCCGGGCTGTCCTTATCTTGCTCCTTATTATGTGGCCTTCTCAGGCCTTACCTTCCCTAGTGGCCTCTGAGCCTTATTCAGCAGCTTTTGGGTCTTCAGTGTTGCTGCCTTCAGGCCTCAATGTTATGTGTTGTCCTTGTCTGCTCCTATCCTTGTCTTCCTTGTTTAAGTCCTTCCCTGGTCTGCCTTGTATAGTCCTTCCCTGCTTTGCCTTGTCCAAGTCTGTGTCCATATCCAACCTAGTCCCTGCTAAGTATCCCAGCCTGTGTCTGTAGCCAGTTCCAGCCTTATTCAGTATCCTGCCACCCTACTGTCCCAGTATCCATCCCTCAGCTCCTTGCCTGTTCCAGTATCCTTTCCTCAGCTTCTTCCCTGTACCTATACTCAAACCTCTACTTTGAGTCTGTCTCTGCCCACTACATCCAGTCTGTGTCTGCTTTATCTTGTCCAGCTTATCCAGCCTGTTCCGTTAAGCCCCACTGGCCCCCAGAACCCAAGAGCTCAACCTGTGGGAGAGGGGGCTAGCTAGGTAGAAGACTAGCCTAACCATGATGTTCAGCCGACATAGCCAAGTCCTATTGGCCCCCAGAACTCAAGGGCTCAACCTGTAGGGGAGGGAGCTGGCTCGGAAGAAGATTAGTCCAGTTTTCAACCATGAAATTTAGCCAACGTAGCCAAGTTCTGCTGGCCCCCAGAACCCAAGGGCTCAACCTGCAGAGGAGGGGGCTAGCCAGGCAGAAGATAAACCTAGCTTCTTCCCTGTTCCTCTGAGGATGCTTCCAGACCCCAGCCCACATGACATGTTAAAGTTTATTGCAGAGGCCTTAAAGTTTATTGCATATGCTGTTTTATTTCATGTTCCTTATAAAGTGATTTCTAAATTGTAATAAATGTACCACATTGGAATCAAAGATAATAACTGATATCCATTAAAGAAGGCTCTTGGCAGGACTGGACTGATCCAGTTTCTCTCCGAGTGAGAGAATGCAATCTAATCCTAAAAGTTAATAGTTACCAAGTAAGGTAATTTTACTTCTCTCAGGAATTGGAAATCATGCCTCCATAACTCAGTGAGAGTCAGCATCATAACAAGATCAATTAATAACATTTAGCAAAAAAATCTATATAAATACCGCTTCTTAAAGATCTCCACATTCTGAAGTCCAGCCCTTCATATTTTGAGAGTCTATTTATTGCAATCCAGCGAAATGGACAAGATCCAGGAAATTCTCTTCCAGTACTGTAACTATCCAGAGGGCTCATACCCTACACATTCTAAACCTAAATAGGCTAAGGTGACCCCCAAAGGGGTCAGTGGTACAGTACATTCCCTTACTACATTCTGTCTTAGTAAATGGGTCTGCCAATATATAGAAATTTAACATCACTCTAATTCTTCCTGTTCTCTCAATCTTTGGGAATCTCTCCCTTCTCGGACTTTTCTGTCCTTAAAATATGTCAGCTCCTCAGAGCCCTCTAATAGTTAAAGTGTAGTAGATCCAATGGAAAACCAGAACACATTTCTACTACTTCTTGTAAGCCCTTTTAGCCTTTACTGTGCAGACTGGGAACAGAAGTTCCTGTGGTAATGTCCGTGCATTCCTGGCCACAGAAACAACACAGTATTCCCTAAACTGTGATGCTCAATTACTGCAGTTTAGTGAAAATCGTGGGAACTAACCCGCATTAAAACCAGATGTTAACTCACAGTTTTAATGCGACTTAGTAACCATACCTCAGTGTGTGAAATATTGGCTATATTTTTCACAGCGCCAATGCACAGTATAATCGCATACCAAAGTCCATTTTTTAATTGAAAAATTTTTTAAATTGTATAATTTGCACAACCAAAATACCATAGAGTAAGGAGATGCCCCAAAAATTGAACACATAGATCTGACTCTGGCCTCATAACTCCTAGGCCTGCTTTGGATGTTTTTGTAGTTCGTGATAAAAGCCATATCTTCACATCAAAGATAAAACTTTTTGCTGCATACACAAAAAATTAACTGGGCATCACTGCCACACAACAAATGTCATACAATACATACCACCATTACAATCTTGCAGTTCTTCTTTATGTGAATATTTTTGTGTTCATGCCCACTTTTTTGTTTCCTGATTTTTGGGGGCAGAGAGGAGTTGATCATGTTATACTACACCAGCAGGATAAATTCATCAGACATTACAAGAGGATGCAGGACATTTCTAAAATTTTTAAAAATAATAATAATACTTATAAACAACATCTATTTGTAGTAAGAATATATTTAAATCAAACACTACTTCTACTCTTTGAGAAAAAAAGGAAAAGGAGATCATACTGTACAAGTTGAAAAAAAAAATCTGTTAGAGTGGCTGCATTTTTGCCTGTGATATTTCAGCCTGCAAGACATATTCAAGTCTGAGGGCTCCCAAAGGTGAAGAAATAGTTTGGATGTATTTTACCAAATTGATGTTTGTGGCCATATATGTAGGTGGCTTGCAAGATGTTAATGTTGCATCTATTGTGGATCTTCCTTTTATGGACTACAAATATCTTTTTCAGACAAATATATATTTTTGCTCAAATCTCTCAAAGATCTGCTTTTAATACTTTTGCCATTCAGAATTTTTACAGTATTCGCCCTCTAAAGGCCAAAAAGAAAATGCTGATAAATCGAGCCCAGAAAGAATGGATAGAAGGAAATAAGTACTTTGGAAAAACATAACATAAGAACTGCCATACTGGGTCAGACCAAGGGTCCATGAAGCCCAATATCCTGCCTCCAACACTGGTCAATCCAGTTCACAAGTACCCGGCAGGTTTCTAAGAACAGATAGATTCAATACTGCTTACACCAAGGGATAAGCAGTAGATTTCCCAAAGTCTACCTGGTTACTAAGAATTTATGGGCTTTTCCTACAGAACTTGTCCAAACCTTTTTTAAACAGAGCTACACTAACTGCCTTTACCACATCCTCTGGCAAATAATTCCAGAGCTTATTTGTGCATTGAGTGAAAAAATATTTTCTCAGATTTGTTTTAAAAGTGCTGCTTACAGCAACTTCATGGATTATTCTCTAGGCTTTGGATTTTTTTTTTAAGAGTAAATAACTGGTTTGATTTGTGTTTACCCTTTCCATCACACTCTTGATTTCATAGACCTCTATCATATCTCCCCTCAGCTGTCTCTTCTGCAAACTGAAGAGCCCATGGAGGATCCATTCCATCCTCTTTATCATAGAAACATATAGAAACATAGAAATTTGGCTGCTCTTCTCTGTACCTTTTCTAGTGTGACTCTCTTTTTCTAGCATCTTCCATAAACTGATTTTAAATGAGTTCAGACTAATGCATAAAGCAAGCTTGTAACAACTCAATGCAAACCTATACAGGGTCCTATGGAGCTGCAATGCATGCATTTTCTAATGTTCCCATTATTGAATTTGGATAGGGGATTCATTTTCTCCATAATGTTACAACTTCCCCTTACCTATTTTCCAAAGGATACTTTGAGATTTTCATTACATTAATCTTTCCATAACAAAGAGAGTAATTGTGATGTCAGGAAAAAAAAATATGCATTAAGTTCATGTTTGCTAGCTTTCAACACATTTACTGAGGGGGGGGACGGGGGGAAGTGTCCTTGAATTGGAACAACATGGACTGAGAGTTTGTATATTCTCTTCTATTTTTATTCCTCTGACTCTCTAATATGCAGTAACTCTGGCTCCCAGCAACTTGGCCTGATCATGTTTCAGAAAGTGAAGCTGAAATTGAAAATAGCAGGGGGAAAATAAAACATTCCAGGCTTTTTGCATTTGTGCATGGCAACATTCACGGTGGCATAAACTACATCTTGACGACGGGGTAATAGTACTTGGCACTAGACCAACTGTTGGACTTCAACCATAATGCATGCTCTGTGTTGTTTTAAAAATCTGACTTGTTCACTTTAAAAAGATATCTTTAATACTAGAGATCATGGTAAAAAAAAAAAAAAAGAAACTTAATGTAACATGTACATTCATCGCTAGAGATGTAATTCATTGGTAAGTCCTACCGCACAACATGAATGCCACGAAATTTTAATGAGCTCCTATGAGGAACAGCAAGCGGAAGAGAGCCACAAGAAGCTCTGTAGGAGGAAAGATTGTTTATTTTTCATTTCCTTATCTTATGCTCTTGAAGACATACACAATACTGGCGAGAAAAAAAAAAAAAGAGTAAAAAGTTAAGAGCTTGATGAAAATGGCTTTATCCGGTGGTGGCCCTCCTGATGCTTGAGAAAAAGAATCCACACAGTTCTGGGCATGTTGAAAAAACAGCAGAAAGTCAGCGACTGGAATATGAAATATGATGTTGGCAGAAAGTGACGTGTCCTTAATATAGCATGCCGATTAAAGTCTCGCACCCCCCCCCCCCCCCCCCTTTGTGTATATGGCAGAGCCACAATGGTTTAAGCATAGTCATGCACAAAATGCATTTTTTCAGTGATTGGCTGATTGGAAATTGAGTGGAGCTTTTCTTTAACTTCTGTTTTTCATTTGTTTATGCTTTGGTTTGGGGTTATTTTTTTCCCTTCTACCCTAACTTGCTAGGTTGAATTAGGCGAGCCCTTGCCAGGCTGAACTACAAACAAAGGCATCAGAAATTTCATAATTGCATTAGACCTCATCATATTAGTGGTCCGGGATCATTAGGAGAATTTTTTTCCCCCCCACTGCCAGGCCTTTCATTAATCTCCTGAGAAAAACCACAAAGCACAACACAGTAAAGCATGGACTGTATTCTAGCGTAGCAGCAGTTTGGGGGTGGAAGGCACAAAAGTTTGACTATGCTTTTTATTTTACAGTGCCACAAAGGGCCAAGGGATTTCAATGTATTTTCTTTTGCACAGGGAAGAAGCAGACACAACATTTGCAGTACAACTTCACACTGTGTCAGAAGTAAACTTTTCTCAAAGCAAGCACTGTACTGCAGAGTTTGAGCGCACCAAAGCATTCTCCTCTAACCCTGCTTCGCACCCACCTTCCACCCCTAAAAAAAAACATAGTTATAATATATTGAAGAGGTTTCTCTGACTTTCTTTAACGTTTTGTTCCTCGCTGTAGAAAGGAAAAGCACAGGTGTGCAGAGCTGCCTCCACAGTTTGTGCTGCAAATCTATTAACACCCTGTTAGTGCTATTCTTCCATGCTGTTCTAAAGCTTGGCTCCGGTTCTGAATGGAAGTGTGTATACTGTGCATTGTGTAAAGCAATCAGGGAACCTCGCCATAAGAACACTGCAAACACCTGCACGCAGCTGCAAATTATCCAGAGGGATAAGTGTTTGAAATTGCTGAATCCAAATGGGTGTGCAAGAAAGGCTTAGCCCAAAAAAAAAAAATCTTTTTAATTACGCGAACGCACACTTGACATTGAAAGGGAGTTCTAAACATCATTTTTCTTTTGGTAAAATGCACCTTTTTTTTACTTCTACAGAATGCTTTCCTAAATATTTTAGGGGATTATCTTTGTGCAAGACACAGCTCATCTACATTGCATAAACCATCTTTTCTAACCTTGAGAAACACATAACAAAGACTATCTTCTTCTATTCTACTTGAGATCTAATTGGCTTTTGAAATACAGGGGGCTTCTTAGACTCGCATCTGACTCCATTTGGCAGATTCCACAGAGACCATGCCGATGACTTCAAAGCTGCAGCTAGTTCAGTTGAATAGGCTGGTTGCTGTTGGTTTTGTTTTTCTTAAGACTCACCCTTGATTTTGAATAATATGAATATTCATATCTTTTAGTAAGTAAAGCCCTTGAAGACATCTATATCACTTTTTTATGTGTCGACTTATTCACTGAACTTACACAAAGTCAGTGTGATTCAGAGGGCAACAGTCTTGCACCTAATCATAATTGAGAAGGACGTGAGTATGGAAAGAAAATCCATACCACCGTGTCATATACTGTCTTGAATAGAAGTACACTACAGGGTAAGATGCTGTCCTACAAACAGTTCTTTAAAGCAATATCCCATTTTGTGCACATTAAAAATCTCCGCTATCTTTTGAAAAATCCCATACCCTTTGGGGTAACTTGGGCATTTATGGCTTGGGAAACCACCAGTGGGATAAAAGAGACTCTGGCTGTTCCTTATCTGCAAGTTTATTTACAGTGAAAAGCAAAACAGAAAATAATGCAGTTCACCTTGCAGTTCTGGTAGCACACAAACATTAAACATAGCAGATTTTGCACATTCTGGGTTCCTGCCTCCTCCCAGGGGACCCTCTTCTAACCCTTCTGAGCCCTGACTCCTTATAATATGGTAAGGGGAACCTCCCTTTACCCAGAATCCCTTGCGGGGCTGATTCTTAAGAAGGAATGGGCCAGATAGCTGTGGTCGATCCCTTAAAGTAATTTGAAGGACTTTCCTGTACACTCCCTCACATGCGTATAAATAGTCAATGAGTTTCTTAGCTCTTGAGAAACCTTTGTGCATTTTATCCAGGGCTGCATTGACTTTGGTGGTTACTGAAGCATGGAGAAACCAAAAGAACAAGGATCTGTGAGCAAAAGTAGTTCAACTTTATAAATCAGGAAAAGGTTATAAAAAGATATGCAAAGATTTGAAAATGCCAATCAGTACTGTTCAAATTCTGATCAAGAAGTGGAAAATTATGGGTTCTGTTAATACCTCCCCATCAGCTCACCCTTATTCAGGTGAGTGCCTCCCTGTACCAGGGACACTTTTCTATACAGAAAATCCACAACAATGTTTTCCTTTCCTGCCCTGTGACATATTTTATAGATGAACGGCCGTAGAGCCAGGAACCATATCATCACTCTGACATTAGACTCTTTATTTCTATTTATCCATAGGAGCAGTTGATAGTCCATTTTGAGTATAAACTGCTGTCCCAGCAGGTAATACAATAAGGCCCATTTGACTGCCAAGGCCTCCATCTCGACGTTGAGAAATGCCTCTCTCATGGCATCAGCTTCCGGCTAATGTATGCCACAGGATGTTCTTAGTCATTCTTCTCTTGGACTAAGACTACTCCCAAGCTAACTTCTGAGGCATTGTTCTGCACCATGAAGGGTTCAGATGAAGTCTGGACTTATCAGGATCAGTTCAGAGTATAACACCTCTTTCAGAGCACAGAAGGCATCCTCTGCTTCACTTGACCACTGGATCTTCTCTGGAACTTTCTTCAACAATAGCTTTGTGAGAGACTCTGCCTTCTCCAAGTTATTGGACTTCTTGCCCTCCCAGCAAGCCCTTAGGGTTAGCCATCAAGCTTGCTTCTTCAGATTGGTTAGCATGACCTGGAGTTGGCTTAGATATGTCTTCCAATCTGGGATGTACACCATGATGTCATTCAAGTAGGCGGCTGCATACCCTTGATGTGGGAAAAGCAGGCAGTTAACCAAGTGCTGAAACATTGTGCCATGGAGTCCAAAAGGGAGGATGGTGAACTGGAAAAATCCACCTGGCATTGAGAACGCAGTCTTCTCTTTCCCTGTTGTACTGGGCTGATCCCAAACATTCAATCAGTTCATCCACTCGATGCATCAGGTACACATAGTGTTTTAAGAGCTTGTCGACCTTCTTAAAGTCAATACAGTACCTTATGCTCCCATCTGGCTTCAGCACCAGCACTATGGGTGAGAAACAACCACTGTTAGAAATCCTTTATAAATCTGAGCCAGAGCATCTCGTTCACTTCAGTCTCAATGATGTGGTGCCTGGCCTCAAGAATCCAATAGGGTCATTGCCGCACAAAACTTCAGGAGGCGTAGTGATGTCATGCTGCACCAGGTAGGTACAACCTGGTAAGTTCAAGAAGATCTTCTTGTTTTCCTCTACCAGCTGATTTAAGTCAGCTGTCTGTATAGTGGACAGCTGCTCTCTAAAAGGAATCTGGATTCGATCTACTTCAGGTCTGACCTCTGGATCATACTCTTCTCCTTGCACTACTCCACACACCTGTGCAACCCACTTCTTCAGAAGGTTTACGTGGTAGAATTGAGTTCCTTTCATTTATCTGGCTGTGCTAATTTGTAATCCATAGGCCCTATTTTCTCCAAAACTTCAAAAGGTCCTTGAGAATTGGCTAACAACTTGCTTTCTTTTTTTTTTTTTTTTTTTTAGTTTTGCTCAATTTTGCATCAATACAAAATATGGAACATGTTGACATAACATTTTGTATGTAAATAACATCATATAACACCGGTAGGTATACAGCAATAAAAACTTATGAAAACGTCAAAGAGCAGTGAATAGTACTGTGTGTGTGTAAAGTCTCATTGCTAAACACCGGAATACTCAGTACCAAAATAGGGACCTGGATCCCTCCCCTCCCCCCCTCCCCCCTATCTGCTAATAAGATGTAGGTGATAATATATAGGTGATATTCAATCGCCAGCAAATAGATCCTAAGGTATCCCTGAACAAGGTAAATTGTGCATTAAGCTAAACCTCCCAAGAGATTGGTGAAAATAGAGAGGCAGCAGAAATCATAGTCGCTTGACAGTACCCACAACAACATTTAAACATTATCAAGATTTCCCAGCCCCTTCTTCCACTCATAGTATTTATGCCAAACATTCCTAAAAATGCCCAGTGTGTGGCGGAGATGAGCCGTAATTTCTGCAAGCCTATAAATGTGTTCCACTTTGCTTTGAACCTCCCCTAGCGTGGGGACCATAGGGGATTTCCATCTCCTGGCGATTTCTATTCTAGTCACCGAAAATATATAATGAGCCATAGTATCGGGTTGGTCCTTCCCCAGGGACAAGGGAAACCCCAGCAAGGCTTGTTGAGGCAAGATGCGAATAGGGGCCCTATAAATGGTGGCCAACCAGATTTCCAATTGAGACCACAATGGGTGCAGTACTGTACATTCCCACCACATATGGAAAAAACTACCGGTGGCCGAGCATCCCCTCCAGCATTGCGGGGAAAAGGAAGGGTACATGCGATGTAACCGCTCTGGAGAGTAATACCAGCGCAACACCATCTTCCAAGCATTTTCAACAATATGTGATGCGATTAAACCCTTGCCCGTCTGAGAAAAGAGCGCCTCCCATGCCCCCTGCTCAAAGGTGCGATGTAAGTCTGCTTCCCAGGCTTTAACATAAGGGGGTTTCTGGAAGTTTTCCCTCCCCAGGAAAGCATATATATTCGAAAGTAATTTAGTAGTTTGAGTATTTAAACACAAACGTTCAAAATCAGATTTTCCTTGCTCTAAATGCCCCTGCAAGTGGTTAGACTGAGCAAAATGACGTAGCTGGAGATATAAATAGACATCAGAGGCCGCTAAATCAAATTTTTGTTGTAACTCCCAGAAGCTTAATAAATTCTGTGTGCCCCATAGCTGCCCCCAATATTGAATTCCCTTCTTAGCCCACCCTCGAAAGGCCTGACTTTGGAAACCTGGAGTAAATAGGGAATTAGCATACAAATATGTGCTATGATGAAATTCCTGATTTCCTACCAACCCAGATTTGTTAGCTTCCCAGAGCTGTAAAGAGAGCAGCATAGAGGGTGGTAAAATATCTCGGGGCTGAAGGAGCCAAGTCTTTTTAGGCTGCCAGAGAAGACTACACAACGGTACAGAAGCCAGTAATTGTTGACTAAATATTATCCAGGGCTTCTGTAAGAAACTCCGATGCCAGTCTACCAGCGTCTTAAGCCTAGCCGCGGTATAATATCTTTCTAAATTTGGTACACCCAAGCCACCCTGGGATTTATTTCTGTAAAGAATCAGACGAGCCACTCTAGGTCTGCGGCCCCCCCAAATGTAGAACAACAAGCGTTTTTGCCAAATAGTAAGGCTTTGCCTAGGTATGGCTAAGGGAAGCGTTTGAAACAAATATAAAAACTTGGGCAAAATCATCATTTTCACGGCAGCTATGCGCCCAAACCAAGAAATCCTGTATCGATTCCACTCTTCCAAATCTTTAGTTATCTGAGCCCATAATTTATCATAGTTGAGCTTGATCATATCCTGGGAAGCGCTGATATATACCCCTAAATATTTAAGGCTAGCGTGTGCCCATCGAAATCTAAATTTCCCCCTCAAAGACTGCTCCATGTCCGCTGGAACATTGACATTAAGAATCTCTGATTTTTCCCAGTTAATTCGAAATCCCGAAACCTTGCCAAAAGCCTTAAGAATTTGGGAGACTAGGGGAAGTGAGTGCTCCGGTTCAGTGACCAAAAGCAAAATATCGTCCGCAAAAAGTGATATCTTTGTGGAGAAAGCGCCCACCTGTACCCCAGAAATTCCTGGATTCTGCCGAATTATATTGGCCAAAGGTTCTAAAAAAATAGCAAAGAGCAATGGTGACAGGGGGCAACCCTGCCGTGTACCTCTCTGTACCTGAAAGGTGGACGAATACCCCCCATTAACCTTTACACATGCCAAGGGATTCTGGTAGAGTTGATGTAACCATTGTAAGAAGTGTGGCCCAAAATTCAAGCGGCGTAATAAAGTAAATAAATAGGGCCAATGAACTACATCAAAGGCTTTCTCGGCATCAACCGAGAGAGCCACGGCTGGTATCCTACGTTGTTTTACCCACCAGATCATATCCAAGATCTTATGCACATTATCACTAGCCTGCCTACCCGGGATAAAGCCAGCCTGGTCTGGATGAATAATCTGGGACAGGAACCCATTTAGCCGGTTTGCTAGTATCTTTGCAAGGATCTTTAAATCAATATTAATGAGGGATATCGGTCGGTAAGACCCGCATACCGTGGGATCCCTACCAGGTTTAGCCAAGATCGTTATGCCGGCCGTATTTGCTGATGCTGAGAGTGACTGCCCTTCCCTCAAAGACTTGAAAAATTTAGCTAAAATAGGGGCAAGTTGTAGAGCAAACTGCTTATAGAACCGCCCCGTAAACCCATCCAGGCCAGGTGATTTGCCAGGTTTAAGGTTTTGAATAACCTTTTGAATCTCGAGTTCGGAGATATCCTTATCCAGGATAAACTGCTGCGCAGGTTCTAAGGCAATCAAGTCTACATTCTCTAGATATTCGTCTATGGCACTCTGTGTTATCTGACCATCAGCAGAGTACAATTCAGAATATAATTGCTGAAAGCGCTGCCTGATCTCCGTGCCAGTGGTTAGCATGGTACCCCCTTGACTTTTAATTTTAACAATGGTCGCCTGATCCTGTCGGCATTTTAATTTGCGAGCCAATAATTTCCCCGCTTTATTACCGCCTTCAAAATATTTTTGTTGAGTCCGTTCAAGCTGAAACGCAATAGCAGCAGCATCTAAGGATGCTATGTGCGTGCGCACAGCCTCAAGGGACGCAAGAATATCCTTTCTCGTTGGGTCCCGTTTATGAGTTTTCTCCAGCTCCAGCAAGCGTCGTACTAGGCTCTCTCGTTCTGCTATTCTTTGACGTTTGAGATAAGAAGCTCTAGCTATAAATTTCCCACGTAAAACGGCTTTTAAACATTCCCAAATCGTTCCAGCACTCATCTCCCCATTATCATTAAATGCTAAATAATCTTGAATTTCTTGTTCTATGTGTGTAATAAAATCCGGATCGTTAAGAAGAGAATCATTCAGTTTCCAATAGTGGACCCCTCGATCATAATTTTTAAGCTGTAAAGAAAACCAAATGGGGGCATGATCCGACCATACAATGGCCTCTATGTCCACTTTCGTCACCCGCGGTAATATGCTTCTACTACCCAAAAACATGTCAATCCTTGAATAACTATTATGTGGGGTTGAGTAAAACGTATAGTTTCTGGATTTTGGGAATCGAGTGCGCCAAATATCCAAAAGGCCCATATCGGTCATCAGACCTTTAAGGGCCCGGCGAGCTAGCTTTGGGTCCGAACTGTGCCCTGTAGAGGTGTCCTTGCCCGGGTCTAGGGTCAAATTGAAGTCCCCACCAATAATGAGAGTCCCTTCTACTTGAGAAGCCAAAGTGTGATTCAGGGATTGAAAAAAATCTGCCTTTTGAGTAGTAGGCCCGTATACAGAAACTAAGGAGAAGATTTCTCCCCCCAGTGAGAGCTTCACCATGACCATGCGGCCTGAGGGATCTGCAAGAAGATCCTGAAATTCAAAGTGAACATCTTTGTGTAATAAAATTCCCACCCCCGAGTACCTTGAGGAGGGAGTTGCAGCCGCCCAATATTGATGAGGGTACTTAGGATGTTTCATAAGGCCCAGATATCGTTTTCGGAGGTGGGTTTCTTGGAGTAAGACCACCTCGGCTTTCATCCAGTCTAATTCCTTAAACAATAATTTACGTTTACCTGGGCTATTAAGCCCTTTAGTGTTAAGAGAAAAAAATTTTAAAGCAACCATTAGAGTACAGCCTCCCCCCTATCCTGCCACCTCCCGCCAGGGAGCCACCACCCAAAATCCACTTGCTTGTAGAAATCAACCTTATCACCTTCAATATCAGAAGCCATTGCCCCGAACCCCAACCCCCCACCCTCCCCCTTCAGCAAACCCAGAAGCACAAACCCTGTGCTCCAAATGAACATGGAGGAAATCGTCGTCACTCCTCATGGCACCTATACGGGCAGCGAATTGAACATTAATTAACCGCCAATTTTCCTGCAAACTAGCAAAACAAAGGTCCAGCATGCCCTGAACCCAAACTCAGTTAGTCCACGTTGTCTGCCGTAGTATCAGTGGAAGGATTCCTCTGAAGCCGTCTTCTCCCCTTGGGCACGCGCTGCCAGCGAGGCTGGGAATTGATTGTAGTCGCAATGTGGGTCAGAGTAGAACCGGTTCCTTTCGCCATGGGTGGTACTGCTATAACGATACCTGCCTCCTTCAAAAGCGCGCTGGCCTCCAGGACTGTCTTGACGCGATGGGTAGTACCCTGAAGCATAAAGGACACTCCTCCAGGAAAAAGCCAGCGGTACCGGATGTTAGCCTCCTATAGTTTAGTAGTAACACAGCGAAATTCCTGACGCTTTTTTAAAGTAGCGGAGGATAAATCAGCAAAGATAGCAATATCCTGATCCTCCCAACGCCATGTGCGCTTGCTTCTGGAAATAGTAAAAAGCTTTTCTTTCAAAGTGAAAGAGTGAAAACAGACCACTATGTCTCTAGGTCTATTGGCAAATTTCGGTCCCAGTGCTCTATGTGCCCTATCCAGAAGAATATTAGGCATGGTGGTGTCCTTCAGGGTTTCTTCACTTTCCCAGAGGAAAGCAGCAATTCTTTCCACCACAACAAAGCAGTCCCCATACTCCTCCGTTTCCGGTATTCCTCTTATCCGCAGATTATTTCTCCGGCTCCGGTTTTCCAGATCTTCCACCTTTTCAGCTAAATTCTGGCAGATCTCTTGTAAATTCTGGTGGCAAAGTTGCATCTGAGTCCAGCCCTCCCCCTGAGTATCCAACCGGAGCTCAGCCTCATCCACCCTTCTGCCCAGCTCTGCATGGTCTTCCTTCAGGTCAGCAATTAAGGTGGTAATTTCTGCTTTATAATTTTTAATGTCCTGCCTCAATTCTATGAACCAACCTCTAATTTCGTCCCGGAAGGGTTCTGTAATCTCCGGAGTCAGCAGTGCCGGTGCCCCCTCTTCGCCCTCCGAAATCGTGTGCTCCGCCGCCATTTTAGAATTTTCGCCGCTATTTTCGCCGGCGTCCCTGGTGAAGGAGAACTTTTTGAGGTCGCCGATTTTTCGCTTGGTCGTCATTCCTCCGAACGCTGAAGCCCCCCGACCGGCAGTCGCCCGTTTTTGAGGCAGAAAAAAATCGTTTAAATCGCGCGGTTTCAGCGATTTGGCCCGCGGTGCTCACGGAGCAGCAGAGTTAAGCTGCTCGCATGAGGGGTGACGTCACTTCCTCTCCACAACACAACTTGCTTTCTGAAGATGGGAGGAGGACAAGGACACGGTCCCCTGGATGGAATACTGTTTAGGCCATGGGGCAATTGTAACCTCGGACTTGAGGAGCCTGAGCTTTCTTTAGGCATAGGTAGGCCACATCCCCATTTTTGTTTAGGCAATTCTGCACTCAGAGAATGTAGTCAATAAGGTTCTGCCTGGGGTTCCTTTTGTCTTCCTAAGTTTTACGAGCTATGTCCAAGATTCCTCTTGGCCTTCTTCCATATAGTAGTTCATAAGGGGAAAACACCATCAAACTCTGACGTACTTCATGGATTGCAAACAGCAATGAGTCCCAATTCTTGCCATCTTCAACATTTACTTGAGCGTCTGATTGAAGCACTCAATGAGGCCATTGATGTGCAGGTGATATACTGAGGTACACGGAGTTTTTACCTTCAGCAAAATGCAAAGTGTTTTCATTACTTTGAACATGAACGGGGTCCCCTGATCTGTAAAGATCTCCTTGGGAAGCCCAAGTCATGAAAAAACCTCCATTAGGGCAGTCACTATAGATCTCTACCCAGAAACTATATCCTAAGAGAATACCTCACCTTGATCACACATGCAGAACACAGACAGACCCTCACCAAAGACAGAATAAAGAGGTCATAAATTATAAATAGAAATATGCAGACAAAAATTGAACTGGAAAATACAACAAGCCAGAATCTATATGCAGTGCAACAATGGAAAAACAAAATATCAGCTGTTGCGTTCATCGGTCGCAGATGGCTGTGACTGCTCTGCCTCACCTCTCTTTTCCCTTTCTCCTCCTCCTTTGGAAAGATGGCTGCCTCTGCTGCTGTTTGCCGAACCCTCAGCGTCTCCGAGCCAGCATGGGCGTCCCCATCCGCCATGCTTCTTCCTGAGGCCTCCTAGGGCTCGTGCGTGCACGCCGCCCATGTTCTTAAACACGTCATGGTGGGAACCTTGTGGGCTGCCCCACCACATGACGTCAATACCTCCAGGTATTTAAACCTCCGCTCCGCTCCAATACAAGTTAGCAAGGACTTCAGTTTTGCTACTCTGACCACTTCTGAGCTGATCGCTTGGATTACTCACTACCCTCTGGGGTATTTCGCTACCTACTGAAGCTCTGGGTACCCGCTCCTCGGGGGCCCCTCGCTTCTACTTGCCCTTCGGGGTTATTCAGCCTAACCTTCAGGACACCCGCCTCTTGGGGGTCTTGTCTGCTTTATTCCAGGTACCCTCGGTGCTCCTAGGTACTCGCTCCTCGAGGGCCTATCCTGCTCTGGGTATCCTGCACCTCGGACCATAGGTCCTTCTCTTCACTCAACTACCGAAGGAAGCTATCATCGCTGCTACCCTGCGAGTACTACTACGCTCCAAGCTCTCCTCATTCTACCCTTCAGGTTCACGGCCTATCCCGCACTGCAGAACACTACCAGACCTTTGCTACATCTGGGTGAGATCATCAACTACTACTACTGAGACTATCTGGAGACTTACTGTGATATCGCTGGACTACAGCACTGTCTGTCCTTGGACGAGTATCATCTTCATCACAGCAGTATAATAAAGCTTCCTTTCCTCTGTGTCTGTTTGCTATTGAGTCTAGCCTATCGTTGTGGCACCCCACGGGGCCCCTCCCCATGGGAGGAGTCATCGCCACTTCGATCAAGAGTCCACATTATGCCACAAGCACATCACCATTCCTCATAAAACATCAATCAAAAAAATAAAATATCAATTATAATGATTAAATCAAACTAATAAAAATAATAAATATTTCAAAACTGCTGATGAGAAGAATAACATCCAATAATTAAATACTCATAAAAATATTTGAAAATTTCCAAAACACCAATAAAATGTTTTAAAGCAACAGATACATCCAATAATGCACAATAATTAAAATGAATTAGGATAAAAAGAAATCCCCTTCTCTCCATACCTGTGAACTTTGATTTCGAGTCACTCTGAGATTGTCATGGATTAGTGGTGAAAAGGAGGGATTAGAGTTAGCACCCAAACTTTATCCTCTCATATACACACATATAGTCATTCTCTCATACACATACTTTCTCACACACACACACACACACACACACACACACACACATACACATGCTCTCTCTTTCATACACACAAACATGTTCCCTCTTCTGCCCTCTCACACACAAACACACACATGCTCTCTCTCTCTCTCATGCTCTCTCATACACACAAACACAGACACATACATACATGCTCTCTCGTACACAGATGCTCATGGTCTGACTCTCACACATGTCTATAGTCTCTCAAACACAAACACATGCTTTCTCTCTCTGTCTTACACATAGGGGCGGATTTTAAGAGCCCTGCTCGCGTAAATCCGCCCGGATTTACGCGAGCAGGGCCCTGTGCGCCGTGCGCCTATTTTACATAGGCCTACCGGCGCGCGCAGAGCCCCGGGACTCGCGTAAGTCCCGGGGTTTTCCGAGGGGGGCATGTCGGGGGCGTGCCCGATCCGCGCGGCGTTTTCGGGGCAGGACGTAGCGTTTCGGGGGCGGGTCCGGGGGCGTGGTTACGGCCCGGGGTGGTATGGGGGCGTGGCTGTGCCCTCCGGACCCGCCCCCAGGTCGCGTCCTGGCGCGCTAGCGGCCCGCTGGCGTGCAGGGATTTACGGCTCCCTCCGGGAGGTGTAAATCCCCCGACAAAGGTAAGGGGGGGGTTTAGACAGGGCCGGGGGGGTGGGTTAGGTAGGGGAAGGAAGGGGAAGGTGAGGGGAGGGCAAAAGAAAGTTCCCTCCGAGGCCGCTCCAATTTCGGAGCGGCCTCGGAGGGAACGGAGGTAGGCTGCGCGGCTCGGCGCGTGCCGGCTATACGGAATCGGTAGCCTTGCGCGCGCCGATCCAGGATTTGCGCGGCTACGCGCGTATCTACTAAAATCCAGCGTACTTTTGTTGGCGCCTGATGCGCCAACAAAAGTACGCCAAATCGCGCTTTTTGAAAATCTACCCCATATGCTCTCCCTCTCATACATACACATACATTTGCTTTCCCATTCTCACACATAAATATGCATACTATCTCCCACTCTCACAAATATGTTCTCTCCAATTCTCTCAACACATGCTCTCTTTCACACATACATGTTCATGCTGTCCAGCTCACATGCATGTTCATGCTTTCTCTCACACATACATACTCACATGGTTTCTCAAACACACATACTATCTCTCTCATGCACACACTCTCACACACATGCACTCTCTCTCACATGCACACACATGCATATGCTCTCACACAAATACATGCTCTCTAACACATACACAAACACAAGCTCTCTCTCTCTCTCACACACACACACACACACACTCACACACATGCTCACTTTCTTCCACTCTATCTTAATTACAAACACATGTTCTCTCTCACACAACACTTTAACTCAGGCTGGACCTCTTTCTTTGTTCTTTAGCCTACCAATGGGATGCATAGTCTGTTCACAGCCCTGCTGGGCATCTCTTCTTCTTTAGACCATCAATGGGTTGAGATCCTCAAATGTAACTCTGTCATGTACTGCACCCTTGATTTCCATTGACCCATATGAATGACTGCATGTTTCTGCATTAAATCTTAGTTGCCAAGTACTTTACCATTCATCAAACTTTCTTAGATCACTCATTTTTTTTCCCATTCCATCTAAAGGAAGTTTACATGACTTTACTGAGCGCAGCACCCCCTTCCCCATACCCCATACAAAGCTGCATGTTTTAAGTATAGTATCTGTTTATTTTTTATTTAGAAACTCTGCATACTAGAAATTTTCTAAGCCCCAAATGTGGGTACTTCAAACCCTTGGTGCATGCCAAGCCTCAAATGTCAAAGGAACAAACGTTTAGTAATTAAAAGGTTATTGTCTCCTTCTAAAGGTATACAGAGCTACATTTTAGCAATGTACACCTCCCGGGAACATTTCAACCTAGCAGATTTTTTTTTCAGTTCTCTAGGCTGAAGTAGTAATATAATATGTAATAGTTATGCTTATTTTTTTAACTACACATATTGTATAGCACATTCCTCAGGCTTTGTACTTTGGTATTAATTCTGTATATTCTATATCACTACTCCACATTGACCCTCGCCTACCTTCCTATACCTTCCTGGCAGGAATGCAAAGTTATTGTAGATCCTCAACTGGCCAAGTGCTAGAAGTGAATTTCAGCGCCTTCTTCAGTCTGCATGAGCTACCATCCTCAGCGCTCCTAAAACACCCTTCAGTACCTGCGGTACGACCAAATCTTGTCTACCCTCATTGGACTGTAGTCCCATATTCAAACCTTTATGCACCAAATTAGCATTAACATTTTATGATGCCAGCAAATTTTCTTGTAAGGTGTTTTGTTTTATTATTAGACTGCTTTCGGAAGGAAATATAGTAAGCTGTGGGTATGTGTGAGCATGTCTGTGTATGGAATTGGTGTCCTATTCACACCAAAATGTCAGGAAAACTGAGAGGGTCCATGTGGATCCTGACAAGGATTTGTTTGTTTGGTTTGGTTTTTTTTGGGGGGGGGGGATCCACGTATACACATGGACACATACACATTCACATTCTAGAAAGTAGGCTCTGCTAATTATGCATGGAACTTCTAATTTTGTTCTTTCCCTGGCAGCAGCACTTCAGCATGGGAGAGGGTGGTCTGGACACAACCTTTATTATCCACTGTCCAACATTATAGAGTTGATACTTCTGAGCTATAAGGTGGAGCTAATTGGGTCTTTCCATATGGAGCAAAGCAGGCTTGAAGTGGCTTCCCTCCCAACTCGAAAGAAATGGCATTGTAAACTAGTCAGGAAGGAGAAAAATATCTGGGAAGAAATGCTGGTTCAACTTACACAATAGCATTTCTAAAATGGAATCTAGACACCAAAGAGTAAAAAGCTCATAAAGGCTGCTGGCATATTTTTGGGAAATGAATGAGTTTTAAGTTTATAATTCCTAATAAGCAGGAAACAGAGCCCCAGTCAAGTGTTCTCTTTTGCAGGTTCAGTACAGCAGATGTTCATCAATCACACAAAGTCCTGTATGGAAATAATATAATAAAGAAACCCTTGTTGCATTTTGCAATGTCTGATTATAGATTGCTGTTTCCCAGAAATAATCTCAACAAAAAGGTAATTCTGCAGTGTACAAAAAAACACGAAAGGAAAAAACAATCCTACACGAACCCTTTACGTCAACACAGCTTTGATGAATTTGGCCCAGTGTCACCATTCTTTGCACAGGTTTGTAATCATAGATTTAAAAAAAAAAAAAAAAAAAAAAATCCGTTAATCACAAGAGGTCGTGAATAATGCAAACAACACAAAGCAGAGCAATTATAAGACAAGTATTTCAGCAATGTTCAGTTGAGTGGGTGTGGGCGAAGAAATACTTTTACAGTTTGCCTGCTGGTACAGGAATGATTTACATGCTAAGTAAAGGTTATTGTTGCTAATTATTATGGATATTTTCCTGAAGTTATTTATGTAAGGAACATTAAGTGCACCTGTACTATAATATTTTATAAGAACTGTACAGAAGTAAATTGCTAGGATTTTCCAAATCACCCAGACAAGAAATGCTTAGTCAACTGAAGCAATATTATCTCGCTTATTTAAAACTGTTCAGCCTCGATAAGGCTCTGTCTATTGACTGAAAACAGAGTTATTATCAAGATATAAGTATATAGCCAGCGCTGTATAATGGTGTAAACAAGGGATGGAGTAAGAAAGCTTTTGATCGTCTATAACTAGAACTCAAGTGCAGTACTAGAAGTTGTTTATATGTTACAATCAACAATACAAATTGCTGGTAAACTGTCCAGACTAGAAGTAAAGGGACTTTAGGTATGGAAAAAGGCTTTTCTTCTGTCTTTAAAACAACACTAAAGGAAGGCAGTAACTATCTTCTGTGTTAAACTGAACATTGAAATCTTAACAAATGGATGTGTGTGTGTGGGGGGGGGGGGGGGGGGGGGGAGGTCAGAAAGTGCCCTGTACTATTGGCTTCGGTGTTTTCATAGACACTGGGAGCTGAGATCAGAGGGAGGAGTATAATGATGCGTCTGACACTTCCCAACGACAGGTGTCTACCTGAAGTGAGTAGTTTAACAGAATGCATGAGCCCACTTGGCTCAGGGTTCAATGCCTTCCTTTTCTTATCCTGTCCTAAGAATGTGGTTGGGCGAGCCCAAGCCTGGGGTGCCCAGGTCCTCGGGATGAGGGAGATTAGTCTTGGGGATCCGAGAGTTGACATCGGAGATATTGCAAAGAACCAGAGGCGAGGTCTCAAAGAAGAGGGGGAGTTGGTCCCATCTGTCTGGGAAAGCTTTCTTCTGAGTTTTTGAAGAAAGCTGGTTTTCTTTGAGGGGGGGGGGGGAGTTAGAGAGAAGCCTGCCTTGCAATGAGAAGGTCCTGCAGAGCTGTTACCTAGAGAAAAGCATCAACAGGAGCTCATCTGAAGGGTAGCAAGAGGAGCCTCTAGTTCCCTACTGGAAAGGAGTCTGCATCACGTTTGCAAGTCCCACCGGGGAAGTGCCCAGGGAGGGTCCCTTGTGAAGAGTACGTTCTGCCAGGGACTGCAGATTTGCCAGTGAGTGTGTCTGGGATTTTCTTCTGGAACTCAGTGTAAGGGGTTCCTTCCTAGTATGCATCAGAAGCTATTGAGACCCTATAAAGTAAGTAAAGGGAGTAAAGTTTCCTAGCTGGAGTCAGGAGAAGGCCTGTCAAGCTTGGGGAAAAGCCATCCTAGCGTTGCTGCCTGAGGAAAGCATCACGCAGAGGGCTCAGCTGTCCGTGTCTCGTGAGGAGCCACGGAGAGAGCTGTCTCCAGATGCGCAAATACTACCAGAGAGGGTTTTTTTTCCTTATCACACAGTACCTACGGCCAGGGTGTGCCGATTTACATGGGATTGAGACTCTCATTCATTCGAACTTTACTTTTTCTATATTGATGTACACGAAGCAAAAGCGTCCCCACTGTGATTTGTCATCTGCAATCAAGTTTGGAGTGGTGGTGTATGTTTATTTTTGCTAATCTGTTACAGAAGGCCTCCAGGAACACCCTCCAGGGCCTTGAAAGACTTGTCCTTTCTCCAGCGTGAGGGAAGAGCCCGGGAGCATGGGAGCTGAAATGGCCCATGAACTCCCATGACGGTTCCTGTCAGCAAGAAGGAGTTGGGGCAGGGGGCTACATTTATTTTCTTTATTGACGTGCACTATTCATAAGTGTACCCTTGGTGATATTTCATCTGCAATCAATAGTCAGTAAAATTATATTTTTTTTAACAAGAGCTGGCTTGTGCAGTGTTTTGGGTTTTTTTTCCCCTTTTACCAGAAGAAGCAGAATACCTCTACAGGAAGCTTAGGGCCTTGAAAACTTTACCTTCCCCCCCCCTTGTCAGGAAAAGAAGTTGGAAGCATGAGTTAGAATGTGGCCCCAGCACTTCCCGGTGAACCCCTGAGCCATGTCAGCCGGCAGGACAGGGGTTACAGCTGCTAGCAGGTCGGGATGTGGTTAGTTTCAGTCTCTTGTAAAGGTAGAGGAAGCTATATAGAGCTTGCTTCAATCTACTCCCAAATACATTTGAGTCCTACCTATAGTTTTGTTTATTGAGCTTCTAATAAACCAAATGACAAATAAGAACATAAGAACATAAGAACATGCCATACTGGGTCAGACCAAGGGTCCATCAAGCCCAGCATCCTGTTTCCAACAGTGGCCAATCCAGGCCATAAGAACCTGGCAAGTACCCAAAAAAAGTCTATTCCATGTTACCATTGCTAATGGCAG